>NC_085046.1:91597941-91916402 GCF_963662255.1 Cinclus cinclus | reverse complement strand
GATGGCAGGATGCCATACAGAGATGGGAATGTAAACCTCTCAGGTTTTGTGTGCATTTTTCAAGGCAGAAATGAGGCAAGAGCAAGCTGGCAGCTCTGGGTTCTGTGCCTGTGCCCAGACAGGCAGGCAGCAGGATCCAGGGACTTCACAGGCTTCCTCTTTCCAGGGCCAAGCCTCCTCCTCAGGGCAAGTGCCTGGACTACCCAAAGTCTCCAGCCATTATTTCTGCCCCTCCTCCTGATGACCTGAATTCTGGTTGCTCAATGAATTTCTGAGAAACACATGGAACTACTGAATCAAATCAATTACTCCTGAGACAATTCAGCCCACGTGTTTTCACAGCCAGTCATGCCAACATTCAAAAGCAGTCATTCTCCTGGACAAGGCAAGCCCTCCAGGGCTCTCACACTTCTAATTCTTTTGAGCAGGGCAACCAGAGGCTGCACTCCATCGATTTAAAGCAGTACTATCCTTACCACATCCCACAGATGAGCAGGAAAAGGAGCCTGTAGCTATAAATAGTTTCTGTCTCAGCCAGGGAATGGCCCAAGGGTCACCAGCACAGGGCACCAGGGCTCCTCTGGGACCAGAGAGGCGCTTTGAGGACAACACAATGTGTACCTTGAAAGAAGTGTTTAAATATGGTTCTTTCTTTGGAGGGTGCCCAAGGTAGTGAAAATGTTCCCTGGCAGTTAAATTTGCACTTTCCAGCAGAACCCCAACCATGTGATCTGAGTAGAGTATCAAGAAGATACAAGGCTGGGATGAGCAGAGGGAATTTGGGCTGGACATGTCCTTTCTTTTCTAACACTGAGATGCTTCTGACTTTTGTCTGGAGAAGGATCTATAGTTGTGTTCCTGAAGAGATCCCAGAAATGACTTCCAGGCATGTGATTACACAACATGACAAGCTTTGAGCAGAACCATGAGGAAATCAAACTGACAAGTGCAGCCTGTGAGCACCATTAATACTGTTTGTCAACTGCATTAACAAAAGCAGTAAGGCCTATTACTGCTTACCCATCCTTTCTTGATGCTCTAATAATTTGCCTCCTGCTTGCATTGGTAAATATATAAAACATTCAATCAATTGTTGTTTCCCCTTAGAAGCACCCTCTAGAAGTGTGTTGTGTGGGAAATAATGCAGCTATGATGGATAATCAGCATTTGCATTGAAGTCACAGGAGAACCTAAGAGCAGTGCTATGAAGTCAGAACAGTCATCCAGCCCAAGGTCTCCTGTTTCAGTGGAGAAGATAAATATTCTTATATTCTTCCATTATTCAAGAAAAATAGGTATCATACTGCCCCTAATACCCCCTGCCTTTACCCAAAGGAGGTTGAGGAGCCAAGCAAAAGTGGCAATGTTATGCTTCTGTTAACAGATTTTCAAAAGCCTGAGGTTAAAAGTACAAATATACAAGAAATATACAGCTCTTACAAGCAGTAATAAAAAGGTCTTACTAAATGTCCAAATGAAATGCATTTGTTGTAACCTTACCTGACCAGGTGCTACATCAGTTGGATCAGGGCCATGATGAAACTCTCTATGCAATTTTCCAGAATGCAAGTCTAGTACAAATTGCTTCAGTTTACCTGGAACTCTGGAACAAATTCAACAGAAACACCCACATGTTTATTACAAGTTAAATCCAAACACAGGGGATTTAAAGTGCACTGCTTAGAGTAGCTAACTTCTGTTTATCTAGCACACTATGCCTTACTTTTTGGTGATTAACAGAGGATAGGGAGCCACATGGTTTGCTAAGGTATCCCACCAGCTTCTTTTTCTTTCCACTGTCTCTTGAGAACACAGCAAGTATTTCATCTTTTCAATAACTCCCACAGAGCTGTACCAGCCAATAACTTCATTGTGAACTCCCTTCAGCTCCCCACTAACTGTAATGTAAGAGGGAACAGCAGGTTCCAAATGCACAGTTTACAGATACAAATGACACTTGGGGAGCACTATTGACAAAACATCTTTGAAAGGCTCTCTACTGCTTCAGCAACTGCACATACACCACAGATAAGCACTAAGAGGATATCAATGTAAATCTAATCTGAGATCATCTACTGTCACCCACAGCAAATGTGCTTAACTACAGCATCCAGTTTTATTTGTGAAATGTCAAGTTGACTAAAAATCTCAAAGTGAAGAGTTAATCTAGTAAGTATTAAAGATGAGATAAAAACCACAGTGTGAGCACTATGCATGAAATCTAAAGGTAATGTGTGAATGGACAGAGGTTTTGTAGGGAGTCTTTCATCAAATTAATTATTACATTTAGAAAGGAGGAAGAAAATGTAGTCAGACAAACTATCAGCAATATTTAAGATCACCAGAAAACTCTATGGATAAAATGCAGCAAATATTGATTCAGAGGGTATCATTACAGCAATGTCTGTAACCAATCAGTATTACACTGGTACTTTAAGGGGCCTCTTCCCATCCCAGATGAGATACTGAATTAGAACCAATGGAGAAAAAGGGGTTAATTCCAGCCTGATTATAGAGACAGCAGACTTACTGCTCCATCCTTTTCCTCAGGCTCCTGCCCTGTTCTAGGTCAGGCACATTGCTGGAGACATCCTCCTCTCCTAATGCAGCAAGGGCACTCAGTGCCTGCAGCCTCGTGTAGCTCAGCCTGTTCTTGCTGAGAAGCTACAACCCTGTACATCTGTACAATCCCTACAACATCTGTTGGACACTCCCTGCTTATCATTTCCAGCCTGGAACAGCAGGATAAATAGGCCCATGTGGCCAATGGATAAGGATAAAATAGTGATGGTCTCATTTGCCTGCCAAGTGCCTATTCTCCAGAAAGACAATGAACTCCCCAAAGAGAGAGGAAATCTTTCAGTGGGCCCGGTCTGAAAGTGCCATATCCAAACCCTATTGGCTGGTGGCAGCACTGAGGTTACAAGAGCTGGCCTAGGGGCAGTTTATAAGAGTCCAGAAGGTTACTTGAAGTGGTAGATCAAAGTCTCAGAATCAAGATTTTGCTTATTATTAAAAAAGAAAACCACTAAAGAAACAATAAAAACAATCAAACCAAACATGGGAAAAAACATCCAAACCACATATATACAAGAGTATCTTCCCAGGAGCGCCAAGCTCTTCTTGTTCCCAAGCTGTGTTTTGCTATTTCTACGTATCAGCTCAACCTCTTAGAGTAAGGCTGAGTAATTATTTATCATTAGGCAACTGTCTACAATCCTGACATCTCTGTTTCAGCTTCATTTGTAAGTGACAACCAGTACATATCAAGCAAGTAGTTCTCATTATTCTGACAGCATTTCACAGAAACTGAACATTTAAGAAACATAATATCAAAGTCTAAAATAAACATCTCTACTACCTCTATACAAGATGTTAATTTGTTTTAGGGCTCTTTTTATTTTTATCTCTTTAAAAATAAAAAGAGTGGTTTTAAAATGCAAGTATCCTGCTATTTTTTTGCTAGGGTGTGCAGTGAATACAATCTTCCAGAGAAACAGAAACACAGGGAGAAAAATAGTCACTTTTCAAGAATTTCACATATATTGCTTCAGATATTTGAAAAGCACTACACAAGATACATCAAACAGAGACAACATTTTATAGATAAGCCTGTAGAGAATTACAAAAAGAAGCTAAGTTCAAACTCTCCTGCCACTTGTCAGTATTTCAAGTAGAAAAATTGTCAGAAGAAAAATTTCCAGTCTCCTGGAATAGCAGAATTAGACATCATATTACATGCACATTGCACGCTACGTCTGAGCTTTGAATCCTTGGTTTCAACAAAAATTAAATACCCAGCCTGGACATCTAACCAGGAGTTAGCAGGCAGTGTATAGGGAGCTGCCTCCTTTGAGACAGAAACTGGAATTCAACACCCAACCAGAAGACAGAGCATTGTCTCAGGCTGAAAGCCCCTGAAGAGAATATTTGCACATCTTCATTCCTTGACTGATCCATGCAAGACAGCACATCTTATGCTGCTGCTTCCAAGGCAGGGCACCATAAAGAGTCAGAATGAGGTAATGAAGGTTACCACAGTAGTATTTCACCTCAGCACCCTGGTACATAGCTGTCACATATTTTATCCAGACAAACACACCAGTGATTGGCCATTTTCCAAGTTGCACATGGAAAATTTCATAAACCCACACAACACTTCTTTACCAGCTTTCCAGGTGTAGACTAATGCAGGAAGGCTAGAATTGCACTGCAGGAAAAACCAAACCAGCAGGCTGAAAATTATTACATGCTGCATTTTACAGTAATCCTTGAATAACATAGTGCTTCACATTCCATTTAGTATTTTCAATCTTTTAAAGTTGAGATATCCAGATCATGACTAAAAACACCATGCCAGGCTCCAAATGCCTAATCATGATGGAAAATGGCAAAGCTGAGAAAGAAAAGACCAGCATCTAAGAACTTCATACAAGACTGCATAAAGTGAAACAACTCCATTTAAACAATGACTTCATGCCAGCTCATCCTGCTTTAAGGCTCTGACACTAAATCATAGAGAGGCAGCCTTACCTACCTCAGATTTACTCATCTTCCTACCACAATACTGATTAAAGTATGAGCCTTTTCATTTGTTCTTCTCAAATTAAAAAGCACCAAGAAAAATACTTACGACAAGTCACTGAAGTCTGGGAAGACATACATGTGCCTGAAGCTATCAATGGCAATGACAGGGCAGTCTGCTGGAGTCTTCTGAATGTGGAGGAGTGGATGCCTGAATTTGTCACAGTCAGCATGGAGGAAGTTTATTGTACCTTAACATTATGAGCAGACAAAAATCCATGTTAGGATTTTTTTATTATTATCATCTTGAAACCCACTTGAAACTTCTCTCCTGCATATCACAAAGCTGGAGATATTAGATAGATACAATATGCAAAACCTGAAAATAGGTCTAAATAAACACCACCACCAAAATAATAGATTTTCTTAAAGTGGTTTCTTTTCCATATTACAAACTGAAGCTTTGTTTAATACCCTCTCAAAACACATTAAATCATTTAGACAAGAAGGATTTCTGGAAGTTACTTACTAATAAATTGTGCATCTATTTTAATAATTTCCAGAGGATGCCAAAAATGCATCAAGCCTTTCAGTCTCAAGAGCTTGAAAACTACAATTCTGTTTGGCCTTTACCTCCACTCCACTGAGTTGCATTAAAAAAATTATACCAGTAAAATCAAGAAGTAGTGGGAATTATTACAAACCTTTTTCACCTATTAACTGCCGTGCAACCTCCTGTTGGAATTTCTCTAAACTCTCCAAGTCATCTTTCATGTGGAAAAGTATGAGAAAAGGAAGGCCTTCTTCCGTCAGTTCCTGCACAGAAAACAAAGGACAAAATAATTTCTTCCATTTCTTAAGGGCACCAAATTAAGCGATTCCAACAATTTTCAAATTCAGTGAGATCTCTACTTTAAAAACAGATGAAAGAGCAAGGCTAAAGATGTTAACTGCTGACCCTTCTTCTGAAATACCTGAATGCTACAGTTTACCATGTTTCCTTCCTCTTATCATATACAACAGATAAAGGATGAGAGCAAGTCATTAGCAGCATCTTGGGAAGGGATACACTTTCACTGGAATACTTGTGCAAAAGAAATAATCCAATTCTGAGGAAACACAGCAGCTCCAGAGAAACCCCAATCAGGTCTGAGCACCATGGTGTTAAATGCTACAAAAGGCTGAGGGTGCATTCTAGAACCCAGTTCTAGCTTATCCACATAGCAAATTGGTGCTTTCTTAGCATAGCACAACACGTGTCTTTGAACAACTCTATCCCTCCTCACCAAAAAAGAGAAAAGCAGAAGCTAATGACACAGCCAGAGCAGTTATGATCAAGTACTGCTTTCGTGTCAGAAACTGTGTCCTGACTGGTCATTCTTTGTTGGACAGGCAAACTTTGGTTCCTCATATGAATGCGTTCTTGCAGCCCAATGCCTTTTAAAGATCTCTGCCCACAGACAGATAAATACAGGATTGTCTTGAATAATTTATTCAGGAGTTTTCTTTTACTCAAACAAACAAAACACAAACAACATGCACTTGCTTGCTCCAAAAGTGATTTTTGTCAGCTCAACTCATTACAGCCTGATTGAAAAAATAATAATTTATCGTCTAAGAAATGTCTACAGTTGTCTGTCTTTCATTTGCACAACTGGCATAACAAGCAAGAGCTGCTATTGCTTTGATTCTAGCCTACATCAGCATAAAAACTGCTTTTTGAGATAGTAGTGGCTTGTTCTGCTACCAAATAGAACCATTTCTTCAGATATCTTCGATTCGCAGTAAGTTGAAGGAAAGACTTGCCCTATCAGAAGGCAGCCAGTTACACAGAGTACATGAAATGGCTCTTGTTCTCCCTTCAACCAAGTCCATCAGGTTAAGCTGAAGCATGGTCTTTTAAACAGAAGACTGCAGAGATCCTCATAACTTCAGTGCTCTTGAAATCCAAGTCTCCCAATCCATCCCTAGAATGACAACTAATCATATTTGCTCATTCTCATTTTTACACACACAGATTCAGCTGGGTCTCAGCCTCGTCTCCTACTACAGGATGGAAAAAAGTCTATTTTGTCCCACTACAGTTATGGTTCCATTTCCCCACTCATTTCAGCAGGTACATTTCCAGAAACAGAACTCCTAAATAGAGCCTGGTATTGTGGCTCTAAGGTCTTCTCTTACTTGCAAGCAGCAAAAATAACAACCTCAGCAAGTTACATTCAGAAGATCAATTCATCTCTAAACAGGCTGTAAAAACAGCTGGCTCTTCTATAAAGCCTTCCCTTTGTTTCCTGTGCTATTCCAGCTTTCATATCACGTCTCACTGATCAGGCAGGACAAATGGAAGCTCCCTCAAAAGCTACTGGGATTTTTGGCAGTAAGAAAATCAAAAGACTTTCCATCAGATCTCAGCTTCCCACATCAATTCTGTGCACCTTTGAGAAACTTCTTACTGGTTCAAAACCTCACAGTTCAGCACCACTGTTAGACCACACAGGTTCACTGCATTCATTTGACACAGAACTACAGAGCCTGATTACAGCTTAAACAGGGATTTCTTCTGAATGGTATCCAGATCCCAACAGCCTTTGCTGTTTGATCCCAACAGCCTTTGCCTTTGCTGCTTCTGCTCAAGCAGAAGATCCTGCTTCAGAGCTCAGTTACTGTGTGGCTCAAGCATATTCTAGTGCCTTCAATACAGTTTAGCAGCCACAGCACTTCCTGTTTTTATCCTGTAATATTGTGCAGTATGCACAATAAGAGCCTATTTAAATAGCTGTACAATCTCAGCATGCAGAAATACCTCAATTTCGGCATGCTTAGTTTGGGTATCAGCAACACTGAAATTTTTAAACAAACTTTGCCAGGCAAAATGTCACATTGCAATTATAACTATCTGCCTAAGCAAACAGGAATCAAGGGTTAAGGGAACAACCAGAGAATGAGGTACAAGCTAACAGCGATGAACCTTGGCTTCCAAGGCTCAGAATCCTGTTTCACCAGGGAAAAAGTAAACTGAAAAGCTACCACACATTTCTAAAGATGCTAACATGTGGCATCTTTTACGTACTGAGGTGCACATGAAGAATTAAGATTTGTTAACTATCAGAACTTTCCAATAAAAGCTGGCAGGATTGACTAGAAAACAGTCAATAAAAATGGCTCAAGTAAAACCACCCTGTGTCTCCCTGTGCCATGAAACCTGAAGCACTGCATGTGCCCAGGACAGCAGATTCAGGATAAAAATAATTTAGTGGGCAAACTGTGAATGAATCTCAGCTGATTCTCTGGTTTCCTTCCAGTATGGACAACGTACTGCAATTTGTGACAGACCTTGGTAGATTTTCTAACAGATTGTGTACCTATGTACAAATACTCATTTTGAGATGCTACAAACTTCATAATTTTCTAAGGACTTTTTTTCCTGTTATTTATTTTACAAATAACATAATAAAATATGGAGTTGGAAATGGACAAAAGAAAACTAAGTTACAAAAGAAAAAAAAAAGCCTTGAAAGAAATAATGATAATGAGACGAAAAGAGATGCTTAAAAACAAACTCCCAAATTCCACCTGACAAATTGCAGCCCAAAAGAAAAGCATGGGAAACAACACATGAAACTAAAAAGATTAAGGTACTAGTGCTTTTACACAGAATGAAACTAAAAACCCCACAGAGTTTTCATTACCATTCCCAGAAGATTCCACAGTCAGCCACCATTTAACGTCTTTATTTATTAGATAATCCTTTGGAAGTGGTTAATACAGTAATATTTTTCTACCATTCACATTATCATCAGTGGGAGGGAGCTGGGGGTGTTTAGTCTGCAGAAAAGGAGACTCAGGGGGTGCCTTACTGCTCTCTACAGCTGCCTGAAAGGAGGGTGTACCCAGGTGGGGGGTCAGCCTCTTCTCCCAGGTAACAAGTGACAGGAAATGCAAATGACCTCAAGTGTCACCAGGATAGGTTTAGATTGGATATTTGGATATTGGGAAAAACTTATTCACTGAAAGGATTGTGGAGCACTGGAACAGGCTGCTCAGGGAAGTGGTAGAATCACCATCCCTGCAAGCACTCAAAAAAACATGTGGATGTGGCACTTGGGGACAAAGTTTAGTGTTGAGCACAGTGGTGCTAGGTTCACTGCTGGACTCAATGATCTTAAAGGTCCTTCCCAACCTTAACAGTTCTGTAATTATAACTTCTTACCTTGGTAGTGTATGAAACCACTACAGATCTGTCTCCAGTGAATTTCAAGAATAACCTAAAAGCTCATAGAGAATGAAAAGACATTTACCTGACAGCCATTTTCTGCCTTAAACAAAACACACAAAGTTCTTTGATGTGGATTAGGGACCTTGAAAGAGACATTTTGCTTTTTAGAAAGAAACCTCAAATACAGAATAGTAGAAAAAGTCTTACCTCTCCATTTTCAAATGTGATTTCTCGAACTAGTGGTACACATTTATCTTGTGTCCACGCATAAATCAAATCAAAATTGGTTAGTGAGCCCAAATACACCATATCTGGAGCATTTTCCTGTTAAAAAGAAAAACACAGTAGGATGAGAAACAGTAAAAAGGACATTGCTACCTACAAAGACTACCTACTCAACATAAAATGACAATATTCATATAAATATTGAAAACAAATCTTGCAACAGTATTTAACCTGGTGCATGCAAGATTTCTATTAACTGTGTAACAAAAGTACAAATGGAAAATAAATATTACATATGATAATGTATGCAGTCAACTCCATTTTATAAGACAATTTATAAATAATGAGAGATACTTTGTTTCCAAATTAGGGATGCTTCAAGTAAGCTAGATTTCTGCTTTCTACTAGGCTGAGAAATAAGACCTAAACTAAATGCAGATAGTGAGCTGCTTCATGCTGATAGGTGCAAAGACTCATCAAAACCCCGTCAATGTCCTACAGGATTTGAAACTGGTATTTTATATTTGCTTTGCCAAAGAGATATGAATAAATAATAATTTTCCTTTATTTGCTAGTAGTTTTAACTTGTAATTCAGTGCTAGCATCCTTTAATTTAATTACAATTTTGGTTAACATGAAGTGAAGCATGACTTCGCAAGCTGTGGCCATGATTAACCACACCTTAATTCAGAGATGCCATATAAATTAGGTAACTTAATACATTCTGTTGTTGGAAAAAAAATAAAAATGCTTTGAAAGTCCCTTTCCCCTCAGGTCTATTTGCATCTATTTCCTCTTTTGCAAGCAGCTCTTTTCATACAGTAAATTTCAGAAAGGAGCAGATTTTTAGAGAGTATATATCTATAAAGCAATTCTTGTAGATTTTCTTCTGTACTGAATTTTTTTCCAGTAAAACTATGTTTATGAGAGTTTGTTAACTGGCAGTTAGTTTTATTAATTCTCTTTTTTTTCCCTTTTAATTAACAGACAAACTCAACCCTTGTGGACTAAGACATACAAATCAGTCAGTAGTCAGAAAAATACACAGTACTTGTCACTTCCTTTGAAAAACAAAGTGCACCAGCTTTACAGATTTTAAAGAGTTCTGCAGAACACACAGTATCTATACACATCATGTATGGACTGTGTTTCTCACAAAAAAAAATTAATTTTTAGGACATTGATATTTCAAATGATAGATTTAGGCTCCATGCATTTACTGTTAACACGCGAGACTGAAACTTTTCACTAACTCAGAAACACTAATTTCTATGATCCTATTCCTCACAGTATTGAGTGATGAAATAAAACTAAGATCTGAGATGCAGTAACATACTGAATGATCTGAATACAGTCTCCATTTGTTTGCATTCACACATAACCACAAGAATCAAAATAAAATACATAGTTACACTTACCCCTGGTGGCTTGTAGATTACATTGTCTCCGCTAAATCTCTCTGCTTTTGAAATAGCCCTACAACAAACCAACCAGTAAGTATGTCTTGGTACAGACAAATAAAATAACTGAGATACCAAAATTCATATTTTAATTTCCTATCCTTTCCTTATGTCTTTCCCCCCCCCCCCCCTTCAGAATTTGGGAATTAAACTCCTTAATTTTTAAAGTAAACTGTAAAGTGACTTTACAGAAATTTGGTCTGCCTGGATAAGAGGGCATTAAGGGGAGCAAGATGCACCCCTAAGATCAGTAGTCTGAACTAGAGGCATCAAAGTGACAAGTGATAAATTCCAGACCAGTTTTGGGTAAAGACCATCAGAGAATTTAAAAAAATCTTGAAGAAGCAAAGAGAAAGGTGGATTCTTGTTTGCATTTACTCTTCCTGTTCCACTGTTTATGCTAAGAATTTACATCTCCTCTATCTGACAGAGAAGGTGAGGCGTTCTACAGGCACAAGCAATGAGAAAATGGATGGCAAGTGAGCTCCCACTGCCCATTTTACCCTCAGAACACATCTGGAGAGAAGACAGTGTGCAGTTTCTGGCCACTGATGATAGCTGTGTACCTCTAAGACATACAGTTCCTCCTTGGTATTCACCTTAATACCTCACCTTGGTAAGTTCCTCACTTGCCTTTAGAATATTTTACCCCAAATCATAGCAAAGTACCCTGAAAGCTGCTAGTTTGTACCCCAAAATTATCACCTCTTATTCAAGTAAGCTGGAACAGCATCCAATGGAGGAGACAGAAAAGAAAGAGAAGTCAAATTATTTGAATTTACCTCACTGCAAAATGAGCTAATCTTGCAGGGATGTGAACAATTTCAAGTGTCAAAAAAAAATACAGACATCGTAAGGCTTAACTAAAAGTACCAATGTTTCATTGATTAATTTTGATCCAATTATCCTTTTATCGCATACAAAAGGTGCCTTGCAGAGAGTTATGTTACACCACCAATATTTGCATCAGTTTAGATGTGTATTTTAAAATGCATTTTTGTACTCCCAACATGACTTTCCCTATAATGTCAAATGAGGCTTCCTAGTGACAATCATCACTGAGGTGAATGACTTGCAACCCAAATAATCCTTCATGGAATAAGAAAGTGAAGCCATAGAAGCCACCTGCCCAACCACTGCTTACTAAGCTGATGATAATCTATAATGAAATATATGCTCTAGGGTAACCCTGTGGTAGAACCCAAAATGTTCTCTTCTGTGTTCTTCCACTCCAGTAGCTGCAGCTATGACTGATTTTTTTTTTTTTTTTTCCAAATAACTCCTATAAAGTGGGAACATGATGTGAAAATCCCAAATGCCTGAAGATACACCTTTTTAAAACAACTACTAAAATGGAAACATTCCAGTTGGTGTTTTGTCTCGTTTTGAAGCAGTGATGTACAAGGTGAATCTCTGAAAAGCACACAATCCCCCCACCCTTCCATGACATATTTACTTGCTAATGCAAAATTAAAATAGTTCCTAGATCTACCACTTCCATGTTACTTACATTCTACATTCTACCTACACTTCATCATAGCCTTTTTAGATAAAATATTTTTGGCTCTTTTTTGCCTGTTCAATGTTCCCTTACGTGTTCACAAACATTACAGATTTATTTCTCTCTACTTCTAAAATCTACCTGTAACAATCTCTTCATCTGATTCTTCATCTATCTCCTCCTGCTTACAAGTCTTCTTTCAATCATCTTGTTCTGTGGTCACTTCAGATCTTAATAGAACTCTAAGGACCAGTTGATTTAAGAATAGTTTTGAGCATCAAAATCATCTGCAACTGATAACTATTAATGGAGTTTTTAAATAAGCTATTATAATTACCTAAATCCAGAGTAAGTTCTCCCTTGACAGAAGTTAGCCAAGCAACTATTTTTCTCCTGTCAAATTGATTGTTTTATTTTAGCTTAAAGAGAAATTTGAACATGACCACTCAGGTAACCTCTCCAAACCACGTAGCTGTTGAACTCTGTCCATAGTAAAACCAAAAGTTCTTTCCAGAGGCGACTAGGATGCTCAGTCAGAAGAGTTCAGTTGATCAATGCCAGCTCCCCACGAAGAATTTTGCTATGTATAATCTGAATAAAAACCACTGATCTGTAGCCAGCATCTCCCCTGGAAGTCTTCACATACAATTTTTTAGGAAGCTGAAGAGCCCCAGCTACTGAGAGATGAAAACATTTAGTTTGCAAGGTTGCTGTTGGGAAGGCTGCACTTTAAAACACTAACAGCTCCAGGCTAGAAAGGCAATGGGTGTCTGGAGATAAGAATAATGATAAACCTGCTGTGCAATCTGTATTTACATGGGCAGGTGATGAATAATCAAACTCTGATCCATTCCACCATGTCTGCTTATTGCTAATATCCAAACAAAAAATAAAAAATAAAAACCCCCTATAGTACCTACTTCAAGAACAGTGCCCAAAAACCAAGTGCTAACACTGAGTGGTGGGAAACTACTCCTCCTTATATGCAATTGACAAACAGCAAACCAAAGATGAACAGACTCAAAAAGCAGGAGAGCGAATGTTGAAAGTAGTGCTATCTTACTAATAATTTTTAAAAGTTATTTCTGAAAAGACTGAGAAGTTGAATGAGGGGTAACAAATAACTTAAAATTCAAATAGCAACTCAGACTGGCTGTGCTAAGAATAAGGATGGATGAACCCATCAGAAAAAAACTGAGATAATGGCATTCACTGGGGATAAGACTGACAGACCACAGATTTACAAGTCATGGCCAGGGCTGCTTACACAGTCATAGCCTTACCCAACTGGGGACTGGAGGAAGGGAAAGCCATGTGCACTCCTGCACCTTGCAAACACTCTCCCCCACCCCAAAACTATTTTTAGAGATATATTGCAAGAGGCACTGGTGACTTACACCAAGTTTTTGCTCAAACAGATGAAACGTTTTCTACTGTGATAACATAATCTCAGTTTCTCTGCTATTCTCCACTACATCTAATTAAAAAACTCCTGAGGCAACTCTGTACAGCACAAATCTAGCATAACCCACACAGATTCCTGATTTTGCAGCTGTGGGTAGACTGGAAACCACTACAATTACATTAATGCCCAATCACTTCAAATTTAGCAATGCTGGCACATTAAACACTGCAGAATGAATCTAGATTCTTATTTTATTATGCTACTTAAAAAGTGACTCTCTCCCAATCTATTTTTCTCGTGAATATTTTGAAATATCACTGCAAATCTGTACAGAGAGAAATTTGAATTCCTGTAGGTTTTTCTTCTAGACTTACACTGTGTAGCTCACCAATGCAATTTTCTTTCTAAGCTATTACACTGTGCAGTGACATAAAAATTGCATGAAAAAGGCCCAGGAACAGAAATTAGATATTTTGGAACAAGGTCTTCTTCCCTAACACCAAGAGGAAATGAGTAAGCAACTACATTACTTACAGAGAAAACAAAAGAAAAAAAAAAGGAAAAAAAAAAAGGAAAAAATGAAAAAAAAAAAAACCCTCTCCCTCTAATAATGTAGGATTTTGGGACACAAATGTCTACCATTCCCCTCACCCAAACCTCCTCAGGTACATTTAAACTATACTGACAAAGAATGGTAAAAAAAGAAAAATGAAGCAAAAAAAAAAATAATTTCACAGCAAACATTAAGGCTAGGAAGAATTTTGTCCTTCTATCCTCTCAGTGTATTTATCTACTAAGGTTTAGTCTCCTCAGTTATGCCACACTGAAAATAATAAACTCTATTTAATTAAATTATATAGACTTCATTAACAGAATTTCAATAATAAAGTCAGGAGATCAAGAATTTTCAAAACTTACCCAAAGGCAGAGAGGAACACACAATCATCATGCAAAATATTCGCTACTCTTTCAAAGGTTCTGTAATTATCAGAGTCCTTTTGCTCAAAGTACCCAATAATATTTCTTCTACTACGCTGTAAAAACAAAGGTTGAATTATAACTTGCATCAGATTATCAAAAGCTGTCATTACTCCTTACAGATATTAAACAGAGATGCCATTCATTCAACAGTCAGTAAATGCAGAAATTATTTCTTTTTTGCCTTTTCAATATTCAGAAGAATCCTTGTGGGTATTTTTTGGTGAGGAATATTAAAAGTATCTTGTCAAATACAACATATGATTCTTTTCAAATTTTAAAAAGCAAGATAAATAACTTGGTGATG
Organism: Cinclus cinclus; assembly: GCF_963662255.1. Lineage (NCBI taxonomy): Eukaryota > Metazoa > Chordata > Aves > Passeriformes > Cinclidae > Cinclus > Cinclus cinclus. Next base: position 91,901,786 of record NC_085046.1, on the reverse strand, counting down.
GCGTGAATGCAGCTCAAAGTGACTACACTAGACTAATTTGTAATACTGCAAATGATCCAGTTTTCCACTCAACTGATAAAAACCACAAGGTACTGAACATTCCACAGTTCAACACTGAAAAAAAAAAAATCCCAAGAAGGAATAAAATTGAAACACTTACATCAAGAGAACTAATTTCTTCCAAATCCTGCACCTCCCGAATAGGGTTACTTTTCTGCTGCCTGATGTAATCTGCTATTGCTGTCACAGATCTCTGGCCCCTGTATTCCCTCTTCATCATCATGCCATTCCGGAAGAGTTTCAGAGTTGGGTATTTGCTTATCCTGTACCTCTGAGCTATATCGGCTAAAAAGAAATTAAGAAAATAAAAGTGAAGCCCTATAAATACAGAAATACACTGAACATGGTTTCTTAAGCATGTATATGTCTGCCTGTATGTGGAATCTATGAACCAGCAGTTCTATATCTTTAACCAACAAGAAGACAAAAAACAAACATAAACCTCCCAACAAAAACAACCCCCCCAAAAACAAAACCAGCAAAAACTCTTCACACCTATATTCCTCCCATCTACTGAATCTTCATAAAGAAAAAAATTACCAAAATCTGTGCTAAGCAAAAACTCAACTTGGTTGTGTATACTCATTCAGTACACTTCCTACAAACAACTTGGAAGTCAAATTTAAGGGTATAGCAAGAACATGAGAATCTTCAAAGCTTGACAATATCAGTTAATTAAGCCACTTGAGTTGAGAAAATGTTAATAAAATAAAACATCTACTTTTCTTTAAGCTTATGATTTTCATCTCAATTGCAATGCCGGAAATGTAGCCGTCATATCTGAAATGTTTGAGAATGCAAACCCTGCGCAAAGTATTTTTTTGAAGGCTGTGAAGGCCAGAAGACTGCTGGTACAGTTCTGAGATGTTCAGGCTTTGAACAAACATAAAATTCCAGGTTTCTAAATTAAGGCAAACACCTCCCTGGTCAACCAGTATCTTCATTCCCTTCAAGATAGGTTTATATATTACATATTATATATATTCATGTCTATACATGCAGTCCAGTCTTCTTCTAGACTTGGACCACACAGAGTTTCACACAACAAAGTAACATGTGTTGGCATTAATCTAGGACAAGAGCACTAGCTCTTTTTAACTTTATGCAACAGGTCAGTTACTTATTTATTCACAAGACTTATGAATGTAAAAGAACAAAAACAGAAAGACCTTTTACAGGAAAATTAGAAGAGCAGCAAAAAGGAAAGCTAAGCAGAAGCAGTAGAGTTCAGTTTCCCACACATGTGCATCCTGTGCCCCTTAACTTCAACCCTTACTAAGGCACCAAGATGGCTCTTCACTGCACCCCACCAGAGTCCTTAACATGCCCCTTTGTCCCTCTTCCACTTTGCTAAATCACTGGGACACAGCAAATTGCAACAGGAGTTGCAGCTAGTTCCCAGCCACACATTGATGGGGAAGCTTACACATAACCAGCAAGTGATTCATGGCACACTGAGCAGGATCCAGATGCCTCGAGTTTTTAAAGCAGCCTTTGCTATGGTGTAGAAATTGGGTTTGTGCATCTCCAATATCCAGCAACTGCTTTAATCTTAGTTTTAAAGTACTTAATAGCTTTGAACGCTCTTCCCCCTTTCAGATGTGGCTGAAGTTCAAGAAAGAACTTCATAATTTTATGAGGAGAAACTCAAGAAATGAGGTAATCAGATATACTTTGGATTCTTAGGGAAGCAAGAATAAAAACAAACAATACAGAGAGTATATCATGTCAATTTCCACTTTCCTTTGGCTTTTGCTTCACTTAATTTTACCCTCCTGTTCACTCCTCCCCTGGAATTAAATCTATAAAAAAAAACTCTCACAGACCCTGTGAAAACTGTGTATCTTCTACAAAGTGGGATGCAGTTTACCTATACCACTTGACCTAATTTCAACGAAATGCCCCCAAATATGCCCACCTTTCCAGAGCTACTTAACCATTTGAGGAGACTCGTTCCAGTCAACCACACCCACCACACTTCCCCTTCTTTTCCCAAGGAAAGACAGAGTGGTGAATTCAGCAGACTGATCCTTTGGAGACAGAGAAGTTTCATTCAGTTGACAGAGAGAGGAAGGCATTTCAAGGGTGGCCTGCAAACATGTTCTTACTTTTCATGGACTCCTTACAAGCCACAGGGTACCTACCCTTCAGGTGACCTGGATTAGCCCACACCAGGAAGGCAACCAAATGGGGTCCATGAGCACAGGTGGCACAGTACTGAATGGTGTGAGAACAAATCCACTCTAACAAAAACGTCCCATCTCAGTTATATATTTACCACAAAGCAGATTTGCTTTCTATCTTACACTTACTCTTTTTTTAAAGGTAATGGAGAAGTCTGAATTCCATGCTGCCTGGAGAACTCTGAGTGAAACCATCAGTAATTTCAACTCCTGCAAGAACATTACTAATCCTACTTGCAGCTTTAGTTACTGAAAACAGTCTCTGTACCAGTTGCACAGCTTAGATGAGTCTGAGAAGTGAAAACAAAATGTGCATAGCAAAGGAATAAGAACCAGGTCTACTCCACAAAAATGTTCTCTAACATATCCCAAGTAAACTTCAAAGCTTAGTCCTAAAAAGAAGATCCTAAAAAGCTTTGCATCACTATAAAATAGCACAGAATTCAGTCTATCAATTTTGACTAAGAGGCCTTGACTTGTTTCCTAAATATCCCAGAAGTGCATTTCTTAATGCACTAATTACAGTTAAAATTAAGGTAAAACATTTTATGTCCTCAGTGAAAAATACTTTTATTTCAAATTCATACAAATTTCTCCAGGGAGGACGCCAATATATTCAACATTAATGAACATTAGATTAATAATGTTTTCTTCCTTTAAACTCTACCACGTTTTAGTTAAAGAGCTGCCAGCAAGGAGGTAGCAAGCACAGCAGGGGAGAAATCACTTTTTATTTGCTTGGCATAAAACAAACAACATCTGCAAGCCAGGCATTTGCTGCCCTTCTCACCTACTGATAGGAGGCCCTTTGGTCTGACAGTACATGAGTTGATCCAACTTTGACCAGGGCCTTATAAGGGACAGGGAGCACAACGTGCCAAGGTTTCACAGAAACACATTGACATTAACCACTCCTCCTTTACAGAGCTGCACAGCAAGAGAACATCACACCCCACGCTTTTTTGTCTCACAACATGGACTTTTCCCTCATGTTATTTCCACAGCTATAAGAGGATGCAAGGGTTGAAGAATGGGCATTCAGGGAGTCATGCAGCTTCTCCAAGATGGAGATTGCAGTACCTAAGGGATGTGGATCTTCAAGGGCTGAAGTTGTGTAAAAAAATTATTGGTAATAAATGCCCACTGTCAAAGCTAAAGTCAAACATTATTTCATAAGTCAGTACTTGCATGATCTTTACAAATTACATTGAGATTTCATGAATGCTGGTATTTGAACTAACACAGAGAAATGACACTCCTACACAAGTAAGTATTTGAAAACCGTCTTTTTACAAAAAATAAAATGCAAGTACATGAAAAATTGTTTGAATTAATTCAAAAGTCGAATAGAGTAAACCTTAAATGCTTCATTAAGCCCTGGCTTAACAGGTAGAGTTAGCATAAGCAGTGCAACTACAATATTATATTCCTTTTAAAATTGGAAATACACAATGCAAATACATGGAATATTGTTTGAGCTCATTCACAGATTGCATTACAGTAAATACTAAATTAAATTTAAAAATATTCCCTGACATTCCCACTGGCCATTTTCTGATGAAAAGTGGTATTTGAAACAGACAAGGGAAACCTACCTAAAAAAAAAAAAGTCTCCCAACTACAACTTTATGACTTCTTATTTTCTTCAGATATGAAGGTACCTAAAAGGAATAAACCTTTGCATTTTGCTGAATTAATCATTAAATCACAAATCCAGTGTTTGTACTACCGGAACAGTTTCACATTAGTTATGATAGGAAGCTACCGACACACTTGATCATCTTATTTTCTCCTACAAATCTGAAACTTTGAGCGACAGCAATGACTACTGGATTCAGATGATTCCTCCCCATTTTGCATGTTTACCTGTTGACATGCAACCATTTCTAAACTGCCCAGACGTTTTTCCATTATTCATTCTGCCAACTCCAAAAGGAATATCTTACCGTCACCCAGTTCTCTTCAGAGATGCACTGTATTGACTGATACTTCTCCTGAGCAAAGTTCTGTCTTACAACAGGGAAGAGACAGCAGCGCTTGTTTTGAAACAAACTTTTATGTGAAACCTGACATTTACATTCATGTTCTCTAAGACAGTCTCCCGTGCCACCTTCTGAGCAAGATCCTCTAAGAAAGCAGGCTTTGTGAGCTATCATTTGTGATCTACATCTTTATCATATCTCTTGTACTGTCACCCATTTCACCATTATCAGAGTGTGTTCCTCTATTCAAAGGAATGCCAAAGCACATTTTTCTGGGTGTCTCAGGCTATTCTCCTGGTGTGTACATACACACATTACCCAAGCTACAGCTTCAAGCAAGCACACAGCCAGTGACTTGTTTTTCAGAATGCTTCAGACTCCACTGCTCTAGGTTAACACCACAACACACTACCTGAAGTTCAGCTAGCTAGATATCAGATCATGTCACCAAGAATCTCAATTCCATAGCTACCAAGTTGAAATTAAATGTACAACAAATAATGTGCTGAAGAACTGCACCAAGACCCACTATACAGAAGAAGGCTCCCACCCACAGTGTAGCTAATAAGGTCCTTCCCAGTGAAGGAGCAGCAATATTCACAAGGGTCACTATTAACTCAGTACATTGTTCTAATGTAGTACATGTTCTAATTTTTCAGGGCCATAACTCACACTATGACTAAACAAATATTTAGATTTTAAGTCTACAGGACTGGCTCTCAAGAAATGTATCTAGTAGGATTCAAACAATACTGATAACTATCCTAAATGCCTACCTCATCATATAAGGCACCACCTGAAGAATTCTGAAAGAAAATCAAAGTTTCAAAACTGAAACCCTGCAAAAATAACTTCTGAAAATACCCGGTGTCCCTTTTTCTAGAGGAGAGGGAGGTGGTGTTTTCATGTTGTCTAAGGAAGAGCTAGCATAAACTCAAGGTACTGCATTTCCTAACCTTGGTGCTACATGATGGTTGTAGGAGTTGCACAGCTACATATAGAGAGAGCTTGAATTTTCTGGATCTAACACTAAGCTTTATTTTGTATGTCAAATCATCTTAACTCTTCCTTACCTTTCTGCAATATCTTCCATCTCAAAAATAACAAATTCTTTCAGCTGTATATTTGAAGCTGGAATGACCAAATGACTATTCTGCTTGCTCACTTAAAATCAGTCAACATCTTTTGAAGTCCCTCAGGCTACCCACCAGGGCACAATACAGATGACAAATGAAATCTCTTTGATAGTTACTTTTTACTTTCATAGTACACCATAAATTCTCCCCAGTTAAACTACTACTCTTGTGACACTTGCAAGAAATCATAAGCCCTGGTGGAATACTCAGAAGAAGCAGAATTAGAAAGGAACTTGGGAAACCATCTAAACTAGGCACACTACTCCAGTGATTGTGATACTGATGACTTGTATGATGGACCAAAACAGATAGAAGGAAAGCAATCAATATTCTGCATCAAACTCAGGTAGCAGCAAATTTAAACCACCTTCTGCTGCAAAGGAGCATTCCCAACAGCCATGCCCTGCTCTAAGCAGGGCCTCATCAGCAGGCATCCCATAACCTTCTCTGACAGACTAATAAAATGGCTCTCTTGAGGAGTGCCATCAACAGCCTCTCCAAATCACTTACACTTTTTATTTTATCTAAAGATAACTCTCTGAGACTGACTTTTTTTTCCAAGCAAAGTGACAATAATGTAATGAAATCCTCATGCTTGTTTAGAGTTTAATTTAGGGTTCCTTTATGAACTTCCAAATTTGTTATTACTGAATTCTTTTGCTCACCAAAGGCACAGTAGCAAGATAATCTCATCTCTGCAGACTAACATTAGCAATATGAACACAAATTGCAGGAACACAGAGGGAGCAGCAGCTCACAAAACTGAGAAAAAATACTATTCCCAGACCCATTTTGAATGGAAGAACAACAGTTCCCTGAACAGTCTGTCTAGCAAAGCATCTTCTTACACACCCTCAGTGAGAAATTGATTTATGTTTGGAGGCACAAATATCTATTCAAACTAGCTACTATTTTTTATTTAACTCAGAAACCAAAGGAAATTATGTTGCAGTAAAAACAAACCCCCACATATATACTTCAATTTACAAGAATTCTATACTACAGCTCCTAATGTTGAATTTAGAGAAACAGTCCAAAACATAAACTCTCCCTAGAGAAACATGAATTCTAGATTGCAATATTCACCCACAGAGAACAGAAACACAGGAAATCTATTCCACCAAGTGAGTTTCCAACACCCCTGCTTAACACAAATTATTTAAAAAGCAAGAAAAAAAACCACCCAAAAACCCCCAAGCAAACAAAAAACCCCAAACCATGGAACAAAACTTCCCTAATAATGTCTGTGCAGTAAGATTTTCTGTAATTTTATATGGAAGATCACTTTTACTAGGAATTATATTTAGATGAGAGGTGCCTAATATTTAAGATAGATGAATTACTAAACTGAACATGTCAAAACCATCAAAGATTTTAACAAGACATAGTGTAGCAGAATTCAAATATTTTTAAGTTATAAAAAGATATGGTCTTGGAAAAACAGAGTACCCGCTTCAGGTTTACCTTTAGTGTGTTACACACCAGCTTAAATACATCCCAGTGACTTTGTCTACACATTTCAGGTATAATTATCTTCCACAATATTATAAACTAGTGTAAAATATAACACATACAGAGGCTTAATACAGTGTTAATATGTATGTTTACAGTTATAAAGTTAATAACTATATAGTCAACTATATAGTTAATATAATATGTATAAGGGACTGTCACTTTCCAGATAAACATATTTATATTGGCTATAAGAGCAGACAGAATGATGGTTTTGTCATTAGGCATCAAACATTTGGCAGTACATCAATAATTCTCTTTAATTTGCTTTACCCTCAGAAGCTGGTGGTAGCTGTTGAGCCCTGCAGTGTGCTTCAATAATAGTGCATTAAATAGAAAGTATCTATGCCTGAGTGACCATTCTGAAAGCTGCTTTTGAGTGGCCAGAAATCAGCTATTTGGATTCCCTACAGAGTCTTGGCCTCAAAAAGAACCAGATCATTTGTAATGCAAATAATCCACCAGCTCTAGAAAATCACTCTAATAGCGAATTACTAGTGGTATGAAATCTACATTTGGTGGCGTAACAAACCTCCAAAATATTGACATAAAACCTCTAGTGTTGCTAAATATGCAAACACATAAAAAATAAAGTTTGAGTAAAAAATCCCAAACCACTAGCAATCTTGACACCAGCATTCAGCAAAATACTACAGCAGGCCCAACCTTGATAACACAGTAATATCTGGTTTCTTACTAAAAAACTGCTATTGTACACATTAAAATCCAAGCTAAAATACCTAAAACTTTAGGACAGGCCAAATACCTGTGTGCCATGAAATGTACCATTGTTTAAAACCCAGCAAATAAATAGTAGAAACTAGGAATACCATCCACAACTTTGTTATTTCAATTCAAAAAGGCAGTGTAAATTACCTGTCATTAATTTTAATTCTCACATTTTATATACCTTTTGCAACAGCAGTCATGCTGATCTACTTAAATTAAGGACAAAAATAGTCCTTAAATACAGAGAACTCCTTAAATACAGAGAACTAATGGTATCCCAGAAATAAAAAAGAAAAACTAAAACTCCTGGTTGCCTCCTACCACTTAACCTACTACAGGTACTCTTAGGTATTCTCTTCCATAGCATCTCCTCCTCTTAACTCTCTGTAACAAGCACAAACTACTTTAATTCAAAGAGCATATGAGAGGATTAAGCAACAAACTTTTAAAGTGTTTCCAGCACTTGATGGGGGGGGGGGGGGGGGGGGCAAAAAAATGTTTTCTTAACTATAACTGCTAAGACAAGAACATCTCATAGCTAAACACTGGGCATCCAGCAGCCCAGACTCTGAGTTATTCAAGCAACTGAAGCTACAGCAACCAAAGTACCAACTTCAGCAGTTAATTTAAACCTTAAGAATAAAATGAACAACACAGGCTGATTTTACTGTGTTCATTAGTGAGAACTTTATAGAAAGTTTTGTTGTCATTATCTTGACTTGAAAACATGAGCTAATTTCCAGTGATGCTTGTTCTTACAAATAAACAGTTTTTTTGCCCAAATAGTATAATCAGTACTGATTAAACTGAATTTCTGCTGTTAATACTCTTTGGCCATCACAAACCACTGTAAAGAAATTATTCCTAGAAAGGCTGTTCTCCAAGAAGCATAAAACAACACAGCCGATGCAATAGTGTAAATAAAAATCCTGGTAGCATCCATTTGCCTTTCAATGTGCAGCAGATGTTCCTCACATTTTACTTATTAAGGGATTTAAAAGGAACTTTAGGGATTAGTAACAGCATAAAATAAGATTTTGCGTATCATTTTCATGTACGTCTGGGCATGGGGAAAAAACCCAACCCAAATAGGCAACTGTTTTCTGGCATGTGTAATAACAGCAGAGCAACACTCTAATCCCTGCCTGGCTGTGTGAAAGGAAACACAGCCCCCACCATGACTCCGAGGTGGAAGGAAGATCTGATCAGAACATACTCTTCAGGCTAACAGTGGTAGATTACCCCTTCCTCTTCTTGGTTGCGAAGACCTGCATCATTTGCTGCAATAGTGCTTCTCTGACACCTCAATGATCCAGTTCAATTTATAGTCACAGCCCTTTTATCCTCATTAAATGTGATAGGCTGAACTGATTAAAAAAAAAAAAAAAAGGATGTTGACAGATGCAATGAGAAAGAAACATTGAAAACTGCCCTGGCAAATTTGGAAGAAGAGGTTTGCTGATGTAATAAAAGCAATCCTGGGCTAAATGATGGGCCAGCTACAGCTACACTTTGCACAGCTATTTAGCATATTTTTCAATACAATTACCAACTTGGTCACAAGACAGCACAGAAAAACCTAAATCAGGAATTACTTACAATGCTGATCACAGTCTACTCTAGCAAACACCACTTGATTCTTATCTGGATATTCTTCTTTGATCACATTAGAAGCTTCCTCAAAAATAGGATGCAGCATTTGGCTGAAGCGGCACCTGTAAATAGAAAACAAAACCATGACTTCAAAATATCACTTTGAAATATTTAAATTGATGACTACTGGAACACTTCAATCTTTGAAGGAAAAAGGAAAAAAAAAGAAAAAGCATTGGGAAAATCACAGCTACCTGTAATCATCCCAGTAACTGACTGGTTAAAAATCAGTTCAAAAGTAACTTGAATAAATCAGGTGCAAATAAAAAAGTAATTCTGAAAGAATACATAGTTCAAGATATACTCCCCTGCTTTATCTCCCTAGGAAATACCATTAATCAATTATAAGCCTTTAGGAAATATATTCTATTCAGAAAGCATACTGTTCATTTTCTTCTACCTGAATTACCCCATGGAAAGTGATATTAAAAATGTAGTAAAAGAAGTTCCTTAGATTGTTGAGATTGAAATATTCACCAATATCTTCAAGAAATATCACAGGTAATTTTCTACAGGTCAATAATACAAGTTGTAAATATTATGTATTATATTATTGCTCTCTGCCAGGTTTGGCAGAATTTGAGCAGACTGCTTTTACAGCAGTAAGAGCAAAGAGAACCCTAAGGGTCCCTTCCTTCCAGAAATGTCAGATTTTGAAACAAATTCCCTCTTTCTGCCTACAGAATAGGTGGTAGGATTATAAAGATGCTTCAGTGGCTTTAGGGAGTTCAGGGTAACAGTAGTGCACAAGCCCATTACTAATATGTCAATAAAATTATTTTATATTCTGTCCTTCCAAACATATGGCAGATTTTTAAATTGGAGATGCATAATGGCACTGAAGAAATTGTGAGAATGAGACTTCAAGGAGTAGACTTGCAGTAAACCAGCCTGCACTGAAACTCACCTTAAAGTTAACAGTGACAGCCTGGGGATGCAGTTACGTCTGCAACAGCAAACATGTAAGGGAAGAGCAAATCTTGCAAGTCTTAAAATACCAAGAGCTGAAAAACCCTGACCCTGGGCAGCCCAGCTGCATGCTACACATTTATCTAGAATGTATATGTAACCATGCACATGTTCCAATGGCTTCCCATCCCTCATTCTTCTCCACCCTTAATACAGAGAACTTCCATGACCAAAACTGATCTGTTCTCACTCAAAAGTCAGGTTACATCACAGACTGGAAGTGTGCTATGTTGAGGGGTTATTGCTGTATGCCTAAAAGCAACGATCATAATTAAGGTTGGTATGTTTTAAAACTATGACAATATGAACCTAGGAAGCACAGACAGAAGGAGAAGCAATCAGGACATAAACCCAGGAAAGAACAGTTTTGAAAGCAACTGACTACTGTATTTTCAATTAGAAAACTATGGCCAAACATGACAGTTTTCAAAAGACAGAAGCTTAAACATAAAAAAAAAAAAACAACTTGAATAACTTACCAATCAGCATAAAAATTAACTAAAGCAACATCTGCATTGTCTGAGAAGAAAGAAAAAGAAAAAGCCCAATGTCACATTGTGAGGCAAACTTCTCAGTTCTTTTATCTGAGATTATAAAAGTACGTGCAAAAAAAAACTACAACAGCAAGTATTTCTAGATAATTCATCATAGAGCTTAGTCTGACTCCTAGAAAACTGCTGGGGTAAATCTTATCTGAAATACAACCTATAACAAATGGGAAAGAGATGAAAGAGGCCTTCAGTCAAGTGTTCTATTGACTTTATTGATATATAAGACCAAATAAATGTAAATACTTAAGGCATTAAGACACACAAGAAGTAATTAAGTGACACATGAAGTAAAAGTTATTTCTGGATTTAAAATTAAGGTAGCCACATCTAGAAATTGTACTCCAGTAGCTCTTTAAGCACTAGCTCTATTACTCATAAGTGTTAAAAACCAGTTAAAACCTGAAATCCCAGCTATTTGCAGTAGAAGACTGATGAACAAGCAGCCTGTCTGTGCGACTTGCTCTGATTTGTCCTTACTTATCTTATTTAACCTGGATACTATGGTAAAAGATAGCAAAGAAATTTTCAGTCCCAAAAAATAGAAAAATGCTAATGAACACTTAAAAAATGCAGTACTACAGGGATATATATAATGAGGTAATGAAATAATGTTCTTATGCATTCCTTTTCACATATTTAAAAAAGGTCAAAAAAAGATAGATATTCTGCCCAAAAATAAAGTATGATCTTTACAGAATATAATAATCGACCATGCTTAAAAATTGATTTTTAGTAGTAGTACTGGTCTACACACTGGAAAAAAATGAAATATATACTCAAACTACAGAATATCAGCCACAGCTTTGTAAAGCAGAAAACTGACAAAGTTACAGAGCAGTAACATGTGAAGATAAGGATGCTGAAAGCCTGGAAAAGACAACATACTGATAAAGACAACTCTTGAGTAGGCTGGAGAACACCAAGTTTGACTATAATTATGGTGTTAAGATTTGCATTATCAGCAAGGGACACAAGTGGTGAGTAGGTAAATAACAAGCACTGAAAAGTTTAGGGTTACCTCCAACGCATAAAGTATTTCTTGAAAGTAATGAGATGAATTTTAAAAGCACTTACACTTAGCATACATCTCCTTTCGTGAATTACATTGTATAAAATAATTTTAAATTTTCCACTGTAGAAAAGGTATTTACAAACAGCTTTCATATCAAAAAACAATCCCATAAGATAAGGCAGGTTCTAGTCCAGACCTTAAAAAACATTTTTTCCCTACTGCTATATTTGAAACAATGTAGTAACTTTTTCCTGCAAAACCAACCAGATACAGGCAAGTTGCACACTTCTCAGAGGGAAAGGTTTCCAGACAAGAAATACATATCTGTTTAAAGATTTCCATTCTATGAGCCACAAAAATCAGGACAATGCTTAACCTGAGGAAAGCCAGAGCTGAACAAGCAAGATACTTAAGGCCCATTACCATGGGTTTCACTTGGTGCTATTTTTTGGGGGACTTTTAAAATGCCCTCTAGACTGGTTTTTGTTATGTAATCAAGCATTCCCTTCTGCAAACAAGATGACAGTTATTTTCTTAAGACACTTCAAATTCTCATTGCAATACATCAGTTCAGACAGTTAATTCCGACCATAGGCACTTAATATTTCTAAGCTGATTGCAATTCATATATTCAAAGCTGGGTATGAATATTCATTTAATATCACTACAATATGCACACAGATAAGTAACTGCAGACATACAAAGAAAAAATTATTTGAAGTACTCACTTAAAATGTCATCTATATTTCCACTATCTAGACTTGTTATTTCACTTCTTGCTGGATTAAAAAGCCAAGACACCTAAAAAGAGAAAGAAAACCAGTAAGGTATGTTTCAGCAGTCAAGTAGTAACTTATGTGTGATTTTTAAGTGTTGTAGTTCAAAAGCTAGAGAAGAACAGTAAAAGAACTGTAATTCAGTCGATACATTTCAGGTGACAGTAGTACTGCAAATACACAAACTACAGATATAACATAGTGTCACATTTAAAGCAAAATTAGTTATTTCAATACAATTTTCTATTATGTAGCCAGAAATGTTACAGGTAAATTTTGCACCTTCAAGAGCAACGTATATTCATATCACTCTGAAGAAAGAAATGAAACCCCATTTCAGCAACCTCACACAGCTCAGAAGCATGTGGGCACAGAGGTTTTACACAGAGACAACTAATTCCTTCTGTCACTTATAGACCTTGTCAGGCTCAAATGTTTCTCATTAAGTAAAGCCTCAATTGCGTGCATTTTTATTGCTGTTTTAGGAAACAATTTCAATACATCTAACTCAACTAGCTACAGTCTTTTATCTCCTTCTGTATTTCCACTTGACAGTGCTTCAGTCCCAGCATGCAATAGGCTTATCAGACTATAAAAACCAAGACACCACATCAGCCAAATCATTCAATTACAAAGGAACATTTATATTACTCTTAATGCAATGCTCATAGCAATACACAGTTTTATGGATGGACACTCATTTTCAGTGCAACTGGCCCAGATCTTTTTTCCTAAAATGCAGTGGAAGAAATAGGAGGTAGAGTTCTATCCCAGGTAAGAGAGGCATCAGTGAATTACAATTTATTTTTGCTTTGAGAGAGACAAGCATGCTAATTTTTGAGTAGGATAATAGATTCTTGTCTGGGATACGAATGTTTCCATCCTGAGCAAGCCAGTCAGAAAGTCATCACTACTCTAAGCACAGTCAGGGCTTGGACCAGATGCTTTGCTCTGATGCCTTCACATTTTCAATTGATGTACAGTTCCTCAGCTGACAGAGGTAACAGGAAAGGAAAAGGAAGGTTTTTGTAAAAGAACTGGCAAAAATGCACAGGTCAAGGAGTTGGGCAGAGACCAGAGATGTGTGGCAGCACACAAAATACATTCTATTGATGTTCCCAGGGACTTATTTACTTCTTAAGGTGCAAAGAAAATCTGCCTATGGCTCAAGAGGCACCAAGGGAAAACACAGCTAAAAGCATAAAGACCATCCAAATAAAACCACATAGAGCAGCTGTATAGCAGGAACCAGAGATACAACATTGATACCGCAGTTATGGAAGAGCCTGAAACCTATCCTGAACATAAAGTAGGACCATGACTATGAAGAACAAGCCTCCGGGATTTATCTGCCTTTGACACTGTTTACAGTTTATCAAAAAACTCAATGTCACACACTGAATTTCCTAATATGTATTACATGTGCATATGAAATATTTGATTGAAAAAAAAAAAAGCCAAACTGGATCCCTGTTTTTCCTTAAGATCAGCTTCAAAAATGGTGGGAAACTTCTGCAGTGAGACACTGTCAAGAGCTCTAAAACTATCACTGTAAATCGCACACAGGTGAGATCTGCAGCAAGCAATCATTTTCAATTCTTTCTCATTTGCGGATCACTAATCAGAAAGATTACTAATGTGGATCACTAATCACTTCCCAGTGAAGATACTGATTCTTTTGCATTTCCCATATGGAGGCCCTTGGGTAGCATATAACTCTATCTTACATGATAGGCTGAAAACACACCAGCTGTTGGAATACAAAATATGTACCAGTGCTTCTCTTTTGAACCATTCTTAAATGCAAATCTAAGATTTGTGGTGGACTTTGCACAGTCTTCCTGTGGCATTTCAACTGCCTGGGAAGTGTCTGAACTGTGGCTCTAAGAGTACCGCAGAGAAACAAACCTAATGGTTCAGATGTGAGGTCCAGAGATTAAACAGGCAGTGTAACAACACAATCTGCCAAAAAAATTATCTGATTAAGCAAGCTATGCAATGCACAAGTTCCAGCAGCCTAGTATTCAGGCAGTTCCTCTGAAGATGCTGACATTGCTGACTACTGAGCAGCAAGAAGGTAGGGCTCTGTCTTTGGAGCAAGAAGCTACCTATATGGACCTGGATCCACACTGGCCAAATTATCCCCAGAGAAGCAACAGCTGGCAGCAACCATTAGTGCAGACACCTCCCCATCACCCCTTGGGTGGTGCATGGGATGACAGCTTCCATGGTGCTGCTGGGGGAGGGTGTTACGCTTGTAGTGAGTAATGGGTCAGGTCAGCATGTGCTGGCACAGGTTTTGTTTGTACGCACGTGCTGCTTTGTTGCAAATGTTAGGTTTGACCTAACTTGTGTACAATTGAAGCAGTAGCTACAATTGACAATAACAGTTGGAATACTGCTCTAGACAATAATGTATAGGGTATTTCAACAATAATTTTCTTGGCCATCATCTGATCTTACTGCAGGTGACTTACTGCAAATTCAGTGTTCTAAGGCTTCACCTGCCCTGCAAGGCCTCAAGAACTTCTGATCACTCTGAAGACCACAGAGTTACTTTCCTGCTTGTAATTCTGGACAAGGCTTTTTCAAAGAGAAAAGCCACACAAGTCTCTAGAAAGCAGGAACTTTTCAGCTGCTGCACACAAGCTCT
This sequence comes from Cinclus cinclus, assembly GCF_963662255.1. Taxonomy (NCBI): domain Eukaryota; kingdom Metazoa; phylum Chordata; class Aves; order Passeriformes; family Cinclidae; genus Cinclus; species Cinclus cinclus. The sequence continues at coordinate 91,886,570 of NC_085046.1, read as the reverse complement.
GCATCACCATTCACACTTGAAAAGAATTTCTGCAGTAGGTTTTGGTGTAACTATTTTCACAAGAGCTCAGCAGTAGCATATTGTCTAAACAAACCGAATGGGTAAGATAACAATTTCTAAAACCTTCCTGGCTTTTTCTGGTATAACTTTCCAGCAGCAAGACAAATCTTATCTAACAGGATAAGCTAACATAAATTAAACATTACATAGATAAGCATATTATTTGCAGCTGAGAAATAAGCTCTGTTACTTAGCAGATATACTTCAGTGGATCAGGAACTGTAGTCATATTTGTAGATTGCCACAATACACTTAGAATGCATTTAACTTGCAATGCAAATATTTAACTGCACCATGAAAGCACAGGACTTAACTAACCAATGCAATCCTCTTCTAGACTATGCTATATGCAGAAAAAAGCAATTAAAACTAACACTTCTTTATACCACAAATAAATTTTGTGATTGCTTTCTTAACTCTTACTGTGGTAATGCAGTACAAGCTGCATGTACTAAGACATTAACAACAAAACAAATATTCCAAACACCTTCATGTATTGAAGGTGAAAAACAAATTGACCATATACCCTATTGTCCCTTTATACTACAGCAGTGGAAAAATACTAAGACTAAGAACACCTTTCCCTAAAAGTTGTACAAAATCTGAGATAATTGAAATACTTTTTCCACTAGAAGTAGGAAAATTTCGGTTTTGTCAAATATATTCATAATCATGTTCTCAAACATTTTATACTGACTAAATAATTGTGGCTGCCGAACTTTTAATAATAAGTAGACAGACTGGGGGGAAAAAAACATTCCTTGAATAAATGTCAATAAATATGCAAGCCTCACTCCAGCTGAAGCTTTCATTAAGGTATAATGCCTGTAAGGAAAAAAACCACCTCCTTTTGACCCAGTAATCTTGCTATCCCATGGGATGCAAGAGGGTTTATGATATTACTACTATTATTATTTATCATAAAGGAATACAAATTCGTATTTAAATTTCTAAGAAGCTACAGTGCTTTGAGAATATTTTCTGACTTTTTTTGTAGCCTGTGCTTGATACCCATGAGCAGAAAACAAGGCACTTTTGAGGAAATAGTTTCTGAATATCAGCTACACATTTCATAGCGGGTATTGAACATAAGTTCTGAAAAGCATAGTGGCCAAGAAAAGTAGTCAGAATTTTTCACTTTTAAATGCAAACTTGACATTCCACTGGCACATAGCAGGACCTATGAATGACTGTTCATATTTGTAACTGAAATACAAAAAAAAAAAAAAAAAAAAAAAAAATCAAACTGGCATCACAAGATAGCCACAAACTCATTGAAGAAAGCATCTTGAAAAAATAACTCAAAAGGAAAATTGGTTACTTAAGCACACCTGAAAACAACTCAAGCTGCACTTACATTGGATAAAATTAAGTAACTTTTATATTTCTATTTTTTAAATGTTCAAACTAAAAATCTCAGGGTAAAACTAAGCATCTATGAAATAAAAAGATTTTAAAAAATAGAGTGGAATATGATATATAAAATACTTGAGTGAAGGTGCTCAATTTAGATTAGGATGTTTATAATCTACTCACAATCATTTAACACTACAGAAAAATGACAAAACAAATGTAGACTGAAATAAGCAAATGCCGAAAGCTTTACTCACTTACAGAATACGTTGCTGGGGGGAAAAAGCAGGAACTGAACAATGTGTTCACAAGAATAAAATTCAACTCATATGGGGGGAGGGAAAAAGAGGAGATGACATATACTTTTACTTTTCTGGTTCTCAGAAGTATTGTCAAATAAAGCAGGAACATCATGGCTCAAGTTCCTGGAAGTTTCTGAAGATAACAGTGGTCATGCTTTTACTAGGAAGTTTAATTAGTACAGAAGTCTTAGTGTTTCTGATCAAGATTTGGTCCTCACTTTAAGTTAGCCAATAGCTTAGGGAGCCAGTACCAGTCACTTCCGAGGAACCAGCTGAGATTTATTCTGATTGTTTCCAATGAAAGACCTCAAAGCACTGCTGGAAAAACCACCATCATCCTACCAAACATGCCATGCAATGCCACACAAGTATCCTCACACAAAACAAAATGCCTGGACAGAACCTATTCAACTCATACCCAACACTGAACCTCTGCCAGGTTTCACATCACTTTCCCAAAGAGGAAATAAAAGCACATCCAGGTTCCACTCACCTTCTGCTGACAGTATTGCTGCTCAATTTCCATTCCACACATCCCATTAATAAAGCCTGCTAGTTATTCAAGAGATTTAGGTCAACCTTTTTTCAACATTTTACCAGCACCAGTTAGTACTGTTAGTTCTTTAATTGCTAACTGGAAAGGAGACACAGACCTATAGGTTTAATAGTATTTCTTTTACAAGTTTGTTATACTTTACATGCCACTTTATTGCAGGAGATTTAAAAAGTTTAAATGTGCATAACCTTAAAATTGCAAGAAAAGAAAAAAAGAACACAGGTCTTCTGCATTCTAGTTCTTTGTGCATTGATTTTTCAATGCACATAATGAAACAGAGGTCCTCATTTTCAAAGTAAACTGTCTGTAGAATCTAGAAAATGTATTCATGGAGCATTATGATTTCTAATTAATGTTATACCTGCAAGGCAATCAACAAGAAACAGCTTTCATTTTCACTTGCTAAACTTGTCATTTACCTTTTCCTCCTGCTGGGAATTCCTAAAGGCACACAACTAAACCATCTTTCTCCTCCAACACAAAATCATTTTACATTTGGCAACCAGGTCTAGCCCACACCTAATCCATACTGACATGTTGAAGTTACTACCTGAAGTCCAAGCCCCCCAGGACCCTGCTGCTGACTGTCAGGCCCTGAGTACCTCTTTTTTTATGCATGATGCTGATCTGCTGCTGCTCTGAGGTCTGCATTAAACTCCTGGACAACAGGAAGCAGACGGGTTTACAGCCTGCTGTAGGATGACACAAATTGAAAGCAATCCCAGAAGACAGCAATGCCAAAGCTGGCAAGACATTGTAAGAGCCCCTGAATTTTGGCTTCAGAACCATCCATCAGGAACATCTTGCTGGCAGCATTCCCAGAAGCCTCATAATGAACCACAAAGTTCAGAGCAGAGAGAGGTAACAGTAAATAGAGAATGCTGAGGGAAAATAAAAAAAGAACATTATTCACCCTCTCAGTGAGAGGAGTTCAACTTTTAGCTGTTACCACTTGCTTCCAGACTGTGCCCAAACATTTTCATAACTTAGACTAACTGCAGCCATCCCTGATGAATATGCAGGGATTTTGTTGGCAATGTAAGCTGCTATCATTATAAGACTATGAGAAAAAGATCTCTTATTTCAAACCATTAACTAACAACGCCTTCTGAATTATATTCAAGTTTTCAGAACAATTTTTAAATGGGCAACAAAAAAAAAAATTTACTTATAATTTTTCACTTAAAAGCCATATCTTAAATTTAGTCAAGAAAATTTAACATGCTCTAAATAAGCTACTTAAAACAGATTTAAAGCCTGCAGTTACTAATGTTCAGGAGAACAGAGAAAAAAAACTTACTAAACAGAAAAAAATTAGAAAAGTAAACTTACTTCTTCAGCCTTGACAGACAGTTCATTTTTACACTGTTTTAGCCAAACAATGCTGTAACTGCACAGAGCTAAGCAGAGACCACCATATTAAAAAGAAGTCATGCTATTTTTCATCTTCCACGCATCTTGTTGTCTATTCCCATTTTAAGTGTGTGTAAGGAATATTTGGTGTAGCTGCATATCTTATTAATACTGGAAAAAAAATTATTTTCAGATGAAAACATTGGAAACAGAAAATTCACAATTTATAACGCTATCTTTGAAAATACAAATTATATTGATTTGACGTGACAAATCAGGAAAAAAGCCCTCACACCTGATGGTTCCTAAAAATGAACTTAACACACAAGCAAAGGAGTTGAAGGACTGTCCCATTTGACTGGGAATAGTTCACAGCTGCAGAAATTTCTCAATGGCCTGATACCACAGCACCAAGGATTTCCAGAAAAATGGGTAAGTTAACCTCAACAGTGTGTGAACTACCATTAGAAGACACAAGATGTTCATACAAAAAGTCCATTGCAGAGATGAGAATTAAGCACCATTATCACAACATGCAGCCCATTGCACTGCATTTTTTTCCACAAAGCTATTAGCAGCAGAATCACATCTCTGGCCACAAACCTATGGATCACGGTCTTTTATAGAAATGTTTAAGCAAGGGCTCAAAAAATGACATGAGGTGTGTCTAAAAAAATGTCACAGAGATAAGACCTGCAATTTGTTTCCATTTGAATTATTTGTAACTTTCAGTTATTTCTCTTGGCCTTTAGAGAAAAGAGTCCTCTTCAGTCAGGGTTATGATCCACTGGTTTCATTGCCTTATACATCCACATAGACAGAACACAGTCCATAGACCTTCAAAAGATGTAAACAGATGTCTAACATCTGTATTAATTTGTGAATAGTGTTCAGAGTCCTATGCATCTTCACAACTAGGAAGCTACCTTAAAGCCTGTTTCACAGATTTAAAGCTATTAATTCAGCTCCCCAGGAAACTAATGAAAACTCTGAATCTTTAGATATTTTATTTACCAAGCTGCTTCTCTTAAAGAACCAGCTACAAATCCCCTGAAAAAGAAAGGTCACATTTGTGCAGCTTTTTAGGAAAAAACACCTCATGTTCCAATAACTCTTTCTTTTCCATTTTGCCAACTGCTCTGATTATTTGGCAACAACATCAAGATACACTTTCAAGGAGGAGTAACACACATAAAATAAAAATACAATCTCCAAAATGATTAGCACAAATTAAGCAGCTGTTGCTCTGTATGAAAGCCAGCACCCTCAAGGTCCTCAACTTGTTATAGCATGATCCAGCAATATGAAATAAAGGGCAGCTCAGTCTTGTCAAGATTTTGGTGAGGCTGGCAGAGCAGAATAGTTTTCTATTTTCACTAAGTCAAGGAAAAAGAGCCTCCTCTCTATTTTGGACACAGCGACTAAATGTAAAACCCACTACCAAAAAAATTTGCTGTAGACAATTTAAACCTTGGATACTGTGTACTTTTAACTCCATTCCTCATTACAGAAAGCACACACTGCCTTGTTATTCATCATAATCTACAGGCTTTTCTGTGCCCTTTATTGTAGTTTTTACACAGGGCCATTGCAGAACAAGAGATTAGCTTTTATATTTTTCTAAATAGCACAAATGTATTTATGTTTTATTCATTCTTGGACTGGTGATGAAAATGCATATCAAAATGAAACAAAAACTTTTATGTCTTTTTGTGGGAGGAGTGGCCATGGAATTCAGAGTCTCTCCTTTAAAGCATAATCTCAGAGGAAGAAACCAAAAGTAGATGTAGTGTTTCCATAAGAAACTGTATTTCTTATGCCACATGAATGTTGGCTACCTTGGAATAATTTGAAGGGTTGAATCTATTAGTGGATAATTGAATTTTCCATCCTTGCTGCCTACACACAATCTACTGCTTTAAAAATAATCACTTCATTTTTTTAATTTAAAACAATTAAAAAACACTTTTAAACAATTTAAAAATAAATTTATATTTTGACATATTTTACCACATATTGAGCTTATTCTTCAATAAGACAAAACCAACTTTTAATAAAGGTGAAATTATCAACTTCAACACCTACTCACTTCTAAGCTGCTTAACTTTTTATTAATTACACAATCTAGTTGCAATACTGACTAAATTTTTACACCCACTTTCTCCAGATCTGTGCCTTACCAAGAAAGGTGGGAACTTTAAGCAAATACAAACATGTTCAGTTTTACCTTTCAGCTGGAACTTGTTTTAAGAGTGAGTATGAATTATTGAAACCAACTGCTCAGATGCCAATATAAGGACAACCATGAACACACAGCAACATTCTTCTCCATGAGAAAAATACCCACACTGGATCAACACTGCTCTAAACTATGCAGTTGAGGCATTGGGTTAAGAGGGAAAAAAAGTAGTGAAAGTAATAAATAGACAAACAAAATAATTAAAGAAAAAGTACAGCTGAGTCATTCTCCTCACCTAGTCCATCCAAAGGGATGCAAAATATATTGGTTGAACTTGCACTCTAAAGAGAACATTAAGGGAAGACATGTGGACAAGCCAGTGTCTGATAATACTTTTTAAACTGTACCATTTACCTTAGTGCAGCTGCCTGTTTGTACTTCCAGGTATCAAAATCCTTTTGAAAGCAGAGAATGACAGCCATTGTGATTCAGCTCATCCTTATTTGATGCTGAAGGAGATGATGGTTAGAACTAAACAGCAGAGCAGAGCAGCAAACATATGGCTGATTCAGTGGCAATTAGCAGTTCACGCTGAATTCTGACCCTCTTCCACTTTTACTGCTACATAGCCATGTTCTGCTCTGCAATCTCCACCACAATGAACACACATGTAACCACCTCATATCTAGAGCTTTCAGCACCAATACTTCCAGTATCACTACGACTTTGCTTGTGCTAGAGATTTTGGTTTTCCTTCAGCATGATGGAGATGACACTTTTCCTCAAATTACCTCCTAATGCTGCAGCAGGAGGCTAAGGTTTTGTTAGTACAACTATCAAAAGACAGCTACAGTAATCTGTGATGCAGCCATTCGTAGTGTAGAGTGTCTGCCCATACATGAAAACCACTAAGATTCAGTCCAGTGTTGTTGCTCCTCCCTCTTTTTCTGAGAAATCAAAATGAGGAACACCTCAGATTTTCAAAATTACAATCTATCTAAAATACAATGGCATTTTGATGCTCTCTGTTTATCATTCCCTTATCATTAGAACTCTGAACTTTAGAATGAATTCCTTGAAGTATTATCTAAACTTACATTACTCTGCTTATTTTATTTTCTTCATTCCAGGCATAACTGTGATGCACACTTGACAAACTTTCACTCTACACATGCAAACTGTCAATCATAGCATATTAAAACTCTGGGGACATCCATTAGCTTGTCTATATCAAACAATTTTTAGGCTAGGGTTTAATGACCTATGAGTGGATAATGGATAAGACCTTTCCAAAATAAGTGGAGATTCTTTGTAACAGAAATACTACTGCACAGCTGCATTCTAATTGAGAAGTTGGCATTGGAAAAATCTCCCAATTCATATGAGGACGGAAATATATATACCCTTTTACAAATTAATCCATTGGCTATCTTCCAGGGAAGAGTTCTGATTAAAGCAATGCTACCTGAACATGAAGAGAAAAATTCACCTTTGGGACCACAGCTGCATATACCTTGAAGAATGAGAGGCTAATTTCAGACTGTAGAAGACCTATGCTCCCTCTGCCCTAAACAGCTGCAAAGGTCCTATACATATGCAGTCAATTTATCCTGGATAACTCTGGACAGCAGAAGAATAAGTAATGCAGAGGACAGGATACATGCCAAAGATATTTTGAAACTAACAAAAGTAAATCATAGAGTGGTCTACCTCCCTTCAAGGAATATTAAACCTGCCAACTTCAAGCTGACTCTGACAAAAACATCCAAGCAAGTATTCCAGACTAGTCCTAAAAATAGTATGAACACACTAACACAGGGCAATGCTTGAACTCAGAGCAAGTTTTGGACACCCTGGCTCTGCAATCAACCAGCTTCATGTGGCAATCTTACTGATCTCAACATGGAAGGCTGTTGATACCAAAATCCTCAGCAAAGTATTACAGCTATTTATTGGCTTATTTTAAAATAGTTATTATCTATATAACACCAATTATATGTCGACATTTGCACTGGTTTAGCAAATTCTGTTGGCCTATGCTGACAGAAAAAAATTCTAAAAAGGCCTCTCCCACCTCAATTATACCTTTTAACCAAAGCAGATTTAAATGCCATTCAAAGGTAATTCCTGAGAGGCCAAACACTGCTGAGCTCCCTTCACTAATTAACAGATCATTAGTAGGAAAGAACCCCTAACCGTTCACCCCCTGCACCACATACTGTTGTAATTACCTTTGTGAAGCAACCAATTTCTCTTTCAGTTATTTTGTCCAAAATCCCAAGTGAATTGATTCAACAGGGAGAAGGAAAAGGAAAGGAAAAAGGTTTTTTCATATACATGTTTATGAAAATTCATAAATTTTATGACTGGCAAAGAATCTAGGAGCTAAGTGTTTCTAGCAAGAGTTAAGAAAGGGGATTTCAGTAAATTATGAGAGTCAGAAGTGATAGACTGACTAAAGGAACAAAAAGCTTTTCTTGGGATTACAAATATGGATACATCACTGAAAAGCTTTCCCTTTGTGCAGCTTTTGAGAAAGTTAATTATATCATCACTTCATAATCATGACAGCTATGGGAAACAGCAAAACACTATCACAGCTGTTGTTTGCTTTTTCCAGACCATTGGAACAGGCACCTATTCGTTGCCTTTCAAAATACTTCCTTGCAGAGTTCCTAATGAACAAGTTCTGTGTTTATGCCCAATTGCCACATGAATCCAGTTGGAGATAAAATATAAGCTTTACTGCCAGTTATTTTACAACAGAGATTAGACTGCTCTTCTCTGCTTTTCACAAATCTATGAAAAAAAAACCAAAAAAAACCTTGCAGACATTCACTTTTTTTTTTTTTTTTTGGATGCACCTTAATGAAACATACAAGAAACAGGCAAGAATCATGGATGCCAAACAAGACAGAAGACAGGCTGGCTGCAAAAAAAAAAAAAAACACACCAAGGAACCAGGTCATTTCCTACACTCCATTTCTAGATTTTTATGTTCTGTTCCGGTAGGTTCCTGTTTCGCGAACATCATTTAGGATACAAAGTTTCAGTCATTAAAGAAATCTGAACCACAGAGAAGTATCTTGCTTTGAAACAATGTAGCAGACCATGTACCTGAAATCACTCTCTGAATTAACAGACCCTTCATTTTGGTCCCAAAGTGAAGCAGCTGGGACATTCCAACACGTAAAATGTGGAAACTTACATCTTCCAGGAAACAAGACTTTGGATCTCCTGTGTTTCACTTCATTGCAACTGCTAATGCAACTTTTATATGTATGACTGGGGCTCACACTAAATCCCATCTATAATCTACGAGGATTTTTTCTTAATCTAAAAATATATACTTCACAGGATCATTGAATAAAGTGACAAGACCTGAAGACACTTGTGTCTTAATTCCGTTCACTCATAAAAAACGGTGCTGAAAGTCAAAAGGGCACACAAGAGCTTGCAGACCTTCAAGGAGAACCTCTGAAGAGCTCAAAACCACTCCACTGGGCAGAAAGTTGGTATGGCAGAAGACTTGCATGGGTTAGCACAGAATTTCTGGATGAGTTAAAAAAATAAAAAAAAAGAGGGAGCAGACAGAAGGTAGGGGTAAAAAAAAATACTTTGTAGGAAGAGAGAAACACTGCTTGAGCTGGCAGCAGTCCAAGCTCAGCTGGAGCTGAGGGATGTTAAGGTACACTGGCAAGAAAGGAAGAATAAGAAAATTGTAGGCCTGCTGCTCAGCTAGCAGGGGACATAGAGACAAAGTACACAGAAAAGGCTTAGACACTCAATGTTGCCTTTGGCTGATTTGAGACTGATGAGGTCTGGGCCCATAGAAGAGTTCCAGGGAAAAGAACCATTACTCACATGAGTAGAAGACTAAATTAGAAAGCTCTTCAGCAACTGGGACGCACATAGAACCACAGAACCAGACCAAATATCTTTTCCTTGGGTTACCAGGAGAATTATGGAGACAAATTTTCTTTCTGGAAGCCACACCCATCCAGCATATATTTGGAATAAGTACATCAATCTGTTTTCTGTTGGAAGACATTGAGCTCTGTAAACAAGGAAAAAGTACTGGACATTGTCTGCCTTCTAACACAGCACCTCAAAGGATCCTTAGACCTAAAGTGTTGATGCATGAACTGAATAAGTGAACTATAAAGTGAGTGACACAGCAGCTGAACTGCTGAGCTCAAAGGGCTGTAACCAAAGATACCATGTCTGTGTGGCCTCTAAGGAAGTTTCTCCAGACCAATACTGGGTGTAAGGTTTGTCTGTAGTAATGACCAGAAAGATGGAACAGAGTGCCTCCTCAGCAACTCCCCAAGGATACAGCAACTGGGTGAAGTGCTTTGTAAGCTAGAGGGAATATCTGCTATTCAGAGATACCACAAATGGCTGGAAAAGTGGCCTGGGAGAAACCTTGCAAAGTTCCACAAAGACAAAGTCCTGTATCTATGTTGCAATAACCCCATATAGGCTGGGAGCCAACCAGATGGAAAACAGCTTTGCAGAAAAGGTCTTGGGGAGCAAGTTGAACAGGAGTCAGCAGCATGACCTTGCAGCAGAGACAACCACACACTGAGCTGTGTTAGCAAAGTGTAGCCAGCAGACCACAGGAAGTGATTCTTTCCTTTCATCTGGCACTTGTGTGAACACATCGGAAGGACTGTGCCCGGCTTTGGGACTGCCCGTACAAGACATTAATATATGGAAGTGAAGCCCAGCAGATGGCTACAAAGGTGAGCAATGACTGAAGTCAGGGTATACAAGGAGAGGCTGAGACAGCTGCATTTGTTCAACCTAAAGGAAAAGTTATTACTGCTGCTACCAGCAATCTAATGAGAGGTTATAGAGAAGGCAGAGCCAGACTCTTCCCAAAGAAGCAGTGATAAGATGAGAGACAATTTACACAATCCACACCTCCACACAGAAAACTTGCAACAAAGTTTTGATTCAACACTAAAACAGGTGACCAGACAAGTTGCAGAACCTTAATCCTTGGAATTATATAAGACAACTGGAAAAAAACATGAGCAAGTCCATCCAAGTTAGTCTTGTACTGAGCAGGGAGTAATACCAGATGACTTTAAGAAGTCCTTTAAAATTTAAATGGCCAAACTTCCAATGGCAATCAAAAAAACAGAACTCTACAACTTGATCCTATCAGGTAAACACAGTGAGACTCTCAATACTCCCCTCCATCAAATCTTTCTTGCTATAGCCAGACACAGGTCAAGAAACAAGAGAGGGAAGAAACCTACAACATTTACCATAGTAAGAACAGATGAAAGAGAGATTTACAGTGTTCAGCAGAAGCCTTGTGCTGCATACATGATTACCAGTTATTTGCTGAAAGTATGCCCAGAGCACCTGCCCTTAGGTAACCATGTAAGATGTTCTGTCCTCAATGGTTTAAGGCACAGAGCATTGCACTTCGCATTTTGTTTAGTGCCACTGTAGAGGACAACATTTATGTCCTGTTAGCCACCCAAAGTGCAGATCTTGTGGATCATTACCATTAAAGGTCTATGCTCATGCATGTGAAGGAGCTTCCAGGTTTGGTTCACTCCTAGAAGCAGCTTCAAGTCACAGGTGCTTACCTGGAAGACAGTACTGGAGCTTTGCACATGTTTTAAAGGCATGAATGGCTCTTAGCTATAAAGGGTGCATTTTCAGGTATTAGTCAGCTTCTCAGTAGCATTATATATAAAAATAGGAAAAATTATGGAATTCTTCTCCAATATGCCTTGCTGCTTTTTGTAAGGCACTTTTACCAAAGTATGATTAAATGTGGAAACAGTACTACAGCTGGTTTGGAAAAACATAGCATCCTCAACCAGTGGTGAAAAAAACATTCTGAATTAGTGTTATAGTACAGCAATAACTTTGCAGAACAACTACTAACAATGTAAAAAGAAATACCTGAGAGACAGTGAATTTGACAATAAAAAAATAAAGCTATTCGAGCTTCTAAAATCTTACCTATGAACTTTTTTAAAATTAAGACTATATAAGCACTTGACATTGCTAACAGTTTTGTAAAAGAAAACTGCATGTGTTTCTACCAATGGTTCAGATGTTCCTGATGAAGGAAGACATGGTGGGTAGAAAAGAAGGGTAAAGGCAGAACTCCCAAAAGGAAATTTGATCTCACTTCCTTTCCTAATTCTCTGTAACACACCTCTCCTCCTCTACTTCTCAAGAAGCTTTCTCCAGTTTGGAGTTTCCGAAGAAAATGTTCCTTAAGCTCTCATCTGAACTCCCTGTATTGCTTCTGCTTACATCCCCAAAGGGCTGTGTATTTCCTCCTCTAGACCACCAGAGAACTCACTCTCAAATGGGGCAGGGGAAATAACGAATTGCTAATGCGTCCAAACCCACTTAAAGGGTTATTAAAGCACTTGTTTTGAATGTATCTCTAGACTCTGCTGAAGAGGTTTTGAAGAAGGTCTGGTATAAAATTTACAGCACATTTGTACACATGCCTTATGGATAATTCCCTCCCCTTAAGCAAACAGAATACCTGGAAGCTATACAAGTGAGGCTTACAAAAGAGTCTGCAAGGTGAAAAATTGGTTCTCTTGAATAGCAGCATATAACCTTTAAATCTTTCAAATGAAGTAGGTTTCATTAAAACATATGAATGTGGTAATTCTGCTTTATTTAGAAAGCAATATAAGGATCACTCTCTTACTTAAGAAAGCTGTCCTGTCAAAAAACCACAAATAAACCCAACCAAACAAAAATCAAAACAGATTATGGAGGTGACCATTAAGGATATCAAAGGAAAAACCAGAGTGTGTCATCACAGCCACCTGCAACAGAATCTCTGAGATCTTACTGTCAATAACTCATGTATACATTTTCCAGCATTGTTTGAGTCTTAAATTCCAAGAACCAGTTCAGTTTCTTCTCTCTTCCCTCCTGAGCACTCCAAACAGGAAACTAGCCTATCATATGGCATAGCATGAAAAATACAAGTTGTCTTCGCAAGAATTCAAGACTCCCCAGCTTCCCTTCTTCAAAGGGGAACATTCCTCAAATGCCTTCTATTTCATTGTTTAGAAATCATGGCAGATGATGGGCAACTCAGAAGTCCTTTACTACTCTTGAAGGGAACCCATTCCCTTGTATAAGGCTCAGTGGTCTAAATTCTGCCTGTAATTACAGACTTATGTGCATATTCAGAATATAGTATTTTGAGCAACAGTCTCAGTTACAAAATCAGTTTTCTATTACAAATGTAGAGAGAGGCAAAAGCACAGATATATGCTTTAGACATAGAATTTACGGAGTTCAACTTCTCTTTGGGCAACCTACTACACCTTCAACACTAAGTTGAAAGACGATTTTTATTTCATTTCACTTTCATTATTTGGATACTTGATGTCATATTATCAAGATATGAAAGGCAGCAGCAGTAAAACAAGAAACAAAAATATTACCCTACAGTATTATTTCCGGTTAGGAACTTCCCTCTTCATTTCCCTCACTATCCGTTGGTGGTTTCCTCCAGTCACAGCTTCTGTTCAGGGGCTCTGTGCATGAGCCTCCCAGGAAAGCACTGAGCAATACAAGTGCCTCTCAAACACATGCAGAAGAACCATGTGCAACAGTGTCTTGTTCTAAAATTTTCTTTAAAGGCAAAGTACACTTGACTGTGAGTACAGGCAAACATACAGAATTACTGGATAGAGCAAAGCCAAAGAGCCACACCTTGCCTTAGGGGAGAATGCGATGAGCCACTCTCCCAACAGGATTTATTCCCCTGTCTTGGATTTATCTTAAAGCTCTGTCCTGCCCAGTATTGAGCAATACACTGACCAGGCAGAAACATCTCACTCTCCAAGGGCCCATGACATTACTATGCATCTCTTATTCCAGTCTTGCACACAGCTGTACAAGACCCTCTACAGCCTGTGCACTCAGCTCTTGAGGCAGGGGTTGCACCAGCCTGTACCTCCCCTGTCCTCTCTCCAGTTTCTTTTCAGCTCCCATCAGCCCAGTACAATGCTGAAAACTTGGAAGGGCAAAGAGTTGTGCTGGGACTGCAGGTATCCCTTTGTGCTGCAATCTCCCTCGTGCCAACCCAAACTTCAGTGAGACCAGGGAAGAATATTAGCATGAGACACAAAGACCTCCACAACTGTAGTGATCTGCTGTTGAACTTTAGACGAGAACTTCTTTTGATTTGACACTGTATCTTTTCTTCTTTTTTTGCAGAGTATTAAATTCCCACCTGGAAAAGAAATATGCTTATCCAAAAGTCTGGAAAAGAATTCCTGATAACTTCATTGCTACTACTAATTAAGACCAGCTTAGTAAGCTGTTTTTGCAGCTACATATCACTGTGTGTTCCGTCCTATGAACCAATGATGTAACACTAACAAATTCACTTATCCACAAAATATGCCATGCTCCAAGAGCCTATGTTAGGTGGCACATCCTTTAGATGTGGACCGGAAGGCCAAGTAGCATTGCTGGGCCTAAGTATTCAGGGCAGCTGGTAACAAGAAAAACAAAGTTACCAGAACTTTAAAGATAATCTGATACACCTTATCAGGGACACTGAAAATCACAAGAAAACAACACACTTTTGCAAAGTTTTTTCAGCCCATCTAAAGAAAGAGGGTCCCCTCATACTCCCCACACTGCTCAGAACAACTCTTCAAAACTCTTAACAAATTACTAAAAGGAATGATTCATTGGTTTGATTCATGTAACCAGGCATCTTACAACACAGGGCCATGGCTGATATAATGACACAGAATAATTACACACTTAATTGTATTTTTTAAAAAAACAACTCTGAACTGCATTCTTCTTAAAGTTTTATGTATATAGTTCTTTTAAACCACATTAGAAATGAGTTTAAATGACCCATACACAAAGAAACAGCAGACAAAATACAGACAAGCTGCAGATGATAGCTATTTCCTGTTGGATTTCTTTTTGTTGGCAAACATAATTCTTATTGATGCATACTTAATTTGCATTGATCAACTGCAGCATGAAGAAAGGAAAACTCACTAACTTGTGGCCACTTTTTCAAATTTGTAGTTGTCTATTTAATGGACACATTGCATGGTGTCTTTAAATGGTACATGCTCCTTGGTTTTGCTCACTAGTCTGTATTTAAAATAATGGTAAGAACCAATCTAGCACATAAGCAATATTGTTTGAATACACAGATGTGACTAAAAAGTATGAGGATCCTCACTTCAGTCCCTGATACAGTATTTTATTTTATATTATTGCTGTCTATATTTAAACATTTCAAATGTGTTTTTCAAACCCTACAAATTACATGTGTGTTCTAACCCTGAAATGACAGCAAGTTCACAATACTTTAACCAGAGCTTACCCAGGTAGTAGTGCACATTTCAAAGGGATAATGAGTACTTGTACTGTTCATTACAGATGTGTCCTCACATTCCTAACCAGTTCATCCATTCATTAGCAGCTATATTACTCTGTACTCCTCTTTGGACTTCTAGAGTTCTGCCTACCATTACCTCCAATTATTCTTTAATTTTATGGCCCATTTTATTCTCTCAAATAGATGTTTAAAATAGATTGATTAAAATCCCTAGTATCTTAAGAGAAAAATCATATTAAAATTTATTCACACAAGTCCTCCTTAGTTCTGCAAGTGACTTATTTTTAAAAAGGTCCAGAATCTGGCCCAATACATATCTGGAAAAGTTAAAAATCACCACACCAGCCTGGGTTTTTATTTTTAAAGAAAAAAAATGACAAGAGAACTATAGCACAGGCAACTTATCTCCACAAAACACACACATCAGTGATTGCATTTGTGTACTGGCAAAGCCGGAAGGTGGCTTAGGTCATGCATGTAATGCCAGCCTAAAAGAAAAGTAAGTAAAAAAAAAAAAAGCTGCAGTCTGACAACTAAAGATCACAGAATCAATGAGGCTGGAAAGGGCCTCTGAGACAATCGAGCTCAACCTACGACCCAACACCACCGTGTCAACTAGACCACGGCACTGAGTGTCAGTCAGTCATTTCCTGAACATCTCCAGGGACAGTGGCACCACCACTCCGTGGGCAGCCCATTCCAGTGTCTAATCACCCTTGCTGTGGAGCGAGTCCCCCTCACGTCCCACCTACACCTCCCCTGGCGCAGCTTAGGGCCGTGTCCTCCCGCCCTGGTGCTGGCTGCCTGGCAGAAGCGGCCGCCCCCCGCAGCCTCCATTCGGGGGGCTGCAGAGGGGCCCCGTTACGGGCGCTCCCGCCGGCTCCGGTTCCCGAGGAGCCGGGACGAGGCCGCACCGCCCGCCCGGCCACTGCCCCGGGCCCGGGCGCGGCCCCACCCCGTGCGCGCAGCCTATCGGCCTCAGCCACACCGCCGGGCCCCGCCGCCGGGGCCGCTCCCTCCTTCCCGGCCGCCGGCACCTGCCGGGCGGGGGAGGGGAGGGGAGGAAAGGAGGCGAGGAAAGAACGCCGAGCGGGGCCCGCCGGGCACCCCCAGCGCCGCCCTGCCCGAGCCGGCGCGGGTAAGGGAAGGGCAGCGGGGAGCCGGCGGCTTTTACCAGGAGGAGCAGGAGGCAGCCAGGATCAGGCAGGAGAGGGAAGATGGCGGGTCTCATGGTAGATCGGGCGCCCGGGAGCGGGGAGGGGAGAAGCGCGGCTCCCACTCTCCGCGGCGGCGGCTCCTCCACTTCCCCCGTCGCCAGGAAACACCCGGGCAAGTTCCACCGCTGGGGCCCCGCGCTCCGCCGCGCGCTCCCGGGGCACGCCGGGAACCGTAGTTCCGGGAAGGGGAGGGCGAGGAGGAGGAGAAGGAAGGAAAGGACAGAGAGAGAAAGAGAGGGAGGAGGCGTGGATCCCAGAGCGCACCGGGGCTGCCCGCGGGGCGGCGCCTGGAGGCGGCGGTGGCGCGATGAGGAGAAGGGCGGGGTGGAGGTGAGTTACGGGGCGCAGCTGCAGCGCCGGGCCGGGGAGAAGGGAGGGATAGAAGGAGGGAGGCGGCTCTCGCGGTCTGGGCGAGGCAGGGTTAACCCTTCCCGCCTTGTGGCGCGGGTGTCCCGTGGCACCACACCCGCTTCCGCTCGGGATCGCTCCCCGCCAGCCCACAGCGGCTGTCCGCTCTTCCTTCGCATCCCGCTTTGTACCTTCGGCCGCCGGGGCTGGGCACGTTACCGCGTTTGGCTGTGGGGAATGGGAGAAGGGGTGTTTGGGCACTGTCCGCCTTGTGTTCTTCGTGTCCTGGGAGTTTGGGAAGAAACTTTCTGCTCGGAAGCCTGTGTGTGATGGGGCACAGCGGCTGCTGGCAGGGTCGGGAAGCTCCAGCTAGGGTGGAACGTCATCGTTTATGTTTATTCGTCCCTTGGCGCCTCAGCAGATTTGCGCTTTCTGCCGCTTCCTCAGTTTTAAATGCTGAAAGTGAAGAACACCCAAAATTCAGGGCTTCGCCCTCTTCCTGTAAAACTTTGGACCTTGCAGAGCCGTCTCAAAAAGATCACAGAAAGCTGCGCTTTGCGTTTGTCACGTTTCCAGTGTGCACGCGGGTGTCAGGAGGGAGACTGGGTGTAACACCATCTAAAAGAAAATCCTTTACGTCAGCCTTTTTCAAGTCAAGACTGGCTTGGTTTCAAAGAAAGCCGGACAGGCTCAGACTTTGTGTGACCCTGCAATAATCTTGTGGCCTGTCAGCTTCATGAGCTGCAAACACTCTCACACACAGAGATACATACAAGACATGTATTTTTTATAGCTTGGAATTGAAATTTGGCTTTTATCAGTTCTGCTGTGACTACCTTAAGAACTTGTACTCTTTGATCTGTAGAGTGAACATCTTGTGTACTAGCTCACATTTGAAAAATCTTTGATATTTTTTCAAAGCTCAATCTTCACTTGGAAACTATTAATAAATTTTGATATCATGACTGTGCTATCATGTTTAAATTTTAACAACCTCATGTTTTGCTGAACAGAAAAATGATGTAATTCTTGCTGTCTGTGTAATGCAAAGTAGACATACTGTAGTTTGGTATAAAACTTCACAAACCTTGAAGAGGCCTTGGTGTCCATGTGAGTGTCCCTTCATTTTAAGCGACTTGAGAAAGCTAATAGTTTCCTACATGTTAGCTTAAAGAAGGAAAATTAATTATTTGCTTGATTCTAGTAATATGGTGCATATTACTGATAATGCCAATTATGTAGCATTTTATAAGCAGATCTTTTATTTATTTTTTGATTTTTTATAGACTACATGTCTCTTTTTTTTTTTTGTTAATGAGGAACTTTATCAAGCAAGTCTTCCAGACAGCAGTTCATTTGTTTGTTATATACATGAGAAAAATACCTGAGGAATGTTATAAATTTTCCTTTTCTAATCCCTCTTATTATGTCAGAACTTCTCTGATGTAGAATTAGCCCATTCAATGGAATAATAACACTTTTCTAATAATTGCTGTAGAGATAATGGATTGCTTCTCTCACTTGTATGATTACAAAGGCTTTATGCAGAAGTAACTGTTGCTTTCATCTGGAAACTACGAACATCCTTCATTATTAATTCTTTTCTGTATGGAGTCTGTTTTATGGAAAAATTAATGTTGATGTTACTGGAATGTTTCTGGTGCTTTGCTGAGTTCTTTGGTATTTGCTGAATTTTATGCTGTTGGCCCTGGATTTGTTATATTTTAGTTTCTTTATTGAGAGGTAAAATGTGAAGAAAACAAAGGAACTAGATAGTAAGAGCCCCTGAGAAAATGCTCTTGAAGGTGCTGGGGTCCATCAGTACTGGTCACTTCTTAAGCACCACCTCCTGAGGAACTGGCAATTCCAAAATGTCAGTAGTCAAGTACACAAGGTAGAAGGCTGACTTGGCTGGCCAGGGAACTTCTTTTGGAGGTAATGGAAAAAAAAGAAGGTGTATGCCCAATGGAAGCAAGGTTGGGTGACACATCAACTGATGTAATAATTTTGAATTTCAGTAAAGCTTTCAATACTGTCTGTCAGAGTATCCTCCTGGACAAAATGTCCAATACACAATTGAATAAACCCATCATGTGATGGGTGAGCAACTGGCTCTCTGGTCAAGCACGAAGGGTTACAGTGAATGGGGTGACATCAGACTGGGGACCTGTCACAGGTGGGGCTCTGCAGAGCTCCATCCTCTGTTTTTCAATGTCTTAATTATTGACTTGGATGTGCAACTGGAAAGGGATACTAAACAAGTTTGCAAATGATACAAAGGTGGGAGGAGCTGTTATCTCCCTCGAGGGCAAAGATGCCCTGTAGAGAGACCTTTGCAAGTCAGGGGACTGGGCAATCACATACTGTGTGGAGTTTAAAAAGGCAAAATGCTGGATTCTTGTATTGGTTTGAAAAAGACAGGTGTTCTAGGGAAGAGTGGGGCCTTCCCTTTGACTTAGTAAAATTTTGAAATTGAGGGGCTCACAGGCAAAAATACGGGGATAGGAATAACAGTTCTTTACTGATATATATATGTGTGTGTGCATGTGAAATAAGACAAACAAAGCAACAACTATGAAATTACCAGCAAACAGACCAGGACCCCAGCAGCAGTTCTCTCGGCCATGGGCACCTTTCCCCTGTGCTGCAGTTCCCATCCCATTGGCAGTCGGTTCTCCCGGCGGGCAGGGACAGATGCGGTGATCCCAACGTGGCTGCAGGAGCTCTGGGGGTGACGGAGGCCGTGTCCCCACGGGAAGGGTGGAGGAGAGGCTCTGCTCACGGGTCCTTGGGGCGGTGTCAGTCCCGGTGCTCCAGCAGGATGCTTGGAGACGGCAAACTCAAACAGGAGAGTGTCCGAGCAGGGGTGCGGGGTCCAACAGCAGCAGAGGCAGCTCCTGGTGTTGGGATGGCAGGTGAGGTTTTCCAGTGGCCGTGCTCCTCTGAGAGCCAAAATGAGCGAGAGCAGCTGTCCCCAGCCTTCCTTTACCTGTCCCTGATCTCGTGGTTTTTTCCCCTCTTCCTCCCCTACCCCTGTCACTAGCCAGCCGTGCTAGGGCCTAACCATCAGGTCTTCTTGGCATCTCAATGGGGAAAAAATTTCACGGAGAGGAAAGGGTTAAAAAACAACCCCCAACAATTCTTCAGCTGGATGTATGGACAGACTGAGGAATGAGATGCTGGGAAGCAGTGCTGTGGAAAGGGTTGATGGCAGGTTGAACGTGGGTCAGCAGTGCCCTGGCAGCCAGGAAGGCCAACCCTGTCCTGGGGGACATCAGGCACAGCATCACAGCTGGGCAAGGGAGGGGATTGTCCTGCTCTGCTCTGAGCTGGGGCAGCCTCACCTCCAGTGCTGGGGGCAGTTCTGGGTGACACAATATATGAGGGATATTAAGCCGTGCAGAGCGTCCAGAGGAGGGCAACAAAGATGGTGAAGGGCCTTGAGGAGAAGCCATGAGAAGGGGCTGAGGTCACTTGTTCTGTTCAGGATGAAGAGGGAACTGAGGACAGACCTCATTGCAGTGTACAGCTTCCTCATGAGAGGAAGAGGAGGGGCAGGCACTGACCTCTTCTCTGTGATGACCAGTGACAGGACCTGAGGGAATGGCCTGAAGTTGTGTCAGAGGAGATTTAGGTAGGATATTAGGAAAAGGTTCTTCACCCACAGAGCGTTTGGGCACTGGAACAGGCTCCCCAGGGAAGTGGTCACAGCACCAGCCTGGCAGAGTTCAAGAAGCATTTGGACAGTGCTCCTGGGCACATGGTGTGACTCTTGGACATGTTCAGTGCAGGGTCAGGAGCTGGACTTCATTAGTTCCCCGTTGTCCTTTCCAGTTCAGGATCTTCTGAGATTCTATACTGCAGGACTATAATAAGTTGATATTTGATAACAGATGTTATTGGTTACTGAATTAAAGTATGCATGGCAGCACTCTGAAGAACAGTCGGTTTGATTTGTAGAGAAAGACTGTACAGACTTCTCTGCAAAGCTTATGCGCTGAAATTTGTGTTTAAGGCAATGAAACTACAATATATAGGTATATGTTTCTTAATGCAAGCTTTTTTTCTGGTGAATTTTGGCTAGAGGTAGGTTTAATTCACAGATAAAACCTATGTTTTTTCTCTTCTGTTTTTAATAGACATTTATTCTATTTAGCATTGTTTGAATAATGTTAATGACTCAGTTTGAAAATAATTGTGTTTTATTAACGTGGTTTTGGGTTTTTTTCTAGAATTGAATGTCTACAAAAAATGTTGGTGGCACAGATCTGACCTATAGTAATACCTTGAAAGAGTATGAATATTTCAGCAAACTGCCTCTTCAGTGGTTCCTCATTAGCATCTGAAGTGCATGCTGCTGCAGTTAATGGAGATAAGAGTACCCTCCAAAAGCTAATAGCAGGTAAATGTTTTCATTGTAAAAGCATTTGGATTACTTTGGAACTGGAGCTTTTTGGTTTTGACTTGCAGCTCTGATCTTTAAGATATTTTTGATTTCTTGATTATGTGTGCTTCTAGAATAAATGTTGCCCTGAAAATATGACTTATTTTTCTTACTTTTTATTACCTGTTGCCTATGATTGGTACTTCTTTGTGAAGAAAAAATAGAAAATTGTTAAGTGTTAGAATCCCTTTCAGGGAATTTGAAGTTCTGGAGAAATACTTTGTGCAAAAATACTTTGGCTGCAAATGCTTACTTTTTGAATTGCTTTTTGGGAAATTTGATAAATGTTTTTTTACAGATAACTTATTATAGTTTCTGAAGTCTTGTCACTGTGTAGTATTTGTGAACAAAATGAGCCAACCTTATTTGTTACTTTCATTCTAATAGACTGGCAATGTTTCTCAAGAGAAATTAAAGGTAATGAGAGAGTCTAGTCCTATTGAATCTGAGGTAAAAAAAAAAAAAATCCCATCAATTAAAATGCTCAGGATTTTCCCTTCCCTTGCTCTCCAGGAATGATATGGCATTCCAGGTTAATACTTTTCAAAAGCAGTATATATTCTATGTTCCAAAAACAGTCTTGCATATATTTGGAAGGCTGCCACGTGATAGGTGAAGACTTGGATTTTTCAGAGTTTCTGATTAAATGCAATTCCAGGTGATACTGAAGAAGTTCTGTTTGCCCAGTGTTCTTTGGAAAATCCTGTTCCTGGAGCTTAGCAAGGGCTGAAGGGCTATGAAATAGTAAGCAGCACAGTCTGTGTTTATGCCACTTACTGTCAGTTTCAATGTGTGTGAAGGATTTAATGGTAATAGCATGAAACCAGCAGTCAGGTTTCTTTATGTATCTTCTGCTGACCTGTGTTGAAGGCAAGGGAAAGACCTGTGTGGATCTGTTGTCCAAGCTGTACAGAAAGCAGTAAGGGGCTCTTCTTTACAAGGTGTATCTAATTTTTTTAAAACTTAACTAGAACTGATTTGAATCCAACAGGAACACATTTGAGGGGACTGACTTTATAGAAGCTGCACTTGTTGAAACAGTTATTTTTTGTTGGGGCTTCCACTTTATTTTGTCATATGGTGGTTCATACATATACTGTTTGCACTTAATGCTATCTGTTTGCTCTTTTTAAAACCATTTTATAAACATCAGATGATATAGAGATACTTCTAGAAACTACAAAGCAGCTTTAAATACCTGTTTTTTTTAAAAAACCCTTCTGCCGGCATGTAGAGATGCAAAAAAAAAGTCTGGGCTTTCAAATCCTGAAGAAGCAACCAAGAATTTTTGCTAACTTCATTGTGATATTGTTAATCTCAGAACCAGAATACATATTATAGGAAACATGAAGGAAAAATTATTTCTTGTTGCTGGTACATCTTGTCAAATATACCACAAAACAGCCATTAGAACCAGATAAGGAAATGGATCTTCTTTTAATGTTGATCATGCAGCAACAAGATAAAAATGCTGTTTTATTATTGCATGGGAGAGAAAACTGCACAATACTCCTAGCATTTGCTGGACTAGCAAAATCTGGCTTTTCTGCTTTGCCATGTTTTGACAGGATATGACACAGACCTTACTTTTTCCAGAACTGGACCAAACAGAAAAAAAACCAAAACCCAACCAACTTAGAATTTCACGTATTGCCTAGCAGAAGAAGATTGCATTCAAGTAATATTTTTAGCTGTTTATCAGTCACTGTTGAAAGTATAACTTGATGCCAGAAGTGAATTGAGCAATTGGTGCTATTCACTGAATTTCATGACTGCACTGAGCAGCAGCAGCTAGTTCAGGACAGTACTCCAGCGTTATGTGTGCTGTGTGTCCTGGATTGCTTAACAACACTTTTCTAATACAGCCAAGCTTTGCATATTGGTTACATAGCTAGCTGTGGATGTGGCAGTGGAAAATCTTGACTTTCTCCTCCTTTCGGGGAGGACCTTTTAGCTTCTAAATTCATTATGACTTTTGTCTTCATGCTTTCCCTGTTCAGTTATTAACATAGGAGGGGCATAGAGGCTGCCCAAATAAATGGTCTCTTAGAGCAGCCGCTCAAATCTTTTTGGTGATTTTTCCTTCTCCCATCCATAGCTTGGTGGAGTGTATGTGGCTGTATACAAACATAGATGTTTTATTTGCATATAATTAGAGTATGAATGAATTTTGAAGGAGCGGGTGTTTGAAAATAATACAATGTGTTCTGGATATCGCATTCCTTTTGACACTCTGTGCCAGAAAGAAGCATAGATAGAGTCAAAGGTAAGTAGAAAATTTATTTAGAGAAAGAGGGGCTTGGAAAAAAGTATCGCTGTATGTTAACCACTGCTAATGCTTAATCACAGGATTTTCTAAAAAGCCTGTGGGTTAAATATCATTAAGTACATGCAAAGTGTTAATTGTATAACCAGTATTCTAACAGAAGTGTGCTAATTGTTTACATTGCATGAATTGTCCTGGACTGTATCACATTGTTTTAGAATTGTACGTTCTTGGGCTTTGGGGAATGCTCACAGTATTTTCTTTCCTGTATTTTACACAACACTGAACATGTCTTTGATTAACAGTTCTTCAGTGTTAAAATCCATCTGTATGGTTTTCATCCTAGGGAAAAAGTGAGCAAAAGTTAATTTTGTATTTGGAAGATCATTTTCCATGTTTTGCTTTGGGAAGAGGCATCTAGTTGTTTTAATTGTTTAAAAACACATAATAATGATTACAGTAGTCATTGTATTGAAGTGTCTGTTCAGCTGAACTTCTCATTCTAAAACCCTTATCATGCATTGCTTGCATCCGAATGCTTCTAAATATCTGATTTGATGTTTCATTGTAAATTTTAACTGAACTATGGGTTACAAATATGCAATTGTGCTCTATTGTTTGATCCTCCTCTCTACTTCTCTCTTGCCTGTTCTGCTTTGTGGGAGGTAGAATAAATCTCAGGTATTGCAGCAGGCAAGATTCTTGCAAGTGACAAGAAATGGTCTATCTTTCCATAATTAGGGAGAACTCACACCCTCCTGCTGCCCTTTCTCCTTTTCTGGTTTGAAAAATGAATGGAAATCTTAAGAGTCTGGTATGATTGCTTGCATAGAGTGTCAGCAAGTGATGAAGTACAGCTATGAGAGTTAAATTTTGGACTTGGATTCTGTCTGTAGTGTTCATGACCTCTATTGGCAATAAGCTTATGGAGTGCATATTCTGGTGGGCTGAGGACTTTGATTCTAAAAGGGGAGAGATCTAAAAAAAATTCTTTATTAGGCAGGTATATGAAGAGAATTTATTTTTTGCCAAAGCGCAATATGTGAATGTTTTGAAGGCTACCTGTGCTTTCTTGATTGCAGAAAGTAGTAATTGCTGCAGCTGTGAAGTTCACAAGGTGCTGTGGATTGTGACTTTCATCAGCTTAATCTCCCCTTACCACCTGATGGTGGTATAGTAGCTCCTAGCTCTTGTCCTGTGTCAGCCTGAGTGCAAAAACAGCCTTTTAGTGGAATGCTCACAGGATATTAACCATTCTTAGAAAAATGGTTAATTACCAGGGCCTTACAGAGCCCTGGTAAACAACAGGAGAAAACATACTGCTAGCTGAAGATAGTTTCTTTACCTTCAAAAAACAGGAGCTTCAGGAAAATTACTGGCATCCAGTTTTGAAGCTCTTGCTCATTTCTCCCTTAGACTGTATGCAGTTATGGAAACTTCTTGTCATTGGCTGCATCACTTTTTGGGAACTGAAAATGAACGTAAAAATCTGTTGCTCTACTTAGTTGTGCTGCACTTGAGCTTTAGGCCATTTTTGCTTGTCCTTAGTCTCTAAATCTTATATATGTATATCCTCTAACATTCTGTAACAGAAAGGAAAATGGAATTTGAGAGAAAGGTGCTTGTTTTGGACACTGCTGATTAAGGAACTGATGTCATCTGAGCATAAGGCCATGTGCTTGTGTCTTATTGGGAGAAATGAATGTTTATGCATTTCTCTTAGTATATTTGAGTATTCAAGTCCTATCAGCTTCAAGCAATTTAAGATACTGTTGAGGTTGTGTTAAAACTCGGCAGTGAAATGTGATTCAGTGATGTTTAAGTGACTGTTGAGCTAATACTGGAAGAGCACCTGAGTGTACTTAATTAATTAGAGAATCTGGCTTGTTGGTTGGGAACAGTGACATGTTAAATCATGCTTAGGACCACAATATATGTGCAGGAGCAGGCTAAAGAGCAGTGTGAAGGTGAGTATTATAATACAAAATGGTGTTCAAAAACCAGTCTGTTCCTGAGAAAGCTAGGTGTAGGTCTGTAGACAACTTCTTGCAGGGTTTTTTGGGGGTTGTTTGTTTGTTGTTTTGGTTTTTAATAAATTGCTAGCGGCATAAAAATTAGTTGCAAAACCAGTGGGTTATCAAGGTGAAGTGGTAGTCAGAGGAGAGAAGGCAACAGGTGAAGAGTAAAAAGACTTTTCCTAGATCTGTATCACTGAGGAGTTTGGAAATGTTCTTAAACATTTTTTTGCAGAGCAGAAAGACTTTTCTCGATGCAAATCACGCTTTCCAGGCAAAAAAAAAAAAAAGTGTTACAGAGTGAAGCGTGTGATTGACATGGTACTCACTCTATAGTTTTAAAGGAAGTAAAAAATGTACTGAGTGAGTAAATGATTTCTCTGACTGGCAATATTCTACTTGACAGTGTTTTTTGTAAGTGGCTTGATTGGTAGGGAATAAATTTTAATTCTTGATGTTCCCCTTGGTTCATATTTAATCTGCTTGATTCTTCTTCTGGGTGAATCAATAGAAATTATAATTAAGAGTAAAATTACTGGATATGTAGATAAGTATAAAATGCTGGGGGAAAGCAAAGACTGTAAAGAAGCAGCATGCCTCTGCTGGAGTGCTTTTGAAGCATCAACAGTCATGCAGACAAAGGAATAATTAAAAAGCAAAATTAACTTGCCTGTTAAATTCAATGTTCCTTGGGTAATTGTAGATGATGTTGCTCTGTTGGAGATCTGGACAATCTGGATGTGTGGGGCAGTTGATACCCATGAAGCTAAAGGTGCTTGCCTTTATGTGGTGACATCATGGAAATATGAAACTTTATGGTGAAACTGCTTTGTTTGGAGGAGTTTTTGGACTGTGAATAAGAATAGTGGTTTGACTTTTTTTTGAATAGTATCTCAGATTGCTGCCTTACTAACCTTATCAATTCAATAAAGCTTGAGAAATATTTTTTTTTACTTGAGAAGTGGTTTCCATATTGTAAGGCATCTTGAAGTAAATAATGGTATTGATGTAATATTGACATTTATGTTTTTAAATTAAACATTACTGTGAGTAGGCTTCAAAGTTTGTTTTAGTTACAGTATTTACAGATTTCAGGAGGTCTATTTGTTTTCTGTGCTGTTGATATTTTTTAACCTAATCTGTGCAGCTGAGATCTGTGTAACTATTTGAAAATTATTTATAGTTACGCCACTGCAGAATGCTACTGGTGGTAGGTGTATTCATGAAACTAATGTTTTCTGAATGTACTTTTTTTCTGTAAATATATTTTGAAATATTCTGTAACTGTCAGTAAAAGTAGGATAAAATGTAATAACTCTGAGTTTATCACATACTCCATTTTTTGTTCAACCCAGTCATATTATAAAGTGATACCTGCCATTCATATCATAATGACTTTTTGATAAAAAGGTACTGCTTTTAGCTAGATACAAATATACTTTACTGGTTTAAGTGGGTGCTTTGGTTTGGTTTTTTTTTTTAGGAAACTCTGAGCTGAAAGACAAAGAGGACCAGTTTGGAAGAACTCCACTTATGTACTGTGTGCTGGCTGACAGGCTGGACTGTGCAGAGGCATTGCTGAAGGCTGGAGCTGATGTTAACAGAGCTGATCGCAGCCGAAGAACTGCTCTCCACCTTGCTGCACAAAAGGTAATTACTTTATAAGTGCTTATAAAGTTAGGGCTTTCCCCACAGCTGTATGGTGGGATGATCTTGGCTGGACACCATGCACCTCCCCAAAGCTGCTCTATCACTCCCCTGCGGAGGAGTTCGGCGAGGGAAGAATGCAATCAATCAATATGATTGGTAGAGCATTGTTCACTTTATTAAAGCTAGCAGTAACATTTATACATTTTGCATACTTGCTTAATTACACTTGACATATGCTTATTAGTTCTTCTTGTGTGTTTCCCTTACATGATTGGCTTCAGCAAGTGTGAGATAGTTACACCCTCTACTTTCCTAACAGTGTCTTTGTTCACAGGCTTCTATCCGCTACTCCCTAGACCGCTATCCGCTACTCCCTAGACTTCTGTCTTATTGTTTTATAACTCCTGCCTCAAGGACGTGCTGACTTGCTGTGTCTACATGCCTCTCAGCACTTCTCCTCTGACCACAGGGCCTCGGTCGAGCCATGTCCGAGTTCTGCTAACCAACCATCTTGCTTCCCCCTTTTTTTTTTGTACAATAAAAGTGCGATTTGTAACCGATTCCGCTATCTTGTACATTCTGCGTTGTACACATTGCAAAATGCGTGGAATAAACATAAGGCATACTACTACAACTATAACTATGATAATAAGGTGTTGTAACAAGGAGGTTAACCATGGCCCTAAATGCAATGATTTCAACCAATCAGTTAATCCCAACCCTGAATTTTGTTGCAAGTGGTTAGTAAGTTGCTGCAGTTTTGACAATTGTGCATGTATAGAAACAGAATGATCAGACAAATTCATAGAACACATGCCCTCAAATTCTTTACAACCATGCCCCTGAGCCAATAGCAAAAAATCTATGGCTGCCCGATTTTGCAGGGTGGCCTGGCGTACCAAGTCTACATCTGTCAATAGTTGTGACAGGGTTAATGAGGTGGCGTTGGTCTGTTTTGCCAACCAGCATCCTAACCTGTTGAGTTGTGCCAAGGCACCTGCACTTGCTACTCCTGGGGTCAAAAAGGATGCTGCTATTATTTGTTCTGGGGACCAAAATTTGACATTATCTTTGCATTTGGAATCAAAGGCATGTGCCAATCGCTTAGAGCGATGGTGTTGCCAATACACCTGCAAAATCATGGACAGGTTGGGTGTAAGTAAAGTAAGCCTTCCCAAGGTACATGGACCCCCTCTCAATTGTGACGGTATTCCTGCCCATGCCCTATCTCCACATATGAGAAACATACCAGGTGGCAATTGTACGGGGTTATTTGTTGAAACAGACAGGATGGGACTGGTATAATTGCACCATTTAGTGGCATTTCTGTATACAGGGAGGGAAGAGTTAACCAAAACAGTATGATTGGTTGCAGGATTGCGTAAGCGAATACTACGATAATTAAAGTACAAGCACGCATCAGCTTGGACTGATCCCAATAACTCCAATTCCTGGGGCTCTAATGATGCTACTCCCAGGTAAGGAATCCACTGATCCCAGTTGTCTACCGTTATCCGCAGATCACTGGTAGCACAAGTGGGGATGCTAGGGGGACAGGGCCATTTATCAAGAGGCAACCCAACCAGGCAGGTGGAGAAAGGGTTGCTTGGAGAGGACAATGACAAACAAATTGCATCTTGCCGTTTTGTTTGCCAGTGTTACCCATATGTTGGTTTGTGGCTGAGCCGGGAGCCAGGAGTGTACACTAAGTGTACATAGCGTCAGAAGGCCCAGCCCTAAACTGAGGCCACTGGTGCCTCCGCACCGCGTCGTCCCAGTCTTGTTCAAGGACAGTAAGGTGTCGTGATATGTTAACGCCTTTAGCCCAAAGGAAACGTATGGCTATTGTACTGTGGTACCACTCAATGCTTTGCGTGGCCTGTAATAACAGCCAGCGGACCAACAGTTGGTACCTGTTATCGCGGTTATCAAAGATAAGTCCAGCAGCCCTTAAGGAGTGCTCCTCCATTTTCTCTTGCGCGGCTCTGTTCCAAGATGCTCGATTGATTGCTCGCCTACATATTGTACACACAGGTTGCCACAGCTGTGGTTGATGTACCCACACCCAGTGCAAACACTTGCCGCACCTCATAAGAACCCAAGCTTTGTCCCCACAACCCCCGTTACAACTCCAGCACCACTTCCTAGCAAGTCCAATTGGGTTACAAACTTTCTCTGGCTCTCGATGGGCAAGAGTCTCTAGTTGCCTTAAATCTGTCCAGCTTATTTTCTTTTTTAGCAAGTCCTGAAGATGTAGCACGAAAGGCTGGACAGCGAGAAAGTCTCTCAACCTTTCTCATTCTTCATGTGTCTCCAGCGGAGCAATCTGTAGCTGACGTTGTCTGGGAAGAGATGTCATCTGTGATCGGCTGGCTCCATTTGCTGGGTACCCAGAGAGGTCCTGTTGGGATAATAACACAGACATAACCTCTACCCATATATTGTACCTCTGCTGGGCCTTGCCATAGTCCGGTTTTTGGGTCACGGTACATGACCCGCAGGGGGGCACATGTAGGACTTTGTCCTACCCTTCAGCTGTGAACAACAACAGGTGGTTCAGCATGATTACCCACTATATACAAGTAATTTAAAACAAACAACGTTTTAGCAAGCAACGTAAAGGCAAAGCGTTGTGTATCCTGCTGATGCAGAGCAATAGTAAAGAAACAGTCCTTTAAGCCCACAATCAATACTGACCATTTTTGTGGGATCATAGCTGGATTGGGAAGTCCAGGTTGTAAAGCTCCCATGGGTTGCATTTGGGCATTTACAGCACAGAGATCGTGAAGCAGTCTATATTTCCCAGATTTCTTCTTTATAACAAAAATAGGTGTATTCCACGGGCTTGTAGACGGCTGCACATGTCCTTGCTGCAGTTGTTCATTGACCAAGACATGGGCTTGCTGGAGGCTTTCCCTTTTTAGCGGCCACTGCTCAACCCAGACAGGGGTGTCTGTTAACCGTGTTAGTTGGATTGGGAAAGCCCAAGTAGTGGCTGCCATTAAAAAGGGCCGTTAGCCATATGTAGCGTCAGACACATCTGGGAAAGAACATCTCTGCCAATCAATGCCTGTACTCCAATTGGTAGGTCCACTACTGTCACTACTGCAGAGACAGTGACTTGTTCAGTGGTTATCGATAAAACAGCCTGACTCCTCTGGACTCTACCACCCGCTCCTCCGACTCCCTCTACTGCCTCTGCCTGGCTTTGCAGGGGTCAATTGGGTAGCCAGCAGTGTCAGGATATAATTGTAATGTCCGCACCCGTATCCACCATGTAGCACTCTGAGGTGCTTCCTATCCAGCCCTTGCTGGAGAATAGCCTCAACAAGTGGGCGCTGGTCCATTGTAAGAGTAAGTAACGCCAGTCCACCCCTTGACCCGAACCCACCAGTTCCTCGTAAAGGACCGCTGGCTTCCTGCACGAGTTGTTGTTGCGGGACCAGTTGGGCAATGTGGCTTCCTGCGGGAGTACTCATGGGTGGAAACCATGTATAAGACATAACCATTATTTTGCCTGTATAGTCCGCATCCATAACCCCTGGTTCAACAGAAAGTCCCTTAAGGGTTGCAGATGACCGTCCCAATAAGAGGCCTCCATAAGCCTGTCCATTAATAACCAAAGGTCCTTGAACACCAGTAGGAATCTTAACCGTCTTACTGTCCTTTGATATTATGTCTATTGCGGCTGCCAGGTACAAGCCAAGGCTGCCTCTTGTTGCTGGACGTAGGCTGCTGGCTGGAAAGAGGGTGCACTGGCTGGTGGTACTCGGGAGGTCTGGGCCACCATTGGTGTCTTTGTGCCGCGTCCCTACGCGCTCTTGGACCCGTTTCCCGACCTGCGTCTACAGGCATCCATCGAGTGATTGTCAAGCTGGCAATTCTGGCACCACACTTGACCTGCCCGGCAGTCCTTTCGAATGTGTCCATGCTGTCCACACCGAAAGCATTTTACAGAGGTCCGGGGCTTGGCTCTACGATTGTTGGTCGCCCTTAGTAGTGCTAGCGCGGCAGCAGCAAAAGCTTGGTTTTGGGACTGCCCTTCTTTCACTGTCACCGTGAGGTTATTAACTGCTTCTACCAACATAGCTTGTGTGCCCTGCGGGATATTACTCATTCGCTCTAACAATTCTACTACCTCCCAATTACCATGAAGGGTAGCTATAACTGACTTCACTCTTGAATTGCTATTCTGCATTACACACTCTTTCAGCAGTGCTCCCTGCATATAAAGGGGAACCCCTGCTCTTTCAATTGCGGCCATGACCTTATCAATAAAGGTGGCAAGCGATTCCTGCATTCCTTGTTTTAAACTCATATATGATGGCATAGCCCCTCGTTCTGGTCTCACTCTCTCAAATGCGATTCTAGCCAGCCGCATTGCCTCCTTTAATTTGTCAGGCCCCAGCTGCTTGCATTTCGGATGTGGCAAATTGACCAACTCCCAGCAGTTGTTCCATTGTGACTCCCTGGAGTGGATCCCCTTGTCCTCTCTGCACGCTAGCTGATTCTTGGCAAAGAGCTTGCCAGTGAGCCTGCCACAGCATGATATGCGACTGTGACATAATCATTTTAAAAATGTTTTTTATATCTTCCTGGAGTAACAATCCTGATCCCCATATATAGTTAAGCACTTGTTTAGTTGGCTCCCCATGCATTCCCGATTCATTTGCCGTATTTCGCAATTGCATAAGCAATTTCCAGTATAATGGTGCTATCTGTGCTTGTAACCCACTGCCTGCAAGAGGTGTAAAAATGACCGGGAATGCTTGTACTCCAGCCCTGGATTCCTGCCATGTAGAGACTAAATCCCATTCTCCTGCTGCCAGGGCCTCCCCCATAATCTTTTGCCAGTCCACTCTGCCCCTGATCTTGTTGTGAGCACCCGAGTTATTATTATCATCTGGGTGATACTGTGCAGCCTCCTCCTCCAAGGTGGATTCATCCTCCGGGGGGAATTCTCCCCCCAGAGATGGCCACGTTGGAGCAGAGGGAGAAGCTCCGGTCTGTGATTTTGGCAGTATTGTTATCATGTTCGTAGCGGGCGCCAGACGGAAATTCTCCTTTCCTATGGCAAGTTTCCCTGTGTCAACCGGTAGGCTTCGCCCTTCTAAATGTGCTGAAGCAACAGCTGCAATCCTTTTTTCTGCTTTATATGCTTTCAAGCAATTAATTATGGCCCGCCACGGACAAGAAAGCTTTTTTGCTAACTTATCCTCATCAATAACTGCCCAATACAGGAAATCTCCTAACTCCCTCCAAGCCTCAAACTTAAACACTTCCTCGAGGTCCTTAAGAAACCCTTTCTCTATTGCATAGTCTAACAATGGTGTTAATTCCTTTATTAAGTCAGTATCTGTCAATTTTCGCTTTTCAAGAAAGTACTTAAAGCATAAGCTGCCTGTCTATCCATATTAGCCCACCATATACTATATCAAGAAAGGGCAGTCCCTTATAACCCAGCTCAGTGTGCGCGCATGCAGCCTTGTGTAGACGGCTTAATCGGGACAGGGAGCTCTCCTCTGTAGGGTCAGCCCAGGCACGGACCCACTGCATATGCCTGCGTACAGTGGTCTTCTGCCCTCCGAGCGCTGCTTCTTGGTGCTTGCCCACTTGCTTACCTCCCATGGTGGGTCGAATCAAAGGTCCCTGTTGGGGCGCCACTTGTGGAGGAGTTCGGCGAGGGAAGAATGCAATCAATCAATATGATTGGTAGAGCATTGTTCACTTTATTAAAGCTAGCAGTAACATTTATACATTTTGCATACTTGCTTAATTACACTTGACATATGCTTATTAGTTCTTCTTGTGTGTTTCCCTTACATGATTGGCTTCAGCAAGTGTGAGATAGTTACACCCTCTATTTTCCTAACAGTGTCTTTGTTCACAGGCTTCTATCCGCTACTCCCTAGACCGCTATCCGCTACTCCCTAGACTTCTGTCTTATTGTTTTATAACTCCTGCCTCAAGGACGTGCTGACTTGCTGTGTCTACATGCCTCTCAGCACTTCTCCTCTGACCACAGGGCCTCGGTCGAGCCATGTCCGAGTTCTGCTAACCAACCATCTTGCTTCCCCTCCTCAGCTGGACAGGGAAGAAAAAATATAACAGAAAGCTCATGGGCTGAGATAAGGGTAGGGACAGATCCCTCACCAGCTCCCGGCACAGGCAAAACAGACTCGACTTGGGGAAATTAGTTTAATTTATTACTAGTCGAATCAGAGTAGCACAATGGGAAATAAACCCAAACCTTAAAATCATCTTCCCTACACCCTTCTTCCTGGGTTTAACTTGACTACTAAATTCTTTACCTTACCCTGCAGCCAGTGGTGCAGGGGGATGCTGTCAGTTCATTACTGTCTGTTTTTCCTTCTACAATATCAGTCTATTGTAATGTCCAGTTATATTGTCCCACTGAAGAAGTGCTAAAGGTAGTATTCAACAATAAAATAAAAGGTAATTGAAAGTATAACTTCGGAGCTGCAAGAGATTTTGAGTGTGGTTAGGCCTGGGGGAAGTATCTACAATCTCTCCACAGGAGACTAAGCAGGCTGCTAATGGAGGGTGGGGGGGAGGGGGGAGTGGCTTTGGCTGCTGACCAAGACATTTGAGGTCATAAACTGTGAAAAAGACTCCACAGAGAAGATTAGAAATTCAAACTGAATGCAACAGCATTTTATTTACTATTTTGGTTTTTGCAGTATGTTTAAAACCATAACTGCTCAAAAATTAACACTTCTTTTGCCTGCGTTAGCTGTCTTTTGATACCAGTTAGAGCACCTGCCATGATTTTCATAGCAAACCATTTCCTTATATATCTTGCCACCTATTCATAATTGTTCACATTTTTCAGATGTTTTAATACGATCTGCAGTTTTTTATTATTTTATTTTAATTAGGTTTACATAAAGGTAGCTATAGTATGGTCATTGGTATTCAGTAAGGAGCAGTTAAATAGAAAACCATCTTGGGAAGACTATAATAAGGTGATATTCTCCAGGTACCTTTGCATGGGAGTCCATAGAGACTGTGTGGTCTGTGTTACTGCATCCCTTACAGGGAAATAAAGTGTTGTAGTTGACTTGAAATAGGCTAATTCAACTGCTTGGTTACATAACATTACACTCTGATGAAAATAATTCAGTCATCATCATAACCTTATTTCCAGGATTAATTTTTCTAAGGGACCAACCAGCTTACTGTGAATGTGGTTTCAAAGACAGGTATTTCAGAAAATCCGCAATGTCAGAGACTTAAAAAATTGCTGTAACATACTTTACTTGCCTGGTATTCATACAGGCATTCAGATTTTATGATGTGATAGACACATGAACATTTTTAACCATATTAAAAACTTAATTTTAAAAATTATGTTTTTCCCAGATTTTAAAAATACAATTTAGCATATTAAAACAATATAAATTCTTGTCTAAATCTTTGTCTAAATGTTCATGTTGTGGATATTTGTATTATAGCAATTCAAGGCAAGAGAGATTTTGCCTTGGCAAAATATCCTCTAACTGCATGTGCTCTCCATTTCCTTCATGCTTTGCTTCAATGCTGAAAGTGCAGATTGTAACATGGGCTACTTGGACCATCTTAAATGTGTTTTCAGTTGACAATGCAGATGAAAAGGAGGGTAAAACAGCATGAGATTAAGATTGTAGCTGTAGATTTTATGTAGTCACACAATTACTGTGTAATGTGCTAGATAGATGCAATTCACCCCATAGCAAAAAGTGGCCAGGAAACAGCCCTTGCAACTGCTTTTTATTTGCCTGACTTAATTTTCCTTTCTGTGTCTTCTGAACAGTTACTTGCTATTGGTGTCAGCTTATGAAATTAACATTTCATGTGTGTAAAATATTGTCTGTAGTCTTTCCATATTAACATTTTAAGATCTACATTTCTGTCATCAGTGTCTTCTGAAAAACGCATAAAATTAAAATTCAAAACAGCTTAATGTTTCATGCAGTTTTGTCTGTTGATATAATGTTTTGCATTCTGCTGATTTCTTGCTGATGCTTCTGGTTTATATTCTAATTTTTTTTCCCAAAAATAAAAATTCTCAATATAGTTGCCTTTCAGATAGAAAAAGAAACATGCTGTGAGATCATCAGTTTCCAAAGTTGTTTAGCCCATGTTGGTTCATCATGAATATACATATTTACCAGGGCCACTGTATGTTTTTTGTTGTCTTCAAGCTTGTGAGTCAGTAGCTGTCCTGTGGTTTATCAAAAAGAGATTCACATAACTTTAAAATCCCCATTAATTTGTAGTCACAAGTGCAAGCTGTTTAGAACAGCAGTGCTTGGAGATTCAGATTTCTAAATTGTACTTGTGTTGATTCTAGTTTTCCTTTCCTTTGGAGAGAGAAGCCAAGATTTACAGTCCTTTACATGCAACCTGTGAAGAGGTAGCAAAGAAAAGACACTTCTTTCTACACTGATGCTAAGTAAAGCAGATGGAGGTAAAATGAAATAAGGTTTCCTGAGTCAGAACCTTCCTCTCTGAGTACCAGGATTACTTTTGCTGCTCTTTGCTGTCTCTTTGAAGGGCTTTTGGGATACCTTGCTCATCAGTTCACAGCAGACAGACATTCTGAGGGTTAGAGTTTGTTTGAGACTCCTTAAGTCATCATTCTACAGTCTGCCTTTATGTGTCCCTTTGCACTTGTTCCTCTGAAACAGTCTTGCAGTGATTTGACAAAAAATGGTCTCTGCTGCTTTCCTTTGGGAACCACAGAACTTTCTCAGAGGCAAAGAGTTTGTGAGAAAATGTTCTTCTAATGCCAAACAGAAGCAGTGATTTAGCCATCTCAGACTGAAGAGACCTGAATGTCTTCATTCATGTGTTTGGATTCAAGATGGTGTCTCTCCCATTAGTAATCTTGCTTATCATAAAAACAGTTGGTTTTGTTCTCTGCTGGATGAGATGAAACTGTTCCCATATTTCTGTCTGGAGATTTTAGTGTAATAGAACTGCCAGTTCATGTCTTTCAGTTGTAGTAAAATTTCTTGTAGGTTTTTTAATCCCTATAATAGAACAAACACTCAGAAGTGTGGCATTGACCTGTGTTCAGTCATAAATCATCAGTATTCAGTAAAATGAATTAGGACTTCAGTAGCTTTTCTTCCCTAGGGTGGATTTCTGGTTGGATAGGACTTTAATGAACAGCTATAAGACATCATGCCATTAACACTTGCATAACTAGCTTCTGACTCATCCTGTGTGAGTTGCAAACCTGGCTGTACTGGGTGAGTGTGTGTATGCATGTGCATATGTACACAACAGCTCTACATTGTATTTTATTCTTAACACCCACCTCTCTGCAAGTTTTATGCTTCCAGCTATTGCCTGCAGAATAGGAGACAGCCTATACTTCCATCATGTTTCTCATTACTGTTATATAAAGAGTTCATTCTGTAAAAGCATTTTTTCCAGTTCTTCAAAATGCCAACAAGTCACATCCAGTGTTCAAAATGCAGATTCTTATTTGCTGTTAGTAGAGAGTTCTTCTGAAATTATAGGTAAAGATTTCAGCACTATCCATATAAAACATTAACTGAAGTGATAATTTCACCGTAGTTCCTTAATCCTTTTTCTATTCCTAATGGCACCTCTAAGACCTTTTGAAGTAGTTGCTTTGTTATTTGCAGTTGTGTAGTTGATCTCCCGATATTCTGGTGTACTCCCAGCACCTTTGCTTTGTTTCACGAATGTCCTAGAAGACATCTTTCAGAGCTGTGGTTTGTCAAAATAGCTCTACTTTGATTTGGGTATCAATAAGCAGTACCAAAATTTTTGCACTTGATATAAAAGCAGTTCATAGTCTCTACCAAAACTATTTCTGATAGCATACCTAGGTAGACTGGCCAGTGCTCTTATGTGAGCTTTGTGTTCCAAGGGTTTCAACACAGGTAAGAAGTGAAGGTGATCTGATTATTTCAGTGCTGTTTTAATAACCAGGCCATATTGACCAGTTAATGAGGAAGCTCATGTCTTGGAACTAAGAGTTGCTGTGTTATCCTGGTCTTGCCATGCTTCATTCAAATGTTTTTTGTCACTGGAGCATGTCTACAAAGCAATAGTTAGGTGGAAAGCTGTCAGGTTCTCATCTGTTCTCATCTCAACAAAAGATTCCTATAATCCCTCTGTCTCAGACTTCACTAGTGACATTCTGGACTATTTACAAGAAGCAAAGCTTAGTTCCCTTACTACCCTTGTCACCTTTCTAAGGCTAAGCATTCTCACACCTTTCTTTGCAGAAAGTTCCTGAAATTAATATGGCAAGATGAGAATTTTCGGCTGTACTAACAGAAACACTAATGCTTTTTGAAAAACACCTGTGGTTATATATTGGTATGACAACCTTGGATGACTGGGTGCTAATAATTTTTTTCTTAATAGTTAGTCTTCTGTTTAGTGATGGGCATCCTTTGTATTACAGCTTTTAACTTTTATACATCTGTTGGTCTGAAAAAGATTTTTAGTTTGAATAAAGAGATAGTTTAACTTTATGTGTGCTTAAATATAAGTATATCTTTCAATGGAAAATAATACAATGCAATGTGAGAGGATGGGCTGAAAATAATCTAGTGTAACTCAAAAATTATATTGCAGACATCTACATATAAGGTAGTTGTGTAGATAACTTCAAAGTCATGTACTTGAGGGTGCAGTCATTCACCCTAAAGTGAGATGAGTACTCTAGGGCTCACTGACTAGCTGATTGTTTCTTTTAGGCTTCTGTCTGATGCAGGTTTTCATGTCGTCAGTGTTGTAATTGTGACTAATTAATCTCACCCAAAGCATACATTTTTTTAGCAACTCATATTCCGATTGTGCTTGCTACGATCTTTCATAGTATCTGTCTTTTTTTTCATCAGGCTTATGATGGCTATGATTCAGTCTTTGTAGTCAGAAGGCAACATAAATTACTTGGTGGTTTTCCTTTTGGATTTTATTCTGTTCCACTCCTTTGGTCTCTGTTTTCAAATGGATAGGTCTCACAGGCAATTTTGAAAGGGTGCACACACCTTAAAAAATAAGAAAAAGGGGGAGGTCAAGTCATTAACTTAATAACATTTAAATTAAAAGCAGTCAAAAAACTCCACAAAAATCGAAACCTACCAGAAAATGATACATATTATTGCAAGGTGCACCTGCAAAGATTGCCATGGGAGTTTCAGAGGGTGGTTGTAACTTCCTGAACACGGATGTAATTTACTGGGAACTGAAACTGTGACTGATTGCAACAGAAGTAGAATCATTAGCATAATTTGCCAGTGATTTTGCACGGAGGACTTGTAGTACTGTATGGGAACAGATTATTTAAACTTGTAGAGCTTAGATTATTGTGAAATAAACATGCTGTGGAGACTGGAGTACTGGCATTACTATTATGTAATTTAAAAGGGAAAAATTTTTGCCTCTCTCAAAATTTCTCACAGGGGATGCTCACTTATTAGCAGTCTGTTTACTTAGGGGAGTAATCTACCTGAATTTTTCTGAATACTTTAGGCACAGCCTTTTATGTTCATAGGGATAGAAGAAAAAATTGAAAGTTTTTTGTTGATTTCTAATAATATGCACTTAAAATAATCTATCAGGATGCTTAAATGTCAGAAGGATAGTAATTTGGCTTCAGGAAGATTAATAAAACCCGATTGGGAAAACATTACTTTAGAAGAATTAAATATTGTATAGATTATATTATTTATCTGCTGACAGGGTTGTTGATAAATAACAGTACATCCAGGATGCAGTTAGAATTTCTGTGTAAAGTAGGAGGATGTATTTTAATGGTCTTAGATTTTTCTTAAACTAGAAAAAATGGTTGTTCCTGTATACTCAGCAGTAACAGTAAAGGAAAAGT
Organism: Cinclus cinclus; assembly: GCF_963662255.1. Lineage (NCBI taxonomy): Eukaryota > Metazoa > Chordata > Aves > Passeriformes > Cinclidae > Cinclus > Cinclus cinclus. The sequence continues at coordinate 91,847,564 of NC_085046.1, read as the reverse complement.
AAAAAAAGGCAGCCTGTGGCAAGCGTTAGACATGGTAGAAAATTAGAAACATGAGGTAGTCTTTAGTTCACTTATTTTATGAAAATTTATTTCCAAATCTTATATAATGAGTACAGTCAGGTTAGTCCAAGAGCTGCAAAACCAGAATGATTTTTCCCCCTTTCTTGAGAAAATAAAGGCATTTGTATTAAAAACTCTTGAATTAACTTGCCTGGGTGCAAGTTTATACATTTTTCCTTCATTACCTTTTCCAAGATGTATCTCCTGGAGCTGTAGTCTCTCAGATCTTTCGTAAGGCTTTATTTGATCTGCATAAAAGAGCACATGTGCTTCTAGCTTTCTTTCCCAATCTGTGTAATGAAAATAAATTATCATGTCAGGAACAGTGGTGTCCAGCTAATGTTCTTATATTCCTCAGGCCAACAACCTTTTATGATGTTCCTCCTTAAGTGAGAGCCCATAACAAATAATATTAATTCTATGCATGTAGGTTCACTAAATGTGAATGAGCTTTACATTCATTCTGCGATTTTTTTCACATGAACATACAACTTGATTAAAGGTGAGAAATCTGAACACACCAGGATGTGAAACACGAGTGTTTGCTGACCTGCCAGAAGAGGTGATTTTTTTTAACATGTGGGACTGTAGTTTCTTCTGTGATTAGTTAAGCCACAGACAATAACCATGATACAGATGTTTTCTCTACTTTCCTGAACAATGAGTTCTCTCTAGTGAATGCAGCCTGAAGTTGCTCAAGGGTGGAAGGCAGAGTTGTTCCTCTTGTGTGATTTGTGTGTGATATACTACAGATAAGCTGTCCTAGATGCCAAGGGACTGGTAACATCCATGGCCTTCCCCTGACCCCTTTTCACAGCTGTAGAACTGCTCACTGGGCAGTGAGTTGACAGAAAATGAGCTCTACAAAAGAACAATTAATTTTCTGCCTATTTAACACAAATGCTTTTTGCTATTGGTTGTTTTGATACTACCATTGATCTGTGCTGCAAGCCCTATCGAAATGGTTAAAAATAGCTACAGGAAAAAATTAAGAGGAGAAAACTCACATTGTTACAGAGATCTGATTCCCAGTATACTTCCCAAGAAAGTTATGCTGTCACTGCTGAGAATGAACAATAAAACAGAGACTTTGCAAGGCTGAAATTTCTTAAATGAACACTGACATAATGAGAAATATTCTCAAAACCATAGGTAAGAATTGTAGAGTCCCATTTGAGCTCAGGAAGTATGGGAACCCTTTTGAAATTGGTGGTTTCTCTGTGTGTGATAAATTGCAACTGTGACTCTCCTTCAGGATCTTGTATGTCGCTCCTAATTCTGCTTTTGACTGTTCTTTAGATATCATTAACAGTTCCATTTGCTTCTGCTGTGTCTTGATTCAGAGTGAAATTTGGACACTGCTTTGCAAGACTAATATGTGATTCTCATATACTCAGGCAGTGCATTTTCAGCTTGCACACTTTGTCACGTCTTGTAAAAAGGCAAGAACATGCACATTATTGTTTCCTCATTAAGTGTTAAGATGCTATAATCATATGGTATCCAGCAATTGTCTGTCTCTACTGTCAAGATGTGGGTTAAAATCCAGCCAGTTCTTTTCTCTGCAGAAGATAAAACTGTGGAAATACTGTTCTACATGTTAGGTTTCAGTTGCACAGCAGATACTAGGGCATCTGAATCTGATTTCTCACTGTTTTGTTTTGCTAGCATGATAGCATATTTTAAGACAGGGTTATGAAAAAATTTACATGCCAAAGTATTCTTTTGACTTGAAGTTCAAGACCAGAATTTCAGACTAGCTGTAAGATCAAACTTGGTCTCTATACAGTCTTCACTGATAAATATGGTATGAATGTCTATTGTCAATGGCACTTGTAGAGTTGATTTTTAAATTATTTTAGGAACAGGTCGTTACTAAACTAACTAACTCTGGTAAAACATGTTTGAAAGTATTGCTTGCAATTTGTAGCTACCTCCCTGACTCTAGCTACTTTCCAGCAGACATTTTACACATCAAAGGAGTTACAGCATGGCTAAACAAAAATCATAGCATCTGTTACTGTCTCTGTTTAGGATTGGATGGTGAAAGGAAACAAAGCTGACTGAGACACTAAAATGAATTATTCTATAAATATCTGATGGATTTGCTCTATAGCCTGCTATAGACAGAATGGTTCTGTCTCCTTCCAGTTGGAATAGCAAAATAGTATTTTCCCCCATTTAGAATAGTAGAACAAAAAGCTCAAGGAGGATAGAGGATGTTTAAGGAGAGGGTTTGCAGTAAGAACACATGTGGAGCATTTACCCCAGAGTAGAGTATATCTTCTTGGAAAGGGATGGACTGACTGTTGTGTGTTCCCTTTGACATCCATTTGAAGTGTTGGTCTCCAGTTGCCTGTTGGCTGGCAGACATTATTGTAGCATCCACATTTTGAAGGATTTTGTTTTAATGTTGAGGTTGCAAACCTAATGTAAGCACTGAAGGAAGAATAAATACATCTAAGGTTTTTGGGAAGATGTGTGGATAAGTTCTTGCTCTGTGTATGGTACATTCAGTATGATTCTCAAGGAGGCACATCTGAAACGCAGCTTGAAAAATAGAGTGGTGTACCATTTCTGATTCTGACTTGTAATAGTGGGAAAGATTCTCAATTATCAAGAATAGTGATCATAAACAAAATTTATAAATAAGGCTTGCAGCAGAAAAGTCACAAGTAATAACAGGTAGACAACTCATTGGGCTAGTTAAGTCTGAATCTTAAAGACATTCACAGATTTTGCTGATGAGATTACGTGTTAAGAGTAGTAATTTTTCCTCACTATTTGGTACCACCTAGTCCTCTAGCATAGCATTGTTGTGGTTTGTTTGTTTGTTTGTTTTTAATAAAAGCAAATTGGGAGAATATGTGATCCATTTCTCTTTAATCAAGGTATATATTAAAAGGATTGAGTCTGCTAAATAAGACAAAACCATAGCAGTGACTATCACCTAGGATAAGCAGGAGGTTTGTAACATACACAGTTAAGGAATTTTTTGGTCCTGAAAACCTGAACAGCTTTCGAGAACACTGTGGACTCACTGTCACCAGCATAGGCATAAATGCCTTTATATGGGTGAGAGTTTGGAAAGTCTTCCCTGGTGTGGAGGGTTGGGCCAGGCCCATTGCACCTCTCTAGGTCTCCTTCACACAGGTGCTTCTGTGGGGTCAGCATTAGGAATTCTGAACTGGTCTCCTTTTGGAAAGGACAGAAGGCTATTAAAAATGTGTAAAATGTAAATTAAAATGTCTCTACTAAATGCTACTCTATGGTATTTGAAAATGACAATGTTTGTCTCCTCTTTGCAGTGGTTTATTTATATTATTTATATTTGTAGTACATTTTAGAGTGGAATAATAATAACTAAAATTTATTCATAGAAGTGTTATATACTGTTTCAAATTTTATTTATAGGTTTGCTTGAGTTTTGTGAAGGCCAACTTACCGAATGTGCTGTAGGTTCAAGTGTTCTTCAGGCAGTTGTAATCATAAGGGATCTGTTATTTACTACTTATTTTAATATCTAAATATTGAAAAAATTAAATATAATGTATTTTGTGCTGTACTGCCCATAATTAGAGTGTTAAATCATCTGTGTCTGGTTGAAATGATTAATAAATACATATTCATCCCCAGGAATATTTTGGAAGCCTAAGAAGTTAAAACAATAAAATAGTACTTTTTTTAAACTAAATAGATCATATCACAGTGTTTAGATTTCTTAAATTAATAATGTGTTGCCCTTGCCCTTCCTTTATCTGTGTAGCCTGCATTTTGAGCAAGAACATTTTCCTCAGTTAAAGTATAATAGCGGATATTCATGTTTAATGTCTTTAACTGAAACGTTAGGTTTAAATTAAGTTTTTGTCTAATTTGTTTTAATAATATTTTTCTCTTATTAAGTACTTTCAGATGTATAGGAATCAGTTAATTCATTTTGGCACGGCAGTATTAATTGCTTTTTAACTGTTTAAATAACTTGTGTATTTTCACTCGCATTATTCTTTTGGTTGCCTGATTTTAACAATATTCCTGTGGTTGTGGTGTTTTATTTTGTTGTATTTTTTAAAATGTTCTCTTCTATTGTTTGCTGTAGCAAACAGCCTCAGTTTAGGGACTGTGCCTCTGAGCTCACTGGTTTTGGATAGTACCGCCCTGAGAATAATAAATGTTTTCAATTTCCCTCAGAGTGATGTGACTTGTGAGGTCCTGTGTCACTAGATACTGAATATTGCCCAAGAAAAAACAACTGAAGCAAATTTATAGTGATAAATTCAAATTATGTAGTCCTGGTTTCTATCACTCTGCTACAAAGAAAAAAAATAGTGTAGATATTAAATGGAGTAATGACTGTAACATCTCTCTGTCATCTAGGACAGTCCTGCGATTCCTTTTTCGGTGTTGCAGATCCTTGCCTCAATGTTTCCCAGCTCCAGCTTGGTTTTCTGGGGTTAATTTTCCCGGAGTGTCTGCCTGGGCTTTCAAAGAGCCCTGTACAAAGGGAGTCAGTACAGCCTAGTGGAGAGCAGAGTCATGAGCATTTGCATCTCTGGAATGTTTTTATTGACAAACGGTAGTCTGCTATTGACATTCTTGTCCCTTGATGATACTTCTATCCTAGCTTATCTTTGCTGGTCAAATGCCTTAATTGTTCTGGCCTTTAATTCAGTCAAAGTTGGTGCAGGAGAGGAAGAGAAAAGAGAACGAACAGGTCTAACAGAGCATCAAGCTTGAGCTGTGAAGCTGCTGGCAACGATCAACCTGTCATAATGTTATGATTTGTTCATTTTTATACCATTTATTAGCCTTTACTTGTTGTGCCATTTGGCCTCCAGGGCAGATAAAGTGCTGTCTAATTTGGTAGGTTTGCTTCTGTCAGAGTGGCCTCGACAGAGAAGGTGTTAGCTGTAGTGACAAATAATCAATAGCTGTCGTTGTCATGAGGAACGTGAGTAGTTGGGCCTTTCATCTGGAGGATTAGAGGTCTAATTGGATTGAGAATAGGGAGGGTGAGCTGTTGGGTAACCCTGTCAGCTATGTTAAGCTGTCAAATGTCAGCCTTCCTGAAAGGAAGAAGGAATGGTTAGCTTTCAGAAACAAGGAAGAAGACATATGAAAGCTTTTTAAAAAGTAATAGATAGAAAAGTAGAATAGGCTAACATACGCTTTAACCCTTTCTTGTTTAATTACATATCTTTCTAGTTAATGAAGATGTGTGGTGTGCACTCTCTCTCTCAGACAGGCAGAATTTGTGGGAAACAGATTTGGCAGCGTTGTACCAGATCAGACTGGTTTTATGTCTTGAGAAAAAGCCAGTTAACTACTCAGATAGGGAATAGAAATGCAAAAGATTATGATATGGGGGAAGAAAATGCCTATCAATTGAAGGAATCACTTAATAGAAGATGTAAGGAAATAAAATATTTTAATATTTTGTTGTAAAGATATGTTCAGTCTGATAATACCAGTATATTTTTTGAGATATGAGCAGTTGTTTCAAAGTTGCTGTAAGTAGAGTAATTATTAAGATCCAGTCCTGCACTGGACTTTAAAATAATCAGTTGAATTTTGTCTGTATTTTCTTACTGTTGCTTTTGATCTTTGCTTTCTGCCTGTTTCTTGGAGAAAGATTTCTGTTGTTCTAAATACAATAAATCCAATGCAAGACCCCTTATGCTGGTAGAACAAATAATTGAATGTCTCAGATGTGCTAATATTTATCTTACCAGAATAAATAATAGGACTGCATTTTAATGAAGGATTTGCTTATAAAATTACTGAAATAGTGGTTTCTTTATTTGTCATCCTATTTTGCCACTTTCTTCAAAGCAAATCTTGACTGTAACCATGCCAGAATTCCCCTTCTCCAAGTAACACATTTGCTTTGAGATCTGTAGTACTTGGCCGTATTTATCTCTATAACGGATCTGGGAATAGCAAGATTTTTAAATGGTGGAATAAAGCTCTTTATTTCGTACCAGCTAATTTAACAAAAGACAGTTTTATATTTTTCTTTTTTTTTTTAATGGACTTGTAGGTATTTCAAAACTCACAGAATTTTTTCTTATGTGTTTGGTCATTTATTCAGAAGTAGTGGTTTTACTATTGGTGTTTCAATTTGGATTGAATCCCCTGCAGCTCCCCTCTCTTCTGCAGCACTTATTGATGGTCATCTGGACTTGCAGCATCGTTTTTACTGGTGGTCTGCTGTAGATACTGGCAAATCCATCCTTAATCTCAGGTTTATCTTCGCAGATTAGTACAGTAGTGGAAGTATTCCAGAGGCAGAAATCTTGAACAGGTTGTCTGTTATCACATTTCAGTGGCATTCTGTGTCAGAAATCATGGGGTTTCTATCCCTTTGAGATTAACTGTCATGCTCTCAAAGACCCATCTTTGTGTGAAAGCCTGAATTCATGTGTGTTGAATAATTTTTGGATTCATAATTACTTATCTGACAGGTACTGCACCTCTGTCATTTATTTTCTGATAATCCAGTTCTTCTGACTTATCTTTCTCTCGTTGTTTCATTGCTTCCCCAACTCGGACTTTATGATCTTGATATTTATTTTTTGAGTCTGAGTAATCTGATTTAAGCACATTTTAACCTTCTGGTGTGAGCTACAGGATGGACAGATGAAGAAACAGATGACATCATAGCCTATTCTCACAGCTTGAAGTGTGCTGAAGGTTGCTGAGCTACAGAAGTATTGTGCTGCTGTGGCCTGGTTGGCTTCAGGGTCCATAATACCCATGAAGCTGACCCAGCATTTCTGCACTGTGATAAAATGAACTTTTTCCTGGTTAATAAAATAAGCCCAGGCCTATTTATCATCTTTTAATTATATATTTAGCCTATTGAAAATATATCCATTCCCCTGAAAGGTTTTGTTTTTTGGTTGTTTTTTTTTTTCAGAGTTCCATATTTTGTTTTATTCATTGTGATAAAAAGAGTGTCATAATTCAGTATCTTAATTTCTAGAGTTTTAGCTAACACTTGGTATGAAAATCCTTACCCAGTATTTTTTCCCAGACAACTTGTCATGGCAGTGATCTGTGGTTTCCCCAGTTTTCCTCCATTTCTTTTCTCCAGCTCAGACATCACTATTGATGATGTTTTCTTTCACTCTTGCTCCAGCAATATCACAGCTATTTTCATTAACCTAATTGATTTATTTTCATCGTACAAACCATTCTCTCCCGTTTTCAAACTTGATGTAATTTTACTTCTCTGTTTTCTATTCCAATTCTTGCTCTGATAACTCTCCTCCTTTCCTCCACTTGGCTTTATATCTTTTGCTACCATGCTTTCAGTGCTTGAAATAATCCAAGGAGCATACTGTCAGGCCCAGAATATATATTGCATTATCATCCTCGTGCCTCTGTTGAGCAGTCTTGCTCCTCAAGCACGTGAAATTTGAATAGGAAATTTCATTAAAATAATGAGAAAAGGAATGTCTCCAGCTGCAGTGATTTTTCTAAAAAATTTTGCAAATATGGTTTAGGTGCAAACCATAGTGGCAGAACATTGAGAACCTCTGCTTGTGTTGTGTTTCTCAGTGAAAAGGAACTAATTCTGCATAGCATATGGAATGATATCTTAAATATCTGTACAGCCAGCTGGGTAGAATGACTTTATTTTCATTTATTGAATTCAGTGCATATTTTTGTGAGTAAAATTTTGAAGAACTTTTGGACTGATGACTCACCTATTGTTACTTTTTCTGATCTTTGCTAAGTCATCTTCCATAACAATAAAATTTCAGGCTACTATCAACAAATAAAATAATTGTATTAATTTTCCAAGACTCTCAGTCACCAAGAGTGAGTAGGTAAAGTGATCCTGTCTTTAAAAAGTCATAAATGAATACACTTAAGTCTGAAAAAGTATCGATGCATAACTTCAATTTGGAGATGATGTTGCAAAGACCAGCTAGAACTGAACAGGATATAAATATGCTCAGCAAAGACAAGTAATTTGTTCAGGCATGAGCTGTGCTTTTTCTATAAGAACTTTATTGATGTTTGGTTCTTTTAAGTTGACTCAATTATCCTGGTTTCGACTGCTGGTTGTCTCCTACATACTGTTATCAAACAGCTGCCCCCTCTCTCTCATTTTGCTTTGTTCAGAGGACACGTGAAAATTCCTTTATCATTTAATCTTGAAAATAAATGGTTGCATTTTAAAAATGGTATTTTTCTTTTTAAACATGGTGTTTACAATACTTGGAGAGTTACACTTCAGATCTGAATGGAATTCATTTTGTTTCACTTATTGTTGTTCCTTGAGAGTGTTTAGCATTGTGGCAACCCTCAGTGCACAAGAGACTTGTCCAGCTCTTCTCCCAGGACATTGATGTCTGCTGTCAAGTCTGTACTTTTAAAAGTACCCTTGCAGACAAAGACATTTCCCTGTTTGAGTGTCCTTTCTAAAACATCATTCTTGCATTAATTGCCCCTCTGCAGCTGACCCCACGACTGATCTTTAATGGTTATGAGAAGAAATGTTGTTGGGACTGAGAAACCACTTACTTGTTTGTGTCCAGATTTGGCACTGATAAATTAAAGCAGGACTTCCACTATTATTAGCTCATCAGTTTGGTTTAGTCCCGTTTCGTGAAGTGTAGGGTGATTTCTGTTGGAATAAGGTGTCTTTTTCCAGCTGTTCTGCAGTAAAAAGGGAAAATATTTGTTTTCACTGATTATAAATGTTATTCTAATTTTAGGTGAATTTGTGTTGTGTTAAACATATCCACATATGCCTCAATACATGAATTACCAGCAATAGATCATTTTGAAACAGGACACCTTTCTACTGAAATCTCCAGGAATCTTCTATCAGGTGTCTGACACATCCTTAATCTGATGCTCAGGCTTGTCATTTGAATCAATAGGATACTAGATAGGATGTCTTCAGCATGCAAGGCTACTGCTATAGGAGGTATTTGAAAAATAAATTTAGATCTTATGGCCAGCCACAAACTCCAGGAGCACTAATCTTTCATTTGTCTCTCTCTTTGTCTGCAAACAGTTGGTTAAATTGTTGATTAAAGAGAATTAAGTGGATCACACCTAAGTCAAAATGGGTATGTATGAAGTGCATAAGCAAATTCTGTTGCTGCCTGAAAAGCAGCAGCTAATGTCAGCATTTCATAAAATACAAAATTAATTTAACTTGCCTCTTAAGAGTCTAAATTTTCTTGTCGCCCTGTAGAGCACTTTGGAACCCCCTTTTCTTACACTTTTTTTACTATTATTATTATTAATATTATTAATGAAGGATTAAGGAAGAATGCTACCAGTTTTTTACTAATGAGAAATAATTTTTGTTTAAATATTAACTGATTTATGTTATGAATATCATGTGTGTGTTCAGCCTTATGATGGGAACATTTAAACGTAGATAGAAATATACACAAAGGATGTGTTTTTTCAACACTGTTATTATGGTGTGGATTTGGAAAGGCTTTGTAACACCAACCTTGAATTGTTATTTTATTTGCCTCTAGTCTGAACAAAGATAAATAAATCTGTACTTTTATTCCTGCTAGGATGCAGTTTGAGTAAATTATGAAGGCTTTGATTTGTTTACCAGTACTGTAAGTAGATTATGGCTTTATTTTAAATATCAAGCATCACTGCAGTGTCTATAGAAACTATAAAATTATGCCATATGTAAAAGTAGCCTCAAGTGTCTGAATAATTATTTAATTTAAGAGTAAACCTACCTTTATTGCTGGTTGTTTTCAATATGGATTGTCTGTCTACTTCTGTAATTGTTCTGGAGGCTTCTCTGTGGCTGGAGACCTTTTCTCATCCAATAGAATTTGATAGGTAGATTTGCAATTATTTCACATAATGGTTTGTTATAGGACTTAATATGTTTGAAATATATTTATAAAATATGTTTGAAATATATTTAAATCACATAAAAGGCAGGTGTTTATTTGCAGATAAAACAGCAGCTAAAATAATAACAAAAACTTCTGTTAAGCTGTGCTCAAAAACGAGTATATATGCAACACTTTCACTTTGCAAGCGTTGTTGCTTCCAGCAGTCTGTAAGGACATGACATGCAAATAGAGAGGTGCAATTAAGAAGTACAAGGCAGTAGTGGCACAATAGTAGTAGTAGTTAGAGTGATGCTTAGTAGTAATGGCAATCAGTTTGCTTCCAGAATGACATAGTACTGCACAAAGGTAGGATAAAAAGACTCGGACTGGACTCATGGCTGTTATTTAGACTTGTTTTCAGGTAGAATTCTGTCACAGATTATACTGTTGATTTGTAACATTTTTATTAGATTTTTAGATTTTTAAAAGTTCCAGGGATATATTTTGTTAGTTTTGTTACGGTGCTCTTAGTTCAAGACAATTCAACTCAAAGCCATTAAAATGAAGAAAATTAATGTAGTAACTATTTTCCAGTACTTGTATTTTTGGGGAGGAGGGAGTCAGTACTTTCTGACAAATTGTTCAAATCACTATTTTTTGAAATACAGTATTTTTTGAAAGCTAAGTGTTTGATTCTTTATGGAGAGTTGGGCAGTGATCCTGTAAATATGGATGATGTGTCTCAGGCTTTGTTGTAAATCCCCAGAGACTGTGTCTTGTGGGCACTTCTGCCTGAGTGACTTCAAAAGAACACTACAGGAAAACAAGTTCAGTAACAGTGGAAGAGATCAACTGGAAATGAGAATGCTAATTGCATTTTCATCCTTGAAGTGCTTTTTACATGAAAGCCACTAATTTTTATAGGTAGACCATAACATTTATTGCTGAAGAGCTGAGAATACTACATAGGAGCAACATGTAGAGGCCATGGATAAATGAGGTCAAAGGCTGTAAGATACAAACACCTATTTTCTTTCAGCCTAGTCTGGGAAACAGTTTTACCTTGGCTTTTACAGCACTGGTCCATTGTCTTCTCTGTTGTGTTCTTTAGCTGTGTGCCAGTTGATAGTTCTGTCTATTCCTATGGAAACCAAGAGAGTAAAGCCAATCTTGCAAGAGGCTTTAGGGAGAATTGCTCTTAGTTGAGACACTGGCTTTCTTTCAGTCAAAATGTCTGACAGTCAGAACTGGCCTCAAGTCGTGCTGATGTTCTCCGCTGATGTATTGCCTAAGATGCTTTGCCAGACAGATGAACGCGTTCAGCTTGAAAACTGGTAAATAAGGTTCTGTTTAGCTGTCTGAGAGATTTTCTCCAGTTGAGTGTTTCACTTTTCAGTCTAGAATGCTGCTAACGAAGTTGCTAAAAGGGTACTTTGCAAGATTAAACCTAGTGTCAAAAATCAGTGATGTTTTTGTCACGGTTGACTTGTAAGGGTTAGCAGAGCATTGCATATTTAAATCCACCAGTGGTTTGTTAGATAGAAGGCATCATCCTTGTCCACACAGAGGTAATATAGAGCTTGCAGATATTTTTTTTTTTCAAACCTAAAGTCCAATGCATGTCTGCTAAGGGTTATGTCTAAAATAATAATTCTAAAGATTTTCTCTTACTTTGATTTTTTCAGTTACGTTGTTAATCAAGGGGTTAACCCTTAGTCAGTGATAACCAGAAAGACAGCCTGATATTTTGATGGTGACTTTGCTAATTTTAACTAGAAACTGGGGTTCTAAGTAGCTATGTTGACTGTTTTTTTCAGGAGCTGTTTAAACAAATTTACTGATATCCAAGGAATGTAAGAATGGTGCAGTCATATACAGTAAAGGGTAGCTTTTGCAGGGCTCATAGCTGTTGTAACTAGGCAATATGAATTCAGTTTCTGTGTATTAGAAAACAAGAAGTTCTAGTATTTCATGCATAGGTAAGATTTCAAAACACAAGGGCTACTTTATAAGTCCAAGTAATTCTTATTTGCAATTAAATTCATATATCTGCTTGCTATCCTCTCTTAGTAGTTTTTCTTCTGAAGAATTCTTGTGAGATTTCTGGCAAGTAGCTGATAATATAAGCATATCAGAATATTCCTTTTGATGTATGGATTTCAGTTGCTTTTGGAACAGTAGTCTGTTCCTGTAGATATCAAATTAGAAGTATGATAGAACAGATTCTATTTTTCTAAGTGCTTAGTTTGTTTCCTGAAAAGCTACTGAAACTGGTAGGTGTTGGTGACAGAAGTGCATATCATTCCAAGTAGTTTCTGACATTCTTAGAATGTGCCTCATCTCAAAGAGACACTGAAAGATGTAACAACCCCTAAAGAAAACATGTGCACAGCCCCTTTCCTTTCCAAAGTTATTAAAATATTTGGGATTTTAAAATTTGTTTATGCTGTACAAAGTTTGTAGGGTGAGGCATCTTCTCTTCAGCTCCTCCTCACTGGAGAGAGGGAGAGCACGTTTGTGTATATAGTGAGATTATCTTCTGTAAGATCAAGTAGATCAAAGAGAGGCTGCTACTCCATGAAGATAAGCAGGTTAAATTCAGTTGCCATTTTTGTTTTAAAGAGAAACCTCATGGATGTATTTATCTTTCAAAGGCTTAGCTAGTGATTAAGGAGTTCAAGGTTTTTGACTTTCACTGCTTCTTGAAGGCATCTGACAGCAGAGAACTGTTCTCAACTTTGGCTTTAGCATCTGTGCTAATCTGTTGGCAAAGAGTGTTAATGCAGTGCCAAGTGGCTGATATGTTCTGCTTGGCTTTTTAAGGCAAAATCTAAAATACTTTCACGTTGTACATATTTTACCTCCAGTGAGTGCCTGAGTGTACATATGATTTAGTATTTGTCAATCTAATCTACTGGCTTTAGAAACTGCTTTGTCACTATTAAAAAGCATAGATGTTTTTGTGTTTCAGGCATAAGCAACAATTAAGTCTTGACTCCAACTTCTAAGGAGTCCTGGGTTTAAAGGGCTTAACTAATCTAATATGACTGTTAAAAGACCATAACAATCTGTTTTGGGGTTTTTTGCATTTATTTATTTATTTATTAGTGTGTTTGGGACAGAATGTGCTTGTCTGGAAAAAGAGATCAGTGGCCTGGTGTGCTATATTTCAATGTATATTACTAGTTCTAAATCTGGGTCTAAAGCAAATGAACAGTGCACACGAGTGAACATGTATGCAATAAGCCATGATCCATGATATAATTAGTTTTTCTGTTCTCAATATGCTGTTATATATCCATCTCTACTTTCTTAGATACTATTTAAGGGTTTAAAAGAAAAATTTAAACATTAGTAATATTTAAATACAATAATAATTATTAAATAGTTGTATAATTGCTGTCCATGTTATAATTGGTATATTATTAGAACAGGAGATTAATTAATTTAACTGCAATAATTTTGTGCTGTTCTGTTTGTGAAAGAGTAAAAGTAACTAAATTATATTCATCTGGGGAGGATTTATTGATTGTTAGATAGTCTATCTTTTCACAAAAGATTGCTAAGAAAATGTTGCTAAAATGTCTTACATAAGTACTGCTTAATTAATAATGAATATATTTCAACAATCAAAATTTAATAAGCTAATAAATTTTTGATCTATGGTAGAGATGTATAATTATCAGATCTCTGAAATCCTTTTTGTCATGATTGGTGGACTTGCTGCACTGCTGTCTTCAAACACACCCCTTTTCAATAGGCTGACCTTTGTGCTTCTGATTTTGTGGAGGTCTCTGTTTTGCCACTTGCCTGCACTCTGCTGCACATTTGCTGACCAGGCTTAGTTACTGCAGGGCTCTCTGTTTGGGGCTGTGGTCAGTGGTTAATGCCTGATTTTTGGTAAATCTCATCTCACGAATACAGAAACAACAAGGGATAAGGTGCAAAAGAATTTTAATCAATGAATCATTCTTTAGGAATTGTGACATTACAGAAATTAGGGTATTCAATAACATTTTTAAATAGTGGTAAGTAATGTTTTAAGAAGGAAATAGCTGAGACAGGCAGCCTATTTGACCTCAGAAGCATATAAGAATTTGAATTATGGGGATAAATATGCATGCAGAAATAGAAAAGCGGGTAAAATGAGCACCTTCTGTCAGCAGTAGGTTCTTTAAGAGTAACTGGATATTTAGTTAGCTCATTTCATAGCAATAAATTCAATAGGTTGCTTTTTTAGACCTGTACAAAAATATTAACTGTTGTGCTAGATGGAAAATTGCAAGCTTAATTAGAAATTAGGACACAAAATATAAGAGGATGGTAAATTATTATTTGATAGTGAACTGAAAACAGATACAGTTGAAATAGGAACTGTAAGATCAGAAGGCATGCATTAGAATTCCTTAACAGTTTCACTTGAATCTAGTTTAGTCAATATTTTTCATGAGCAAACTTAGAATCATGAGTAGTATTTTTTTAAAGGATACTTAAGAGCAACACACTGTTAGGAATGATTATCAGTCAAAGAGAGGATGGCAGTGGCTACGATATCAGAAGAATAGGAATACTGAAAGTAATTTAAATTATAAGAAATATTACAGTCCAAAATGCAAGTCCCAGGGGTGTGGGAAACAGATGACACACGTAATGATTAATTTTATGTATTATGAATTTATTATTTGAAACGTGACTGAGAAGGATGTAATGTTCTAACTGATTGGAAAATGTGCTTAATTTATGGGACAAATGCAGTTTTAAGTATATCTGACAAGATATATGCACTAGCAGTAGACAAGTGTAATTGGGATTCAGTAGGGTCCTTTGTGGGAACCCCTTTGGTAGCCCTGTAATCTCTGTAATGCTGATGTGTTCAAAATAGAAGAGTTCCAACTAGAATGAGTGTGGAGAGCTGATGATTTCTTGAGGGCAATGTAGGGTTTATCCTTTGTTACTGAGATAAACACCCCAATGCTTGTTTAAAATGATTTTTAAAAATCACGCTGTATTTTCATGGGTAGAAGAATGAAATGTGTCCTTTTTGTGTGTGTTGGCTTAAAAATAACAAAGTGAAAAAACCCATCAAGAAACAAAAAAACTGGGAGGAAAAAAAATCCTGAACGTTGTAATTCCACTTAAAAGAAATCACTGGGAATTTTTTGAAAAGGATTAGATGTTCTTACTCCCTATGGTGCTGGAGGATGGATTTACTAATCCGGAGGGTCAGTTTTAACCTTCAGTTCTAATTTGTGGTTTATCTGTAAATATTTCTAAGGCTTTCTGTTCTGGTGCAAGTATATGCCCTGAGTGCATCTTCAGTGCTTATGACTGTCAGCAATGAAAAGCCCTTGAAAACCAGCTCCTTTGTAAGTGTGTTCTTTTGGCCTGTCTGTTCCCAGTCCTGGGAAAGCAGGTATGTAATTTCGGAGTGGAGCCAAAGTAGCATCCTCACGGTTTCACAGCTTGGCATTCTTTTTAATGACCCCTTACCGGGAGGCTGTATAGAGATGCTGGGCTGCTTTTTCCCCAGTGCCTCTAGCAACCCTTACAGACCACTAAATCTTCACAGGCCCATTGTAGGTATTCCAAAAATCAAGCCTAACTGTACTGTAAGAGTTGTCAGCTCATGTGCTCTACGCTGTAAATTACTACAGATCAGTCTTTCAAGTCACACTGAGTATTTTATGTGGATTAAAACTGTTATGGTTTTTGAAAATGTGGTCTCAGCAAATAATAGGGAAATAAGCAATTTTTCTACATGTATTGTCCTCTTTTAACCCACTGGTGATGGTAGCCTAACTATGGGTGGGTTTTTTATGTGTTTGGAGAGATGCATGTATTCTAAGATGTTAGGACTCTCAGCCTTACCTCATATAGCTCAGTTTCTCCCCTTATAAATATAGATGTTGTATTTATCTATGCAGTGTGGTTTTAAAATCTGAATATGAAAAGTTTAATGTCAGAGATGTGTCCACACTATAGGTAGGAGAAGTGATCAGTCAGAGTGTAGAAGAAGCACACACTTTAATTTGATGACCAAGTAAACTCACCAGACATAGTGGGATGAGAATGGAAGTAAAATTTCACAAAGCTCTTTTGCACATCAGCAGAATGTTTCTAGAACACAGGTGTACTCTTTAAAGCAAGCTTGTATGCTTGTGAAATACTTAAAATTTGCTGTGAAAAGTACTTAACTTCTGAGGAAGTGTTTGAAACAGAGGCACGTGGCACTGAGTGTCTCAGAGCAGGATTCTGTGGGCTGTATGGAGTGGAAGAATGTGAAGTGTTAGGCTGATGTTTTTAGTGCACTGGTAATACAACCAGTAGGTTCAGCATCAACATATGGTCAGAATTATAGCACCACTGAACAGAGCTCATTTTTTCTTTAGCCTTTCACTTAGGTGACCATATGGGACATCCTGACTGTGGCTGTTTGACAGATGCCCACCCAGCTGCTCTCTCAATACACTTCCTCAACAAGCCAGGGAGAGAAAATAGGCTGGAAAAGCTGCTTTAGATTAATAAAGAAATAAGTGCATTTTCTTGTAGACCCAGAAAACTAGGTAGAAAAGTTCACCAGTGATTTTCCACTGAAACCTTTCCCTGGCAGTAGAATCATATTGAATATACTAGACAGCTTTTTTTTTTTTTTTAGTGACCAAACTTGCAGTTCTGGGGATAAGTTTCTCAGTTGCAGAGACAATCCAAATTCTTGAAAATTCATTGATTCTGACTAATATATTTCTTCCATAACTCTCTTCTCCATTGAAATATTCAGGGAAAAAAAGTTTTTCTGACTGCTTAGTAGCTTAGCTTGGGGTCCAGAATTTTCTTTGAAGTCATTATTTGATGGCAGATCCATGGTTGCTTATTGAACCGTCTACTAAAAAATTTGCTCTACATCATTTCAGTTAGTACCCGTGGCTGAATTTTTTGAAATAGCAGAAGTTCTTATTCTGATTATGTTGAGGTCAGCTGTGCTCTGAAGCTCTGCTGTAGTTTGCAGGGTCAAGTATTTTGATTTTCAAATAACTTTAATGGAATCTAAAGGAATTTTAATAATTGGCACTGAAATAGTAAATTTTGGCTGCCAGGAACGAAGTTTTCTGTACAAGTATTTAATCGTGTTTGCTCATAATGTTTTCTGTTTATAATAGAATAAATTTTGAGTCACTATAAGTGCTAAGAGACCACAGACTGACTCAGAGAGCTTCATGCTGCCCAGGAATGTTTAGGCCAATCAAGTTGCATTATTTATCAGTAAAATCCTATCCAGCTTGAAGACTGTTTATACACAAAAATTTTATAAAAACAGAGGAATTGGCTTTTCAAATTAAGCATTCCTCCCCTCCACCTAATAAGACATAAATTACATTTCCCTTCAAGGCATGTTGATACATTCCATACTTACAAACTTAAGCAGTAATCAACTGAAGGTGGGGAAATTTTCCATTGTCACTAAAAAGCACAATATTGTTTTCTAGCAAGTGAAAGGAAGACAGCAAAATTAATGATATTACTAAAGAAAAGAACATCAGTCAGAAGCAAAAGTATGAACAAGGTATTTCAAATAAGTAATGTAAGTACAGGTGTTTTCTGTGACAGTGTTAAAAAAAATCTTAAATCACTTGGAAGAAACAGAATCCTTTGTGTTTCAGAATGAAGGGATTAATTACAAATTCATTTGCTAAGGAGAGGGATTTGTTGGCTAAGCATGCAAGAGAAAAATGTATAATAGCAAATATAAAATGCTGTGTAGGGAGAGAAATTCTAATAAAAAGGCCATGTTTCCTTAGTTTTCTGCATTATCTTAACTTTCAGTCTTCTTTACAGTGGAATTCATTCAAAAAGCATTATATACTTGTAGATCTTCCAATAAGTACCCATCAACAAGACAAAAGCAGGTTTTTTTTTTTCTCTCTCATGGGTATGCATGACTGTATGCAGGAAATATTGAAAACCACCCAAATGTATTATCCTCTGTGATAGAGAAAAGCAACTAATATTCTCTCAAGTTAGTTAATATTGTCTTCCTCCAGTCTAATTGCCAGACACATCATGATACACTGAGATTTTTTTGCTAATTTTTCTTTTTAAATGAGTTTTGTAAATTTTTCTCATATTTGCCTGTACTGTGTAATGGTGGTAATGAGGAGTATTCTTATCCCTAGCTCCACCCCAAATTCATCATGAATTAATTCTGGGTGTGGTCTCTGTGGTTTAGGAGCTCTGCAGATATCACGCAGTTCTCTCCCTGTACTTTGGAGTATGCTTTGATATATGTCTGTATACCAAAATACAAAATCCTGAGGTTATACTTTCCCTGACACCCAGCAGAAGAAAAAGATGTATTCAGTCACTTCTCACTGGGAATGCTGTTGTGGCCATGCTGTCTCTGGCAGGAGAAGTTTGCATGTTCAGGCAGATTTGTGGCAGGTTCTGTGGCAGACTTGTCTTGTAAGCTGTCACTGGTGGGCAAGGACTAGTAGCAATAAATGGTAGAAGCAGGACAAGGTAGTTTTGTCTGAACTCATTCATGGTTTGCTTTCCCTGATTTGCATTTTAAAATAAAATTTTTAAAAAGTGAAAAAAGGGGGAAAGGGGATAAAAAAGTCACATTCATTTATTTCCGTCATACCTGGTGAAATCCAGTCTGCATCCATAAAGCTCAAGTCTTCCATTGCTGTCAGACCTAAAACAGAACAGTTGTTTTTGTAAAGTGTGCCCTTCCAATGTTTATGGCTGCTTTGAAAAATGAAATTTGAGTCTTTTTTATGCCCTGGCACTGGATAATGTGGAGTCCTGTGGAGTCCTTTGGCCTGTCTCCATCCTACCATTCTGCTGACAAAAGCGATTTGCAATTCTGAGCCTTATGAGATACCAAAGTGCCCCCCGTTCATTAGCACTGCTTGCCCTTGTCTACTTGCTTGCCTTTTTTCATTGCTTTTTCTAAAGATAGCCTATGGGGCCTAAACTGACATGCAGAATTTATAAAATAATTGTAGCAGACTGAAGTATGTTAATTTGCAGGTAGTTTCATAAGAAGAAGAATCCGAAGACATGACTTCTATTGATTTGAGTGTCACCTTTCCTGTGTGTATTGTCTAATAAAGCTTCATCAAATGCTCCAGCTTTTCCCTGAATGGAGGAGAATTACTACAATTGCTCTTTTCCTCTGAGTTTTCTATTTTCATTATAGTTATAGGTAATGATCTATATGGGAAATTGGCAAAGCCTAGTATCTTGGGGAAATATTGGAAGGCAGTGAGCAAAACTAGGAGTCAACACACTCCTTTCACTTTAGGAAAAGTTAAAAGTTAGAGTGTGAAAAGAGCAGGGGTGTTTAAACCATGATGACTGAAGGTAGGTGCAGGTGTTTTGCTTTAATGAGTTATTGCTCCACCAATTGCTGGTCCTCGATTGCAACTTAACTGCTGAAGGTGGTTTGATAAACCTGTAGACTTTGGGAGGTGGAAGCATCAAAATGTAGCAAGTCAAGGCTGGCTGTACTACTAAATCATTACAGCTTCTTTGTGATTGCATGTTCATGTCTTCAATTTTTCACTGGCTTCTTCACTAACTTGAGAAATAAAATCAGATTGGGTTTTTTTGGGATCCACCCTCATTTATTATATCACTATATTTATATCGAAGAAGTGTTTCTATGTAATTTCTTTTGAAAACGTAGTGAAAGCCTAGTGAAAGTCCTAGTGTGAAGTATTTTCAATATGTTGTAAAGCTAGCTGTCCCATCCATTTATTATATATATTGCAGACCAAAACTCATACAGTTCTCAATTTTAAAATGTAAGAAATATTTTTTTTCATATATTTGCTATGTATTCAGATGAGTTTATTTTATCTTTCTGAATAATTCCCAGTTATTTTTCTTACTTTCATTTTGAAAATTATATTCTTTCATGTTTAGTTTTATTCCTCATCTGATAACTGTTCACCTTGCTGAAACCACCATGCAATGATCTTATTTCAGTTTTCACATGATTTTTACTGAGGTTAAACAGCTAGGAAGCTCTGATAATATTGTAGAATTTTCGTTACTAATGAACCCTGTCTTATTCTGCTAATGGAATATAAATATCTAAAACAAAGTACAAAAGAGACCTAAAAATGAAAAGCTCATGTTAACAGAAAAAAATCTTCATTAGATGTTTCCAAAGCTTTGAGCTGTTTTTTTGCTACAAGTGCTTTTTTAGGCACTGTAATGTAATAAATATATACAAATATATGTAAGTTTTGTAATTTGGTTTGATAAACTGACATACATTTATGATGTTTTTCTTTACCCAGGGAAATTACCGTTTCATGAAACTTTTACTGGCTCGTAGAGGAAACTGGATGCAGAAAGACTTAGAGGATATGACACCATTGCATTTGACTACACGTCACAAAAGTCCAAAATGTTTAGCTTTGTTGTTAAAACATATGGCACCTGGAGAAGTGGATACCCAGGACAGAAACAAGGTAAAAGTACTGCTTATTTTAAGACAACTGCTTATTTTAATATTTGTAGCAACTCTAGATATTGGTTTTACATCAAGCAGCTGTGTGCAAGAAACTACTTGTCATAAACTTTTTCTAGGTCTTCAAAGTAGTAATATTAGTGTTTTCCTGATGTTAATGATGTCAAAGTTCATTGCACTGGCTCCTCTGTCATTCTTGAGAGTAGTTACAGCAACAGAGGATTCAAAAACCATCCAAGTCTTTCTGTAACATTGTGATCCTTGTTAGAGTCTGGGTAGCATGTGCTTATGTTGCTTTACTTCCTTTAAAAAGCCTCACATTTAGAATCTTTTAATGATAAGAGTCACTAGAAAACTGCCTATAATTACAGCAGTCATTCTGTAGAGGTCAGGCTGACCTCATGACCATGCTAATTAATTAACAAAGGTATGCATAAACCAGCCAAAACCATTTAGCAACCTTGCCTGTTCAGCACATTTCCAAGCCAGTATTTAAGGCATTGCCAGATTCCCCACAAAACACAGAGTACTTCTCTCTCAGTTCATGTTGTGAGCAGTAGCAAAAATGGAATTCAGGTTGGTGAAAGCTGATCTTGGGCACAGAGTCCAACCTGTTTGACCCTGTAGGGCACATAGCTTGTTTGGTTTCCTTGCTGCAGCTGTGCACATCAAAATTGTCAAATATTATTCCTGAACATAAGGGAGAGCAGGTGTCTTTTGCATCTGCTTCCATGTGGGTAACTGACTGAAACTGGTTGTAGGTGAGAGAAGTCAGTGAACTAAGGCTATGCTGGCCACCTGGTAACCAAAGGTTTCTGCTTCCATTGCAACTGTCAGTTTCCAGCAATTCTAGTCAGGTCCATTTAATAAATAACACTCATTAATTTATTACAAATTTTTACTGGTACAAGGCTGTGGTGGCACTTTGTGGAGCCCTTCTTCAGTGAGAGACATGTAGGAAAAAAGGCTGTGCTATCTTATTGTTAGTACCATGGTACTAGCCTAACAGCTGGCAGCAACAAACAAAAATAGGCTCCTTTTTGCCTTCTGCCTTTACAGAGAAGTTAAGGATATGATAGTGAGCTCACATGTTCCATGTCACTTTTTAAAGATGCTAATCCAGGGTATTGTACTTCTATACACAAATGTCTTGCAGGAGTTATTTCTCTGTTTCCAATCGAAGCTCCATGTAATGTTTAGTAGGGGTGAGAAGGTAAGAGAGCTGGGAAAAAAAAAATTATAACTGTTACTTGGGAGAGGTGTGTCTGGTAAATGAAATATTTGTTAATATGCCAGTGCGTTGCTGGTTAAGAAACCCCCACACATTGGTTTGCTTATGTAGTTATGAACATAGATAAGGCCTGTAAAAAAAAGCTATTGTCAGTCAGGAATTGGCAAAAGGAGCATGGATTGCCTTTTGATGTTTTATTGGACTGCCGTGGGTCACTGGGCATTAGATTCACTAATACTCAACCTCAGGAACCAAGTCCCCTGTCAGCATTCAGTGCCACCTTCCCCTAGTGGAGAGGAGTGTCTGTTAATTTGTGTTATCCCAACAGAGTTTGAAATTTAAGAGACACCACACTAATCACTTCAGTTGTTCTACAGTGCAGCTTTGGTGCTGAGGCCTGGTTCAGATGATCATTCTAGCTTGGATGTCATTGTTTAATACCAAGCACAGATATTTTCTAAACTGCTGCACCAGATAGCCATTAGGGTAGTGCTCAGTGGAGTGCACATTTTTCTCTTGCCGTAGTCCAAAAAATGTTCATAAAAAGTTAGTCTCCTACCAGAGATTCTTATGTTCTAAGCATAAGGGCTTCTCAGTTTGGATCTCATGTAAGATGGTGCAGCTTAGACCTAATTCAGACCTCAGTAGCAAAGGTATGTGATGATCTGCCCTTACTAAGGTAGATGGCCCCTTGTTCAGCTTAGTTTAAAGGCCATTTTCACAAATTTTTAGTTGTCAGCCACCCCAGGTACATGTGCTCAGTTTTTGTCAGGCCTCTTTATTGAAGTGTGACAAAAGCTTGCTTATTCACCTGTTGTTTAAAGCTGGTTTTAGCCAACTTTAATTTTCATGTTTCAACAATTTTTCATCGTCTTGAAAAAGCTTGTGAAAATTGTGTTGCAGCAAACTGCATTGCATTGGAGTGCCTACTACAATAACCCAGAGCATGTGAAACTTCTCATAAAACATGATTCAAATATTGGAATTCCCGATATTGAAGGAAAAATCCCGCTTCACTGGGCAGCTAACAACAAGGACCCTAGTGCAATACACACAGTGAAATGTATTCTGGTAAGAAAGTCTGCTATATATGTATATAACACTTTCTTACTTTCCTTACTTTCTCACTCTGATGGAAGTATTTTTTATTCTCTTGAGAGTTCTCATTTTGGTCCACTGGCTCTTTGAGAATGAAATAATTTGCTCTTCTGATATCCAGAGCTTTGTAAGAAATAATCCTAAATATTTTTGCTCTCTTGAAAGGAGTTTGAGTTCTATGGGTGAATGTCTTTGCTCTAAGTCTTGTAAGGCGGGGGAGGGGGGGGAAAGAGAGATTTAAATGTTTTCCTGGATAAAATGGTCAGTCATATTGCTCATTTCAGTTGCATTTTGCACACTGATTTCTTATGTGTCTTTCCTTCATTATTTGAAAGTTTATATCTAGTTATCTATACTGAAAATTTCAGTTTAATTTGGTTTTTCAAGTTAGAATTCTGGGAAATATTTGATCAGTTGTCAGTCACTCCACATTCAGTTTGCTGAGAGACTTTCTATATAATTTTGTGTATGAATTTAATACTGTTTCCTTTATAGCATATTTTCTCTTACTGCAATATTTCAGTTTATCATCTGCAATGACAGTTATAATGGGTACAATGAAGTCGTATGTTCAGCTTGATTTTTACCTTGATTTTTTATTTTGTGAAAATCTCTGAGCTTCACTAAAATGGAAAGATACAGAGACCTCAATTTAAATTTTCTGTCGCATTCAAGCAATCTTCCTTTATCTCTGTCTTTCAAAGGTCTTTCAGAACTAGACTTACAGTGATTGTACTTTGACTACAAGGACTTGTATGTCTGCCTGCCTGGTTAGCTTGCAAGCTGAGAACTTAAATATGAAAATGAAAACTTTCTTTGCTTTTTGTCAAATCGCACTGGCAATCTTACAGTCACTGATGCTTTTTTACTATAAAAATAGTTTTAGAGAAGTTATCAGCATCAAAGAGATTGTATTTGTGTTACTTCTGTTTATTCAATATATTTGTAATTTGTATCCAGCTGTGAAACAATTTGTTGCAAACAAAGTTTTGTCACAAACTTTGAATTTGTATCTACTTTTCTGCCACCCGGGAGAAGTAAACTTGCTGCAAAGTACAAAAGGATCTCTGTATTTAACTACAGACTGTTTCAAAATTAGGTAGTCAAAAGGCAAATATTTTTACAAATTGTGGTGTGTTGGGCTCAGAGAAGAGCCTCACACCTCCACCACCACTCACTCACCTGCCTCTTTCAAAGCAGAGAAAATAGAAGGAAGACAAGACTTGTGGATGAAGATAATGCCAGCCCAGTATAGAAAGCAAAAGCTGCATGCAGGAAAGGAAATGTATTCACTCTTTCCATCGGCAGGCAGATGTCAACCACTTCCTGGAAAATGGAAAGGAAGCTTCAGCATGCTTAATCATGCTTGGGAAAACAAATGGTGTAGCCATGAGCATCCTTCCTGCCCTCCCCCTGTCCCTGAGTTTCTTTGCTGGGTGTGATGTGGTATGAAGTGTTGCTCAGGTCAGTTTGTGTCAAATGTCCCAGCTGTGTCCTGTCCCAGTCTCTTGCCCATCCTCATCCTATTCACTGGGGTAAGCAGGGGAGCAGGACATGGAAAAGAGGAATCCATGCTATTCCACAATGACCAAAACATGGGTGTATTATCAACAGTTTTAATCACAAATGCAAAGCCCAGCTGCTACAAGGAAAATTAACTCCATCTCAGACAGATGTATCACAAAAGATCAAAAATACATGTCTCTTTATTGAAAGTGTTCTCAAAGATTCTCTTTAGGTAATCCAGAATCATGATCATGTCCAGTTTTTTTGGAGGGCTTCTTTGGTTTGGTTGTATTTGGTTTTGGTTTTGGCTTTTTTGTTTGTTCTAACTCTGACAATTAAAAGAATCACAGAATAGTTTGAATTGGTAGGAAACTTTTGAAGGTCGTCTAGTCCAACCTCCCTGCCATGGGCAGGGACATGTTTAACTACATCAGGTTGCTCAGAGCCCTATCCAGCCCTTTGAACTCTTCCAGGAATGGGGAATCCCCACATTCTCTGGGTAACCTGTTCCAGTACCTCATTAGACACTGACCACAAGGTTCCCTGTATTGCCTTGGTCTCCGATTACTGCCTACAGGCTTTCTACCTGCTCATGGCTGCTCTTCAGGGACAGCACGTTGCACTCCATCCACCTATTGTAGACAGCAACCCCTTTGACCTTCCTTCCTGTGCTGTCCCTTCTGAGCAGCCTGTGTCTGCACACCAGTCATGGATGCATCCCACCAAGTTTCAGTAGTGGCAACTGGATCATAGCTCTCTTCTGGAGGCTTCCAGTTCCTCCTGTTTGTTGCTTATGCTGGGTGCACTTTGAGGCACAAAGAGGCACTTTGGCTGGGCTGAAAAGAGTGTATTCTTGGTTTCATGTAGGCTTTTTCATCAGCTTGTTTATATTTCAATTAGTTACATCTATATGTACTTTCTAACGGAATAAGTTAATAACAAGTTTAAATGAAAAAGTAATTTAGCTATGCTGTAAAGTTGATGATACAGAAATCTTGTTATTAGGTAGTCAGTCTGTTTTTTTTGAGTATCAATACCCTTTTGTGGTGGTGGTGACCTGAGTTTAATCCTGTAGTAAGATCTCTCCAAATTGAAGTGTTTTTCTTACTGGTCTTGAAGTGACAGAGATTCACAGCACAGACACAGCAGAGCTCACTGGCTTCCCCTCCTTTCTTAGCTGCTTTTTGCATATTACCCAGTTCCAAGTCTATTGTCTAGGCATCATGTTTGATTCTCATTCCTCTCGAGATCTTCAAGCTTTATCGTTTTTCACATTCTGCATCATATTTCTAATGGATGCCCCCATAGAGTGAAAATTTCTGTCATCTTGTGTCTTAACATATAGTTGCATTTTTAAGTTTGCGAAAATACTGTCTTTGTGGTGATAGTAGTATAAAAGGCAAGTGTCTGTGTCACTGTTGCTTCCCCATTTTTAATCACATCCAACCAAACCATTTGTCTTTGCTTTCCCTAAGACATTGCCCAGACAGCAGTGAGATATCAATGTCTGCTTCTAGACTACCTTAGGTGCCTGCTGGCCGAGTTATGAAAAACAACACTGCTGTTGTTTCTCTCTTGTTATCTTTAACACTGTGGAAGAATTCCCTAGAAAATTATTTTTTTCTCTAGTATCCTACTTGGAATTCTCCAGTGCTGCTTTACAAAAACTTGACAAAAGTTTACCTGCTGGTTTTATTGAAACCACAGTCTATGGTACTGCAAAATGCTGTCTTGTTTTTGTGTACTCTGCCCTTTGGTTGTGGCCAGATATTGTCTCCTGTTTATAAATTCTTAAAATTAAGGGTCATCTTTCTGTTTGATATTTGTGTAATACATAGTCCTTTGGTATTGTCAAAATAAACAATTATGTAAAGAGCTCAGCTGAATGCTGAGAAAGTAGGTTGGGTGTGCAGGGGTGACACTTATGCACAAAACAGTTATAACTGAAATTGAAATCCATGAAATACAGCCAAAATGAAGCTTGATATATGTAGAAAGTAAACATGTGAAGTAGGGAGAAATTCTAATCTGGAGATCCTCTCATCATCACCTTCCTTTTCCACCTTTCCAGATTGTGTTTTATGTGTAAAACGTTGGGAAGATTTAAGGAGAAAAGAACAAAATAAGATTCCATTATTATGATGGAAGCAATTGCTTAGTACTCTCTGTCTATTTTGTATCTCTTCTCTTTATTTATCCTTCATGGTAGGAGACATGACATTTGTTTATACCACACTTTCCATTATTGCCTACAATTCCATTGTTCTAATTGCCACAGAAAAATGCTTAGCTTCTGTTTCTTCTCTGTATTGTGCTTTAAATATTAATACAGCATGACAGTTTAATTATAGCTAACCAAACCCACTTAAAATCTAAAGAAATTATATTCGTGAATGTAGGCAGAAACGGGCCCTAGAAAATTTTATTGAAGTGGCCAAAAAAATTTAAAATACATTAATACTTTTAGACTAGAAAATAAATAGTAGCTTTGGAGATTTTGTACCATTTTGTAAAAGTAATGCTTTTGAGTAGGGGGATATTTCTCAGTAATATCAATTACTTTAAGCCAGGAGTTTTAGGATTCATTTATTTAGGGTGTTGTACTTCTGGAAGGCTTGAAAATTAGCTGTCAGGGTTACATCAGCAAATTAGAAGTGGAGAAGCATTTGTTTTCTTGTCTGTCCGTTTTGTTCAAACACATTTTCCTCTGGTGGAGATTTAGAATTTCAGTAATAACTTCTGTGCCTATCATAATTCAGGTTTAGCCATTCTTAAAAGTGATTCTCACCAAAGGAATTTTTGCAGTAGGCTCTATGCTCCCCCTGCTGAGCTCTATGGAGAGACATAAAGTAAGCATATTATCAGTTATCTATCTCTTAAGAACTATTAAAGTTTGAGAAGAACATACAGGTTTTCACTGTAGTGGTTCAGGTAGGTGCTTTTAAATGTTTATCGAAATAAGCATTACATATGCTTTGATTATTATAGTTTCTATGTGTAACAGTGTTAACTTTGATTGCAGTTTTAGTTGAGTCATATTTATCAATTTTTAATGTTTTCAATAGGTTCTTATTGTACTGGTGACTACGTATATTAGTGAACTCCAGTATATTTTATATATGTTAATTTTTGACTCTAACAAAACATGGCTGACAGTAATGATACCAAATCTAACACTAATTAGGTTTTTTCTCTGAGATGGGCAACTTAATTAGCATTTAATTAACATTGGCAGATGTTATTGCTAAGATACTCTCCATCATCTTTGAAAAGTCATGGAGAACAGGAAAGGTGCCTGAGGGCTGGAGGATAGCCAGTGTCTCTCCAATGTCTTGAGAAAGGGCCAGAAGGACAACCCAGGAAACCACAAGTATCACCTAAATCCCTGGAAAGGTGATGGAACAGCTCCTCTTGGATGTCCTCTGTAAGCATGGGAAGGAAAAAGAAGGTTATTATTAGTAGTTAACACGGTTTGACCAAGGGGAAATCATGCTTGACCAAAAAGAGAGCCTTCTGTGAAGGCTGGGCTGGCAGGGTAGATGAGGGAAGATCTGTGGGTGTTGTCTACCTTGACGTCGGCAAGACTTTTTGACCCTGTCTCTCATAACATTGTCACAGGTGGGTTCTCTGAGTGGGGAGTGGGTGGGTTGAGGACTGGCTGAATGTCAGAGCTCAGAGGGTTGTGATCAGTGATCAGAGTCTTGTTACAGACCTGTATCTGGAAGTGTTCCCCAGAGGTCAGTACTGGGCCCAGTCTTTTTCCATTTATTCATTAATAACCTGGATGAGGGGAAAGACTGTACCCTCAGCAGGTTTGCTGATGATATAAAACTGGGAGGAGTGGGTGATACACCATCGTGGTGTGCTGACAGACTGTCAGTGACACCTGCACTGGCCAGAGAGCTGGGCAGAGAGGAGTCTCATCTGAGCTCAACAAAGGCAAATAGAGAGTCCTGCACCTGGGGAGGAATCACACTGTGCACCAGTAGAAGGAGCTGGGGTTCCTGGGGCACAACAGGCTGTCCACAAGCCAGCAGTGTGCCCTGGGGTCCAAGAAGGCCATTGGAACCCTGAAATGCATTAGGAAGAACATTCCCAGCAGGTCAAGGGAAGTGATCTTGCCTAGAGGATCAACACCATAGTGAGGCCACATCTGAAATGCTGGATCCAGCTCTGGGCTCCCCAGTTCAAGAAAGACCAGGAGTTAGTGGGGAGGATCCAGCTAAGTGCTATGAAGATGAGGAGGGTCTGGAGCATCTCTTTTGTGAGGAAAGGCTGACAGAGCTGGGACCGGTTAGCCTGGAGAAGACTGAGAGGGGATCTTATCAGTGAGGAATACCTTAAGTGTGGATGTCAAGAGGATGGAACCAGACACTTTTCAGTGGTGCTCAGCAACAGGATAAAGGGCAATGGGTACAAACTGAAATATGGAATTCTCATTTGAATATGAAGAAAAGCATCTCTACTGAGATGAAAGGTGACTGAGCCTTGGAACAACTGCCTAGAGAGGTTGTGGAGTCTCCTCAGAAGATATTTGAAATCCACCTGGACTTAATTCTGTGCAACCTGCTGTGTTTGAACCTGCTTTAGCAGGGGGTTAGACTAGATGATTGCCAGAGATCCTTTCCAACTCCAACCCTTCTGTGATTTACATACAGTGTGCAAACTATGTAGCTCCTTAGATCTAGAAAACTTACATTAACCAAATATTAGGAGGTTTAACTTGGCACTGTAAGAAAGCAAACAGTAAGAAACAAAGAATCAGGGCATTGCAGAGTTGAAGTTGCTACTGCTATATTAACTTAGCCAGATTGCACTTAGAAAATATAGTGAAATATAACTCTAAATGTTTGTGAAGTTTTGAGGTGTCTTTTTTTTTCATTACATAGAAAATGTGGAATGTACAACTTTGGTCAGTTAGTATTTGCATGGAAACCATAATTCTGGAATTTCCTTTCTTCTTCTTCTTCTTGGTTTATTGTTCTCAATGTTAGATATTTGCTTTCTGTGTAATAGTTACTATACATCAAATAATGCAAATGCAAGTGATTCCACAACCATTTTGTGTACTTAGTGAAGTTAAAAGGAAAGATTGTAGTTAATTTAGTGAGAAAGGGGTCAGGAACTTGTTTTAACAGTTAACAAGCTTCACTTAACACAATCCCTTGCTCCTCTTTCAGAAATTTATTGTGATATATAGTGTGGCTCTGTATTTTCAGGAAGATTGCTTTGCTCATTTGTCATGGGTAAAAATCCCCTCTAGTGTTGGAAGTTAAAAATCTCAGGATTATATTCCCTTTTAATTCTGCACAGGGTTCCCATGATTTCAGTGAATTGCTCTGAATTGCTGGAGATAGAAAAAACAACTCACTCACTCTGCTTTACTTAAACCACTTGTTTTGACAATCTGCTTTCACTCTAGATGTTTAGTGTCCTGCATCCTGAGTTTCTATTGTTTTATTGTATTATTGTTTACCACTTTTTTTAGTGATTTCTTTTTCTCTTTTCAGAAAAGTGAAGTTTAAAGTTTGTGTTTAATGGACCTTCATGTTATTTGCCATTTGAAGATCTCTCAAATGCTAAGATTATGTTCATTTGTACCTTTTCTGCTCTTTTGCCTGAAAAAGAAAGCCACAAAGAGAAATCTGTATAGAAAAACATTTGAGAGATTAAATTATCATAATACAAGACTATATAGCTAGGGACCTTATGTGAAAGTAATTTAGCATATTTTTAAACACAAGGTGATGAAAAGTCAACTTACATCTATTAATGCCTATGTTACGTGATCAAGTGACTAGTCATGAAACTTTGAAAGACCTTTTAAATTCAAAAATAAGCCTGTTAGAAGTAGATGCATTGTTAGAAGTACTCTCTCACTTCTATCCTGTCAGCTAGCAATGTAGACATCTCCTTTGGAAATGCTTTAGGGGCATAAAACGCTAGAAGAATATTATAATGAAAGTCATAAAATTAACTTCTGCATAAAGGGAAATGTTGGAGAAAATCTGAAGATATATATGTCACTTTCAACTTGTAAATTATGTAAGAATTTCTAGTTATTTTCATAAGAGCCGGAGTTAATCTTTTAAAGATCTGTTTAAAGAATCCCTTGCACATCAGACTGGTAAAACTATGGGGTATGTACCAGAAATCAGGTCTGGTACAATAATTAAGTATAAAAAAGCATTCAGTGATAAATACTTGAAAGTAGCCTATACTATAAGAAAAGTATTTGGTTGTAGAGCTACATTCTACTGAACAAGGACAGTGTATTTCTCTGAAAAAGCATCTGTGAAGATTGTATAGGTTTTCTCTTAGATTTAATATTCTTAAAATTTTGGTTTATTTTTTAAAGGAAGCTGCACCTACAGAATCTCTGCTTAACTGGCAAGACTATGAAGGACGAACTCCTCTTCATTTTGCTGTTGCAGATGGCAATGTAGCAGTTGTGGATGTCCTGACTTCCTACGAAGGCTGCAATGTGACATCTTATGACAACTTGTTTCGAACTCCCCTCCACTGGGCAGCCTTGCTTGGTAAACTGGACAGTGCTGAAGTCACTTAGTCATTAATTAACTGTACTGTTTAATCTTTGTCTCTGATTTCTATTTAATTCCAGCCTAGCACTATGATAACTAATCTCTTATAGCGATAAGAGTTTCTGCTTAACCAGGATTAGAAGTTTGTGTGTAGACTCCTTATTGTAGCTTCAGATTCTTCAAAGCATTGTACAATGCATTACTTCAGCAAGTTATATATGTTGATGATTTAAGGACAGTTATACTATATTGAGGTTGTTCTTGCATTTGCAGCTTTTGATTATAGGTTAAAAAAACCCCAGATACTCTGGAACAGTGGTATCTGAGATGAGGTGTTCGCAGCCCAACATAAAAGCAACACAATCTATGGGAGTGCATGAAGAAAATATCGGAGCTTCTGTTTATTTTTTATCTGAAAAGATAACCTAACATTTCATACACAGATTTAATCTAGTACCCTTGTTTGGGACATAGGTAAGATGGTCACATGGGGTTTGCAAGGTGCCTGAGGGAGCTGTTCCACAATGCAGAGTGGTTGATGGTGGCATCATGAGTCACATGCTCACTTTCAGCCCATTGTGATGTACTGTGGTTTATATCTGCCTGGTTAAGTGGATTTATGATTATATTATCTAGTTTTTATTAAACTACCCCTCATAAACTAAATAAGGGGCTTTAGAAGATTCCCACAAAGAAAATGCAGATACTCCGATAATGCCAGCACAAGCAAACAGCAAAAAATGGCAGAATTGATGCTGCTAGTATAAGCTCTTCATCAGACGTGCTATGACAATCTAATCAGATCTGACAACCAATTTTATTTGTGTAGTTTTTATCTGTTTAGACTGTTACCCTGAGACTTAGATGCTCTGTAAATTGTAACCTTGCATATGTGAATTTTGGTTTAGATTTACAAAAACTAGATCCTTGCAAAACAAGTTAAAACCTGATTAAATATAAATAGTCTAAATGCAGGGAAACACAACCCGTAAAATGACAGACACAAAAATAATATGATTTAGAAAATTTACTTCCCATTTCCATTCAGGAGGAAAAAAAAAACACTGGATAAAAGAATCTTCAAACAGCCTCCCTCTCCTTTTAACAGGCTTCATCCCAATGGTCCTTTGGGACACTGCAGATGAAGAATGCCAGTACAAGAATCAGATGTTCACTGGAGCGAATTACTGCAAGTCCAGTGGCAGTATACCTGTAGTTTGATTATGTTTATTAAAACAAACAAGAGAGAAGGGTGTTCTCAAATTTGCATATATGTAGGGATATTGAATTTTAACAGAGACATTGTGAAGCATTTTAAGGATCAGCTGTCACAGGATCAGCTTTCCAAAGAAATAGTAATTGTCACTTGGTTCCATCCAAGAAGCAAAATTTATTGTGTTTTGAAATTTATTGTATTTATGAGACAAGTTTTGTCTGTTGCAAAAATGGATTGTCTAACCCATGTAGAATAAAGGGGGAAGATGTGCCAAGACCTCCAGACTACTTTGTGAACTTGATGAGGTCTCTAGGCGGCATATGCTCTTTGGGAATTTTTGGTTAGTAAATCTTTATTAATTTTCAGGGTTATGGTTTTAAGCTGAAGTTAATATTCTGTGTAGGTCTTTAAAGAGAGTAAGATGTTACTATATAGGTTAACAGTAGGAGATTTAAAGCAGTGCAGGAATGCTGCCACAAGTTTTCTTAGATGTGATAGATTGCATGTGACTGCATCTTAAGGGCATTGTTGCTCCTCTTACCTTTTCTTTTGTGTAGATAAAAGTCTCAGCCAAGTTACACCTCTACTAAATAAAAGTACAACAGAAACTACAGTCCTTGACCTCAAGAAGTTAGTTTTAATATTTATGTTAATGGCCAAGCAAGATCCACCTTTGCACCAGTTTCTTTACTGTTGCACCCAATACAATTTTTTTTCAACTCCCTCAAGCCTTATTCTCATAGATAATTTAGCTAGACCTCCTGTCCTGACTACAGAGTTGGGTTCCCTTTTTCTAGTTGTCTGTCCTGAAAATTCAGGAATCTTTCTTTTCAGGCTCAGTATTCCTATGGCTTTTCTGCTTGGATTCCACTCCAAAGCAACTTCTTCCATGAACCTCAATTTACTTCTTATACTCTTGAGGTGGGAATAGCAGAACGACATTATATCTCTTCTTTTTGGTGCTTTGTTTTGTTGTTTTTTTGGGGTTTTTTGTGTGTGTTTTTTGTTTTTTGGAGTTTTTTTTATGTTGTTGGGTTTTTTGGTTTTGTTGTTTTTTTGTTTGTTTTTTGTGGGTTTGTTGTTATTGTTGTTGTAGGAAAGGACAGAATAATGTGATGTTCTGCATCCAGGTTTCTCTTAATGGCTAACAGGAAAGAGGAGCCCACCATTACCACCCTAAGGCCCCTAGAAAGAAAAAAATGCTTACATAACTCTTCATCCTTTTTGACCAAAGTTAGCATTTTCTCTCATTTCTGGTATTTCTGTACGTATAAAGCCTCCAAGTGCCATTTCACAAAAGAGAACTGGCCTAGTCCTCCATGTCTTAGGTTTGTAAGAGCTACAGAGCACAACTGTAGCACCGCTTTGTTCTGTAATTGTTGGTGGTTTCATTAAAAATAGTCTACTGCTAGCAGGAAGGTTTACCTACCTTTTCATTCATCCTAAAATGATTCAAGACAACTGTGCAAAAGTAGCAAGCTGCAAAATTGGTTGCTTTTCTGACATGATGTACTGGGAGTTTTCACCTGTAAAATAAGAATGGTTTTATAGTATTGCATAAAATACTAAATCATTAAGATACTCTGTGAGCTGCATATGCTGACAGAAACAAGTATATGAATTGACTGCTTGACTTTAGTGGCAGTATACTGTATTTGTCTTTGTTTTCCTGTCTGTGAGGTGAATATCAAGTTTACGCATCCTCCAAAAGTGTTGTGCTTTTAATCTCAGAATATTTTTATCTGTTTTTATGCAAGGAGTTGTGAGTGAACTTG
Organism: Cinclus cinclus; assembly: GCF_963662255.1. Classification (NCBI taxonomy): domain Eukaryota; kingdom Metazoa; phylum Chordata; class Aves; order Passeriformes; family Cinclidae; genus Cinclus; species Cinclus cinclus. The sequence goes on along the minus strand of NC_085046.1, from coordinate 91,813,823 downwards.
TTTATAACAGCTGGCAGTAGACTAGCCTCTAATTCTGCTATACATTCTCAGATGAAATTTTGGTTAAATAAAACCTAAGTGAAGAATTTACTCTTGATTTCTGTAAAACAAGATGATGTGTGATGAAATTGTCAACAGTGGTTTAGCTCGTCTTTTAATGCAGATGGACAAATGCTCATTATCATCAGCCTATGCTCACTTGTCTGTTTCTGACTGACCTGTCACTCAAATACAGCATCTCAACTGAGTTATTATAAGCTTTTTTCTGGAAATATTCAACCAATTCATTACAAAGTTAATATCATAGCTATCTGGCTCGCCAGTTACTGCTGGTTGCTTTATTTAGGGAAAAGCTCTAGTGATTTCTGTTAAAAGAAATTTTGTATTTATAGTCATTCTGATTCATAGATGCCCCCCAAATATAACAATACAGAGTATGTCACTGGAGCAGTATTGGGAAGAAAGTGCATGACAGACTTAATAGTTCAAGTAATATCAACAATATCAAGTCTTATGTTTGTCTCTTACATTGAAACGCTAATGGCTACAAGACAAATAGATGACTATTTATTAGAGTCTGTTTGTTTTCTTCTGTTTTGATTGTACTTAGGATTTTTGTCTGCCAGTGGGTTTTTTTTCTTTTTATTTTTAACTAAGCATTTTTTTTAACTTCAGGATTTGATAAAAATTTGGTTTTATTGTATTATTTTTCTCAGGTCATTCACAGATTGTCCATCTATTACTAGAAAGAAATAAGTTTGGAACTATCCCATCTGATAGTCAAGGTGCAACACCCCTACATTATGCAGCGCAGAGCAACTTTGCTGTAAGTAGAACATACGCTAAATGAGAAGTAAATATATTTTGCTAAAATCTTTATATTTCAGCAGAGTGTTTTAAGTTGTTTTTGAAATCGTATCAACACAGTGTTGTTGGCATGAGTTAATTCGGAGTTCTCTTATGTGTTACAAATCTGGTTAATTTCAAACTATTAAAAGATAGATTTACAAAAACTGACTTTCTGTACAAAATAAGGCCCTTTGAGCCATATGTTTGCATCACAATACACAATAGTCATTCCGTTACTTCAACAAAAAGCAGAATGACACCTACTGTTTCAAAGTGCTTTCAGGTTTTAGGGCTCATTCTAATGAAGCCTGAGTAGTTATAAGGTATCTAGAGTAAGATGACTTTATTATTAGTAGGAGTATTTGAACAGCTGCTGCAGGACTAATCAAACCAGTCTTTGCATTTAAGGAGGTGATTAATTTATGAATATTTGGCATTATGAATGAACTGTTGTCTCGTGAAGCACAGCTGAAGAGTTGAGTGCCTTTTGCCATAATTCTTCAGGAACACTATATTTTTAATTTTTTTTTTTTTTATATTCAGACAACAAAGAATGTTGGTTTCTCAGACAGCTTAATTCTTATACTTCGGTATAATAGGTAATTATTTTTCCAGAGCAAGATCAGATACAGTAGAGCCAAGTATGAAACTCAGCACTTCAATGATTGCCAGTCACAGATGTTGCAGAAGTAGTTCTCAAGCACTGGAAATTAAGAAAGCTTTTCTTAAGCTCCTTTACCTCTCATAGTTTTCATACCCTTCCTTTACAGAAAGGGTTATTTAGTACCTAATTAATATAATAGTTATATAGTCCACATTTAACATTTTCTTAGCAGAGATAGTAATTTGGGTCTTTCTTGCATACTTACATGTTAACAAGGAAAATAAAAAAGGAAAATTTAAATGCCCTTGAGAGCGATTCAAGTTAACAAATCTAGAAGTAGTATTGAAAGAGGGAACAGACCAATATCTTTGCTCCTTTGTGAGAGTGAGTTTTGGGGTTTTGGTGGAGTTTTTTTGGAAGTGGTCTTACTAAAACCATCCAGTTTTGTGTTTTTTTTAAATCCAGACTTTTATTGAAGCTTATCTCTCTGTGTAATCTTCACTTTAGATAATTTTTTGTTGATGCTGATTTTTGTCCATTTAGGGCTGTCTGCAATTTGGGCTTAATTCACACGCCTAAAATATTTGTATTGTAAAAGCCTTTCTTTCATGTTTGAGTTAGACTTGTAGAAAAAAAATAAGTTTTTGTTTACCCTCTGGTGATTATCTCCACAATCTTTTATCTTGTTTTTTTTTCTTTTTTTTTCTTTTCTATACTGATGTATTCCTAAAAAGATTTTTTTCATACTGGCTTTCTTTCCCTGGGCTTGATTCAGTTGAATGAAACATCTTCATTATGTTACTGCCTTTTGATCCCATCAGCCAACCAAACTGTGATATCATCTGTGTTTTAAGGGGAAATAAAGTACATGGTGGAATCAGGCATTCTTTTGTAATCTTGTGTGCTTACAATGAATGTACTGTTTCTCATCTCACATGAAAAATCACACAGGACCATTTCATTCAGATCTGCAAGCCTGTTTTAGCTGGTGATGTACTCAACAGCCCCTGCCTAAATTAGGTCTGGACTCAGTTTTCACCAGTCCAGTTTTTTCTGAGCACCACTATTTCCTTTTTTTTCTCCTTTGCATACATATAATTGAGTAATTCCCACCACTGCAGTCCATATACATGGACTGCCAACAACTGAGTGGGGATACATCCATGTTTGTTCTGGCAGTACCATCTCTATACTCATGGTTTTAAAGCCACATTGCTGTTCTATTCAGTTTGCCTAACTTTGGTTAGGTGTGGTTTTTCTCAGATAAAATGTGATGGTTTTAGTCCCTAACAAGAAGAAAGTTTCCTCTTTTGTATTTATGGTAATTACTTGCATGGCTTTTAGTTTTATATGCTTTGATATCTTGTTCTTTGCCCTGTTTCTCTGTGGGTTACTTACTATAATATGACATTTTTGGGTATTTTAAAGTCTGAAGAGATTTAGCCAGTGCTTAATTTATGTGAAGAATTTTTTCCCCAAGTCTAACTTATCCCCACTTACTATTGACAGGAAAAGTTCTAGAAGAAGAAGTGTTACCTAATATAACCACCCAAATTTAGACATGTTTGGTATCCCACAGGAGGTCCCAAGAAGCATTGCTATTTTAATTTTTGAAGTTCATATATGAAGGAAGATCAGAGAATATTCTGAGTGGGAAGGGACCCACAAGGATCATCAAGTCCACCTCTTAAGTGAATGGTCCAAACAGGGATTGAACCCAGATGTTATTAACACCATGCTCTAACCAGCTGAGCTAAGATGCTCACTTCATACTGATTCTAGTATGCAGGACTAAATTTTTTTTTCTTAATTTTCTGGAGGTGTTCAAAACAATGTACTTTCCTTTCGTGTTTTTATATACATTGATCTAATAAATGAAATGTCAATAGAATACATGTGATCTTTCATAACAAAATACGTGTAGAATTAAACTGATTGATACTTCTATTTCCGGGTTTGTTAGTCATCCAATTTAATTTTGTTTTGTTTTCAAGTTGTGGTAATTTCATTTTGGAAAATAATTGTTATAGAAGCATGGGATTTTCTTTCACTTTTTCCAATTAAAACTTCTAGAAAAGAGTCATTGAAAGAAGCGTTGCTTTGCCAAAATTTTATGGAAAAATAAAATATTTGTATTTTTTAGAATGTGTGCCTCAGTATTGAAGAAGTGCAACCTTTGCAGTGCTTTTCACTCAGCAGGATTTCCAGCAGTGCATAGCCCTGGGAGGGTGCTGAGTTTCTGTCTTAATGAGAGGCTGTTTGTGTCTGAGGTGTAGTGGTGGTCAGTGTGAGTACACAGAGCTATAAACTCATGCTGGGTTTGTGTGGAAAGCTTTATGCTTCCATCTCTCCTTGCTTCTGGCTGGACCTTTTCACAGTAAACTGGTAGCTCAGACCTAAATTCACAAAGCTGTAAGGATCTTAGATCAGTAGCATAAGATAAATGAGAAATTTCTTATTTCTTTAGAGGGATGAAATAGTAAGTAGTAGTGAAAAAACAAATCCAAATTGATCAGTGGTACTTAGGCATTCAGACACCTTCATGCTTAAAAGAATTTAGGCAGGAAATTCCTTTCCTACCCAGAGAAGTGATAGAGTTATTGTGGGGTCATACAGAGGAAAGGCTAAGGTATTGTTACTCATAAAATATAAAGTAAAATAATGGAACCTGGGTTTTTTTTTTCCAGGTTTCTGTTGGCTAGCCTACCAGTGACTCAGATCAGATGTTTCCCAGCTGTTACATACACAGACTTTTAAGGCATTAGGTAGAAAAGGAAAAATCTTCCTTTTATTCTTTTTCTAATAGCTGTGATTTTTTGCTCCCTTCCTTTCCTGGGTGACTTATTAAGAATCCACCAGCAGGCTGAACAAGTGGACCCATTTGCTGACAGCTTAACACAAACACAGCATTTAAAGGAATAATTCTTTTTTTGCCTTCATTTGACATTTTACTTTAACAGTTACAGCAGAAAGACTGGACTAAGGTGTAAAGATTTCCTTAACAATTTCTGATTTATAGTATTTCAGTAATTAGTAACCTGATTATGTTATTAAACATTAGAAAATATGTCTATGTGGACCCATTTTTTTAATAGTCAAAATATTAGAGATAGGCATAGTAAAATATTTGCACGTGCAGTTGTATTTATAACTGTAGAGAAAAAAATGTATTGGGAAAATATTTTGAAAGAACATTGTTTTCAGGGCAGGTTCAGGTTGAACATCAGAAAGAATTTCTTCAGAGGAAGGCTGACGAAATGTTGGGATGGGATGCCCAGGGAGGTGGTAGAGTCACTGTCCCTGTAGGTATTTATGGAAAGATGAGAGTCAGTGCCATGGTCTTGTGGTTGACATTGTGGTGTTGGGTCATAGGTTGGACTCGATGATCTCGGAGGTCTTTTCCAATCTAAAGGATTTTGTAATTTTTTTCACTGCAGTATTACAGTTATGTTTTGATAAACCCATGCTATTTTTCCCATTTCTTTCTTCACAGAGACTACAGTGTCTTTTGCTTCCTTGTGATAACACATCATATTTGACACTGAAAAAAGTGTTAAATGACGGTGTTAAACTCATAGTTAAGGATGCACTATGATCATTGGCGAGGGGAAAGGCATAGCAGAAGATACAGTGCTCCTGTTGAGCAATTACGCTTTATAAACATAAAAGGAAAAATGAAGCTTTGCTTTGCTTCATAAACAGCTATATGAGACAATGGTTTCTTGTTGTTGCAGAATTGTTGTAATTTCAACAGTATGTCTTTTCAGGAAACAGTTGAAGTATTTTTGAAACATCCTTCTGTAAAAGATGACTCAGATCTTGAGGGAAGAACGTCCTTTATGTGGGCAGCTGGCAAAGGCAGTGATGATGTCATTAGGACTATGCTGACTTTAAAATTGGATATTGATATCAATATGACAGACAAATACGCCGGCACAGGTAAGATGCTTTACACCAAACAGCCACTCCATGTTTCCAATCTGTGTGATTTCCACCAAGTGGAAACAGTGTTAGAATCTATATTAATGTTTTTCTGAATGTGTACTTCAATCCTCAAAACATTTCTGCATTAGTTTAATTATATGTGTGAGCCAATTCTTTGCCTTATTGTGGAGAAGAAATCTTTTCTGCACAGATTGGAACAGTTCATTTGAAATGTAGCATAAAGAAATGTACTGCAATGCTATTTAGTTAGTCCTGTAATCCTGTGGAAGGAAGAACTGTTCTGTAACTTGAAGAATAAAGTGAAACATAGTTGCATAAAGCTTTTTCTGAACATGCCTGTTCAAAAATGTATTTGACAGTGCACAAATACTTTGAAACAATATGAAGCAAACTAACCACTGAAGTAAAATTACCATCATCAAAATGGTTCCATAGTTATTTGTTAAGATAGTGAAATAGAGATTAGAGCTATTGCACTTCCGTTGTCCAAATGAGATCAAACTTGATATCCCCCAAATTTATCATCCTTTTATCTGCCTGAAACAAAAGATAAGTAGGCAACAGAGTGTTTTGGGATTCAAGCATACTAGTAATGAAATACAGTATTTCCTAAAGTAACTAAGAATTTGTCTCCTTTAAGGAAAAGAAAAAAAGTTTTTGGTAGAAATATTGTGCCTGTGTAGTGCTTTCAACAAAAACAGAGTAACAGTTCTGACAGGTGAGAGAGACAGGTGTTGAAGTGTTTATGTATTCAATAGCATTGGAAATTTAGGAAAAGTAGCTGAGTTGTATAGTATGCTGGTGGCATCTGAATGAAAAAACAGGAGAAAGTGGATATATTTGGTATAAATTTGGAGGGGTTTGATAGCAGGGCTTCAGGGTAAGGTGTATGTAGGGAGATCAGGAACTACCCAATGCCAGATACAGTCACAGAGTTAGAAGCACAAAAAATATATGTCAGGGTTGTGTGGTTCAGGATATGAAACCTAGTATGCATTAGTATTATTTTCATTTTATAAACTGAAATTTTAAAGTGTCCTTTGATGATAGGCTGGGTCTTAACAAAAAGTAATTTACGGTTAACATAAAATTCTCTTTAAATATCTAAATTCTTGGTTTTTCTTACCATGTAACACATGCAAAATAAATCAGTCTTCCCAAGTTGTGATAGTTTGAAATTTTTGAGTGTAAGAAATAGTGCAACTAATAAAATCTCAGTCTTCATGTTGGATGACGTTACGAACTAAATATTCTACAATTTTAGTCTGATTTCATCTTGTATCACTCTCACCCTCCACTTGCTACTTTGTGATAGTTCCCTTTCAGATAATACCTCTCGGTATTTGTTTCAGACCTTAAGGTGCAGCAATGTTGTTGCTGTGCAAACCTCCTTACAAAGGGTTTTTCTCTTTGCAGGCAGTAATCGGTAATTACATACTGTGTTTCTGGAATAACTCAGGTGTGGATTTCATGCTTGAATAATTCAGGTGCTTGGGTTTATTATCTTTCAGTATTAAACCTTTCCTAGCGGTGATATGTAATCACCTTTTAATCTCGCTTTCGTTGTAGGGCTTTTAATCCAAGGAAATGAATGGATTTTCCATTTGCTTGAGAGTGCCGTTGTGTAGAACACAGGAATAGTCTGGAAGTGCTGGAAGTGCTGGAAGTGGGGAGCTGTGCTGCCGAGCAGCCCGAGCTGCACCATTGTGCCAGCGAGCGCATAGCGTGGGCTTTATTATAGCGAGCTCCAAACAGAAAAGGAAGCCCACCAGTAAATCACTCTCTGATTTATTTATTTTTTTTCCTCCAAAGACTTTAATCATTCCCAAGTTCTCGTGAGGGAAAAGCAGTGTTGCGTTCGGACGGGAAGCTATGCACTAGTAGAAAATAGCGCACATGCCTCCGTGCCTGGGATGCAGTTGCTGAGCAGAGTTCAAGGCTGTGCTTTTCTGACTTTTGTGTGCGGACTCAGTTCGGCTCGGCTGTAATGTTGCGCTAACGCAGCCTTTTGCATTAGCTCAAAAAAGAGCAAGCTCTCCATTGAGCTCTGCTAGAACATCGAGGCTCTCGGCATTGTGTAGGAGAATGACACCAAGGGAAAGGAATTTCCCTCCTCTCAGAGATCTGCGCTGCAGGAGCATTACAGGCGCAGCTTTATAGCTCTGCCGTCACTGCGCACAATGGAGAGGGCTCTGTCTGTCGGCCGAACAAAGGGCCCATTGTGACCAGCTGGCTGAAGAATCTCTTCAGTCACCGTGACTCCATCACAGAAAATTTGGCTTACAAGAAAATATTGAGCACAAAGTGCGAAACAAGATGCCTGCGTCAGAATGAGTGATAGGGGGCAAGAGCTGGCCAAGCTGACACAGCAGCTCCTTTTCTATTGTATTGTTACACACACCCCATGTGTCATCTGATGGAGTGGTTTACTGCCTTTGGTTTCATAAGGGATTCAGGACAAAAACCAGAACCTAGAGTTTATTGTGAGGTCAGACCATGAAAACCAGGCCCATCCAAATGTACGGCTCGGCAGGGATCTCATTCTTGCCCAATTCCTACCGATAGCCACCCACTCGCAGTAGCTGCTGCACAGGCACTCCCTTCTCATCATAAAGCAGGGCGCGACCAGCTCCGCTCCGCTTTAACTTCAGTCAGCGTCCTCTCCACGGCACCATTTCAGTCCTCACTTCTCGGAGTGTCCCAGCGCTTAGTCCGTGTCACAATGCCACTGTCACTTGTTTTGTGACTCTGTTTTAAGGCAACGCACACCAGCTGGATTCGGGTCAATGACAACAAGAACAGCCTGAGCGTTTTAGCCGGGCCCGTGTAACAGGTTGTGCTGGGTCACTGTCTCATAAGCTCGTACTGGTTGTAAACAGTAGCTGGCAAATAAAAAAAATGCTGTTTTTATATTCTGGCTGTGGTTCAAAGACCTATTTCTAATGCTGGTCTTTGTGGTGTGCATTTCTGTATAATGCCTCTGCTGGATCCTGACCCTGTCTGTTTTAACATTAAACAAATACAGACATGAAGTATTTTTTATAGCCCCACATTTTGCTTGCATGAGCAGATTCAGTTCTCATTAAGCATTAATATTTCTGAAATTTCGTGGGGAAATATGAATTCACTTTATTAAAGGCACACTTATAGACCATGTTGTTTTGTGGTTTTATTCTATATTATTTTGATTTTGTTGTCTGTAAATATTCTGTGTTTAAGGGAGGATGACAATGTCGATTGTCTGATTTTACTACTGAATGTAGGAAATAACCCAAAGCATTTTGAAGTCAAACTCTTAAGTTAAGCCACCAATACATGTGTTCTCCATTGGTTTGAAATCTCATTGCTGTGTGCAGTTCTTCTTTCCTTCAAAAAGAGCCATGAACTGGTTATCCTCAACTCTGGCTGACAGTGCCTGCAGGATGCTATGTTAGGCAATAGCAACTCCAGTTACAGGACACCACATCTTTACCTGAGTTTTGAAATATCTGAAGTAGCAGCATCTGTGCTTTCTGTAATCATTTTCTTTTTCTTGAAGAGAACAGGGAGCCGAAGATACTGTGCAAGATACGATGGTCTTGCTACATACTGTTGTATAAAATTTTCTCCAAGTAATTCTGAAACAAAAAAGGTGGGGCAGGGAGGAGTAGGAACTGCTGGGTAGTTTTCTGAAGTTAGTTTTAATTGAAACAACTTTGCTTACTTGAAAGAAAAAAAGTCATTTTCAGGGAAGCATTGAAGAAATCATGAAAGCTTTCTTTCAGTGGTGATGTGCAATCTCAAAAATGCTACAAAACAGAGGCAGAAGTAAATCATGTTATGTTCTTTTAATCAGAAGCTGCTATTCTTCCACAAATCCTCACTATAAGCCAATCTTGGTGGTGTTAAATACAAAATTTCTATTTGTGCAAGTTAGAAACATGTTTCAGGGCTAACAGTTTTTCTGCTTGTTGCTTGTATGGCAAGAAAGTGTTATTATTTCATCATCTTTAGTTATGATTCTTGAGTTTCTTGAGGTTGAAAAGTACTTTTTCCACCAAAATAGTTGTGATTAATTTTTGACTGTTCTAATTGTGGACCTCTAAAGCTCATGGTGTTGTGGTTTCTTTTTCCCTTCTACTTTATTCTTCCAGCATTACACGCTGCTGCCCTTTCTGGCCATGTCAGCACAGTGAAACTGTTGTTGGAGCACAAAGCACAGGTAGATGCTCTGGATGTGATGAAACACACCCCGCTTTTCCGAGCCTGTGAGATGGGTCACAAGGAAGTGATTCAAACACTCATTAAAGGTGAGCTCTCAGGACTTTACAAAATTGTTCAGAGTTCTTGTGCTGCTTCTTGTGGGAATGGGAAATAAACAGCTGAGCAAGAGGTGGGGTAGGAACTTGCTTCCCAAAAGCAGGTTTTGTTTGTAAGTTCCCCTTGGGAAATAGCCCTAGTGAATCTAAAAGATTATCAGGGTTTTGCAAAATGACTAGAAGTGTTAAATACAAAATTTTCAGAATTGGGATTTTTCTTTTCACAGCTCATTTCTGCTCAAGCCTTTGCAGGTACATTCTAGTCTCTCAAACCAACTCTTCCCCCTACAAGTCCTTTGTTTCTTATGTTTTTGTTTTCTTCCCCCCACCCCCCCCACCCCCAGTAAATAAGACCAAATTAAGCTTTCTTCACTTTTGTGAAAAAACCTTTTTAGGGTTCTTTGAAGACTTTTAAAGTCAGTCTTTATTATTTTTTTTAATGTAGATATATATCAACAGTCCTACATAATTAATATTTTGTCCTGGTTATTATTTTTTTAAAGCAGTATTTTGTTTGTAGAAGACAGAAATATGATTTAACAATGTACACAGTTTTAGATAATTGGAAAATACCTGCTGACGGGTAAGAAGTACAGTGAAAAAACAGTGGCATCTTAGATGCAAAATTGTGTCATTTTAGCTTCCCAGAAACATCTCCTTCCTACTTCAGACATTATCTCACTTACGGATAGATGAAGTATCCAGGCTAGATTTTGCAAGTTTTCCACCAACTAGCCTCTCTTACTGAAAAGTGTTCTTCCTTCCATGATCTGCTGGGCATGTTTTAACCTCCTGTTAAGCTTTTCCTCCCACTCCCTGTGCCATTTAGCTTTTGTAGATGTAAGAAGCTTGGCTATCAGCATCTGAGTTATGTTTAATTAAATATTTTATGATATAGGGAGTTTTACTTTTGTACAGATTTTTTACATCTTACAAGAACATATAGAAAAATTAATTATCTGCATAGAAGAATCTTAGCATGCTTGAATTAAAAAAAAAGTTTCTTAAAAATTATTATTGCATTGTATTTTATCTTGTCTGCTTTAGAGTTTTAAAAATACATTTAATCTGAAATCTAATTTTAGTAGTTGTTTTGTTGTTAAGTAAGAAAAGTTCTTCTGAAAATTCATAGATTTGAAACAAATAAAATAGGTTTTTCGTACGCATTTGATAAGTCTGGGTATTCTAAAGCATAAAGCATTAGAAGATGGTCAGAGGATTGTAAAAGGAGTTAGATGCTTGGCCCTCTTTGAAATTATTTCATTCCCAGTTGATTTTTATTTAAGTTGTAGGATTTGAGAAACAAAGTTGAAGTGCTCAAAGATGTCTTTGTTTTTACAGGAGGAGCAAGAGTAGATTTGGTTGACCAAGATGGCCATTCACCCCTTCACTGGGCAGCCTTGGGAGGAAATGCTGACGTGTGCCAAATCCTGATAGAAAATAAAATCAACCCTAATGTGCAGGATTATGCAGGAAGAACACCTCTGCAGTGTGCTGCTTATGGAGGTTACATTAACTGCATGGTAGTGTTGCTGGAAAACAATGCAGATCCAAATATTCAGGATAAAGAGGTACGTTGTTCGTCACTGCGGTATATCATTAACTTTAGAATAACCATAAATCAAAACATCTTCCTTTCCTTCAAGGTCATTCTCTTTTCCAGGACATAGAAACATCTGTGCTGCTGTTTGTCACAAAAGGAAATGCACCCTGATGTCATTTACCCAATGCCTTCACTTCTGAAATCTAGAAACAAAAGTAGTATTTTAACATGTAGTATGTAATTTAAGATTTTTATTTTTCCAGATCACTTTTGGTTTTTCCTAATCAAAGTGTCATCATATGTTAGGAATCATATTAATGATCTGATATCTTCTATCATTCCTTGTTGACAGCTGGCATGGGAATGTGATTTTAGTCTGTTTTCCAGCATAGAGAGAGAGAGAGAGAGAGAGAAAGAAAGTAAGGTACTGCAAGTAAGATTGCATAATAACTACTTTAACTACTTGTCCACATTAAGTTTCCACATATGTATCACACTTCCAGGTGAAAAAAAAATAATAAAAGACACTGATTGTTTATAGGTTCTTTTCTGCCATTATTCAGGCAGCAATTGAAATTAGGAGGCAGAACAATTGTGCAACCTATAACAGATTTCTTTGTTACATGACATAATTTCTCAGAACTCAGTAGAACCTCATCAGTCAAAAGAGCTTCACCCAATTTATTGAAATTTTCCGTAGCTGTTTGTTGTAGGGCATAGATAATTCCAGGTAATGGAAATGTGGTTTTCATTATGAGTTCTACAGAGAAAGTTGTATGTCTTTTGCAAAGAAAGCAACTCTAAGGCTAGTCTTCTAATGCTGCTTTTCAGCTGTTTTAGGTGAAAAAGCACTAATGTTCAAACACTGTTTAAAAAAAAAAAACAACACATTTTTTAAGTGCTGTGTTCTTCTTATTTTAGCAAGGAAGTTTATTTAGAAGAACTGTTTGTTCTTCATGTCCAGAAAAGCATTGAATTGCACTATGATTTATGACTTTTATTGTGGCGTGGTAGAGTTTGGGGGTAATGTTTATTTTTGTTCTGTCCTGTTGTTTTACAGGGCAGAACTGCCCTGCACTGGCTCTGTAACAATGGCTACCTTGATGCTATAAAGTTACTGCTCGGCTTTGATGCTTTCCCCAATCACATGGAGAACAGCGAGGAGAGGTATTGCTTGTTTGAAGGTGACACTTTGTAATTGTGCCTTCCATTTAAATGTTAAATGTTCAGATGCTGCAAGAGAATCCTCATCTTGTATCTCCAAGGAGCGCTGTAACCTTGGGCTTCAGAGAAAGTTCTTTTCTGATGTGGAAGTTCTCTTCTTTAACTGAGACATTGCGATTTGAACTTTTATACTTCTGAACTTCTGGAAGCATTTACTCACTGTAGTCTTGCTGGAAATATTAAAGATCTTTCTCATTTGTGTGGAGCTGATGGCAGGTACTTATGGACAAAGGATGAAAAGGCAGTTCTGCTGCTGTTGGAGTAGACTGGAATTTTTCTTTTATATTTGATACCAATACAGCAAGAAGAAAGAAAATGGGAGAAATGTAATGCTATATTTTAAAATGGTGATAACAAAGCACCTGGTGGTTACCTGTATTCTAAAGGCCTGGTTTATAAAAATAGTCTCCTATAAAGATAAAGAGACAGCACATTTGCATCTCTTTTCTTTGTCTTTCATTGACATATAAATAATAGTTTTTTAAAAATGATTTGGGTTGTGGAGTTCAAATTAATTACCTGACCATGAAAATAATTACTATTAGCAGAAATTTCTAATGCCTTTTTTTAGAGTAGATGACCTCCTCATAATTATAAGATTATGAACAGCATGCCATATAAATTTGAATATTTCAGCATTTTAAATAACTTAAGGCATTTGCAACCCTGTATTTCAGTGCTAAATTTGAGACTTCTGTACTTAACCCCAGGTTTTAATTGCTTTCCTCCCTCATCATTTTTCTTTTGTTCTTCACTCTAAAACACTCAGATCTCTCTTCCTTTTCTGTTCTTATTTTTTCTTGAGAAACACAAATGAAAGTGTAACTACTTTTTAATAAGTAGCATCACAGCTCTCTTTAGTAATTTTTGATAGAAAATAGAATAAACAGTTTTAATTAAATTACTTTTAATAAGTAAGATTAAAAGCCACAATTTTGCCAGACTGAAGACTGCTGCTATCCTTACTTTGTAAAAATGTACTAATGATGCTCAAATGTCAAGAAAAGACCTTAGCTGTGGTTGTGGTTTATCACACTCATTCAGATAGTATATATTTTTGTTTCGCTTCTGGAATATATATATAATATATATATATATATATTATATATATATAATGTATAAGTCTAGATTATTCAAAATGCAATTAGCGGTATTCCAAATGTCTGCTGTTAAGCACTAGTGCATGTGCAGAACAAAAGAGATCCCCAGTATTTTTAGATGGATCAATCTTTAAACATAATTCTCCTAAAATATATAAAAAAAATGCACAATTGCATCTTAGTATAAATCTACAAATCTTGTTTTATTGTAAACATATTGGAAGTTTGGAAAGTGGAAAATCAAGTTGAGTGTTGTAAGAGAGAGGAATAATAACCTCATGGATATGGTTCACCTGTAATTGGATTAAATTGGTTTTTAATCAGTAATAATTTCACTACATAGTGACTTGTTGTTTTTTTTTTTCAAATATTCCTATAGGGGAAAAAAAGCTTCCCTTCTTTACTTTCTTAGGGTGTAGTATGAGATAACAGTTAAAAACTCAAACATAGTGGTTTTAACAAAAAGATTAGAGAAAAGATATAGCTGAGATTGCATCTAGAATTTTAAAGTGCCTGTTTGCTTGCCAAATATGTGATCAAGTGCTAATCTGGAGGGTATTGGGTTTGTTGTTCTTTGCAAATTTATTTTGCAATCCAACTTAATGTCCTGGGTGCATCAAGATGTTGCTTGACCACCTTCATGTTAAATTGCCTATGATAGCTGATGGCTAATGTCTTCATGTGTTTCAGTGTGAAGCCAGCTTGATTTAAAAGCTATCTGCTTGAGAGAGAACCCAGGGAAAAGGAAATTTACATCAAGCTTTGAACTGACACAACAGAGGAGTGTATTTAAGTGTCCAGTCATAAAAACCCCTCTTCAGATTTAAGTGATTTTTTTTTTTTTTTATTTACTTTCAAAGGTAGCTGGGATGGAGCTAGAGAATCCACATTTAAAAATATAGATTTTCATTACTGGGATTTGCAATAGAATACATTGTCTTGGTAGATACACCAGTATAGCATAAAGTTTAGTTTAGTATCTTTTGTGTCTTTAAAGTATCCAAAATTAGGAATACTTTAAAAATGTGTTTTTCTGGAATAACATTCCTTCTGAAGTTCCCATTTCTGGGTTATCAAAAATCTACATCTCTTTAAATGCTATCAGCAGCACACCTTGACATCCAAATTTTCATGTTATGTCATTGTCTTTATTCCTGCAGACACTTCAGTTCAGATACTGTTTATCCTTCCATCAAACCATTGCTGTGTGGCAGATCCAATTGTGCTTTCTGTCTGTTTTTCTTTGCTTACCAGCACTGCGTCCCAGCAGGTTACCATCAAAAAGAGCCCTCATTTTCACAATCACATGCATTGACACTTGCTGTTGTATAGTCTTATGCTATGTGGTCTTGATCATGGCTTGTGACTGATATTTTTCAGTCACTAAATGTCTTCCCCTAAAGTTTCAGTGTTGGTGAGGAAGATATGTAAATTTTGCTCCCATGTCAACAGTGGGAAATTTGGGAATTATTTTGAAAAAGGCTTAGACATCTTTAACACCATTAAAACCCAAAGCAATTTAATACTTTGAGCACCTGTGTCCATTTGAAAACAGGCTTAAATTTTCCTAGTACCTTAAAAAATATATCATCCTTTGATAGGGATTTAATCCTGCTGCTCTATCATAGTGTCTTCAGTCGATGTTTTAGAAGCTAAGCCAGATTTGATAGTAGATTTCTAGAATTTAAACGCATATGGAAATAACACAAAAAAAAACTTTAACTTACATTTTCTTTATATTTCTATATGAAAACTTCAATAACACATTTTAAAGACTGCTTTCCTAAAGCACTTAATGCTGTGTATGGGGCTTTGGGAGATTTTGTCCAAACACTTCAGGTCCCCCTCTCCTCCCTTCCATATTAGGAGGCTAAAATAAGCTTTAAACCTAACCACAGTGTGCAGAATGAATAAGGTAGCAAAACAATGCCTAAAAAGATGAGAAAAACAGCCTACTGAAACAGTGATTAATCTGTATTCATACTAGAAGTTGCTTTATTATGAAATGAGGGTGAAGAAACGCACATTATAGCTGGAATTCTAGATCAATTGTAACTGTTGTGCTTTTGGTGGTTTTTTTTTAGATATACTCCACTCGATTATGCCTTGCTTGGTGAACACCATGAAGTGATTCAGTTCATGTTAGAACACGGGGCTCTGTCCATAGCTGCCATTCAGGATATTGCTGCTTTCAAAATTCAAGCTGTCTACAAAGGATACAAAGTTAGAAAGGCTTTTCAAGAGAGGAAGAACCTTTTAATGAAACATGAACAGCTGAGAAAAGATGCTGCTGCCAAGTAAGTCTGAGACTTAAAATCCACTCCAGCATATAGACATTCGTTGTAAGTTTGTATTTATCAGTGTATGATTTTATCTGTTGCTCATTAGTTTTTGTTCCTCTTGGTAAAATTCACGAAACTGAAGGAAGCATATAACTTCTGTGTAACTACAGACAGATGGGAGTTATTTTCCATATAATCCCAGTTTAAATAACAAACTTTATATAATACACCATAGCAAGGCAAAATACCAAAAGCTGGAGGAAATAGCATGTTATTGTCCATGAATCTTTGCCTGATTTTCTGTATGATGATAAAAAGGCTTGGAAAACATTTATCACTTTAAGGTAGGGGAAATAATTATTTGCTTATCAAGTCCTGATATCAGTTTTGAACAGAAATTGATCAGTAGCTGAGGAAAAAAACTGAGAACAAACCAGGAAAAACCTGGTTTAGTATGGCTTAACTCAATGTTTCTCTTGCAACCCAAATTCCTGCTTTCTATTTGCAACTTCATTTTAGGCCTTAGCATTCTCTGCACTTAAATTTTCTGGTCTTGAATTAAAGAGTTCCTATGAATTGGTTATATTGTATTGCAGATGACTAACATATGCAGTTCAAACTGATGTCAGCAAGATGCATAGGTTCTGGCTGAGTTTCAACCCAATTTAAATATGTTAATTCTGTGGTAATTTAGTGGTGAAATTCTAAAATCAGAAGGTACGTAAATGATTATCACAATATGTTCCTTGCTTGGAGTTTATCCTTAAGATTCTTAGTATGAAATTAGCACCTGGTTTCTCTTGAAGAAATCTGATTCTGAAATGAAAAAAACATAACAATCTGAAAAGATTTCTGCATGATTTGGGAGTATTATTTAGATAAAGAGAGATCATATGAAAAAAAATACACAACATAATTATTGCACCTAGAGGTATTTTTGCTGCATCTGTGTATCACAGACAAATTCAGCTGCACTCCACTCTGTAACAAATTTTGTAGTATGATGTTCTGCATAATTGGCCAGTCAGACCTTCATTGAATTTGACTGCTGCTACTATAAAACAATTATTATTCCCCAGGAAGAACCAAAGCTAGAAATACCAGACAACTCATCTCTTACTCACATCTTTACATCCTAAAATTGTAACCTGTAGCTTTCCTACTGTTTGCCTTTTCTGCTGAAATCAGTGTAACTCAAAACCATGGATGGAGAAGCTGCCTTGGAAAATATTTGTTTTTAATGTGGAGAGCTCTGATTGCTGCTGTGTGGTCACAACTGACTTTACCAAATAAGATGGGTTTATCCTTTTTGATGACAGTCATTTTTAGAAGAATCTCTGATCCACCATGTAGAAGATTAAATGGAAAAGAATTGCCTCATGGAAATTTGGGGGTATTTTAATAATAGTTTTCCTTTGTGAGTTTCCGATGTAGTTTCTGAAACTTACTTAGCTGTTGTTGATTTGTTTGAAAACAATAGAAACAAAATCTGTGTACCAAATACCGTAAAAAGAGAATTACCGTACAATTGGAGTGTACAAGCAAATCAGGTTGTCACATAACAAATTTTATTTAATTGCAATTTTATGATCTGTAATAAACTGAAGGGGACATTATGTTGTCATCATTCTGCTTACCCATCTGTGCATTCCATAGCTAAAACTTGCCAGGGTGTTCCTGCATACAAAAAACTATTATCCCTACTGGTGTTTAAAAATCTGGTCTCCAGATAAAAGTAGACATTACATGGGGATCCAGAATGATGGTGAACTTCTAGATTGAACACACACACCCTGTCCCAAACTACTTCAGTGTAAATATTTAAAACTTACTTTGTAATATTACTTTAGAGAGTTTCTCTAAGATAAATCACTCTTAAATCTACTTGAGTTTAGACAGTCTGGAGATTTTCTGGTTTTTTTTTTTTTTTTTTTTTTTTTTTTTTTTTGTTTTGGTTTTTTTTTTTTTTTTAGTGTAACAAAAGGTCAGCCAAGATCTCAATCTCATACCTGTCTTATTTTCTGGTAAAATTACATTCACTGTATTTAAAGGCTATGAAATATCTCTATACAAACATCTTCTCCCATGTTCTCTCCTATATCAAAGAAATTGTAATTTATAGAATGAAGTTTGATGAAGGCCAAAACAACATGCACACTATTATGTCACTGAGCAAAGAGACACACCAGGAGACCAGTTTGGGTAAGCTGGGAAACCTTGACAGAGCTCAAATGTAAAAATACAGTTTACAGGAGGCAGAAGCTGGACAGACTGCAAGGGCTGAGTGAAAAAGCATTGCTTGGGCATGTAGATGGTGTCAGAAACACCAAAACTCAAACGGAGTTGAGACTTTAAAGAAACGTTACAGGTTACAAAGTGAGTTTGTGCTTCTATGTTAATAAAAGTAGTAATACATTAATAAAAGGCTGAGCAAGGAATATGTGGGCCTGCTGGTGAATGGTGCATTTAGTGACAACAGACACAGATGTGGCAGAAGTACTCAATGCCTTCTGTTCCTCAGTCTGCCAGAAGAAAGTCTCCCAGGCCTCTTTGCTAAGAGAATTGGTTCAAGGAGGAGCAGAACTGCCAGCTGTGAATGAGGATTAAGTCAAGCTTGAGAGAACTCAGCCCAGACAAGTCCATGGGACCAGGCTTGCTGCATTCAAGGGCACAGAAGGAACCAACTGATGCCCTTAAAAGGTCACTTTCCAACTTCTTTGAAAGATCACAGAGACCAGGGAAGGTCCCCTATGATGGGAGGAAAGAAAATGTTGCACCCAGCTTCAGAAAGGGCCAAGAGAATAACCTGGGGAACTGTAGTCTGGTTGGTGTTTTTGGTCTCTGGGGAACTTTTAACAGGCAAAAGTTGGGACAAGAGATTTTGTCTGGAAACAAAGAGAAATTCTTTCAGCCTTGGGACAATAGACCAGTAGAACAGCCCAAAGAGGTTTCATGGTCTCTGTCCATAAAGGTTTCCAAGACATAATTGAATAAAAACCTGAGCCACCCAATGTGACCCTGTTTTGAGCAGCCTGTTAGCCTTGCTGACTTCCTGAGATCCCTTCCAGACTTTAAGAAGAGGATTTTAGTTTACTCATTGCAAAACCAGGTATTTAAGAATATAATATTTAAGTGTTTAAAACACATTCAGGGAAAACTAATTTCCAATGTATTGGATTTTGAAAGGGCTGCAGAACTCATTCCTCATTTGTTCACCTCCCCTTTCAATTTCTTAGGATGAGTTCCTGAATCCATATTTCTGTTTTTCATTCTGGCCAGTTGAAGGAAACTGATTGAGAATGCAGATGTGAAAGGGAAATGGATGAAAATGAGTAAGTAGCTCATGATATTTAGGAAGAGAAGAACAGCAAGAAAATAAGCAGTTCAATTAAACAGCCTTCAGAAGATTTAGAAGAATGTTCTCATGCCAAGAGAGTACAAGTAGATTTTGATGTTTTTCAGAAGACTGGTGGTTAGCCCCACATGCTGAGAAAAAATAGGGGCGTGTGGCAAAAGAGAAAATAATGAGCTCTTCAGTAACCTGAAAAGGAAAAGCACATTTTGTAAACTTGATGTAATTACTAAAGTTGACAGTAATAAGAACATACAATGATGAAACTAAACAAGCTGAGGTGCTAAATAAGAACTGGCAAAGGATGTGAGGTAGGTATCACAATAAACCATTGTAAACATATTCACTGGAAAAGGAAGAATAAGGAAACAGTTGATCCATGAGAGTAGACTGAACTGTTCTGTGAGGTTCTTTTTTTACTTCAGAAGAAATTACATCAAACCAACTCAATTTTCTTTTGTGTCTGAATAACAAGTTTTGTGGCCATAGAGAAACAGTAGCTGTCATTCAGACTTTCCTGAAGTCTTCATGCTTCCTCATGGGAAATTTCTCATTTCTCACCTTTAAACTTAAAGTGCACCTTGATGAGAATTTCACATAAAACCATAATGAATTTTGATTTTAATTTGAAAAGTAAATTTGAATTTGAAAATAGCAGCAAGATGTAGAAGATTGTGAGCACATTGAAGACTAAATTAGAAATCAGAATGGTGGTAAAATACATGCAAGAAATGACTGAAGAAAAAATAGGTATTTAGGTAAGAACTAATGGACTGCTCTACACATTTTGGGAAGACCCGTCAATATAGGAATACTGGACAGAAATCAACTGTTGTCTTAACACTTTTTTAAGGACTATCAGTTTAAAAGATTATTATAGATCAGAAGCTGAACATATCATGAGTCAGTGGTATCATTCTCTTGAAAATAATCATCATGCCAGATTATGTAGCAGAAGATGCTATTTATACAACATGAAATAGAACTCCTTTTAGTCCAGAGAAAGCTCTACCAGTAGTAGTATCATATCTGGAGATCTATTTTCAGTTGAGATTTTTAAAGTAAGTTATTGGTTTTTTTGCAAGGATAACTTTAAAAACACTCTCCTTTAAAATATCCTTCAGTGTGTAGGTAAAAAAAGTTAAGTTTCTTTTCTATTCTGTTAAGAATAGAAAAGGTTGAATTCATTTTAGCAGAATCAGATATTCAAAACATCTCTGTGTCTTCACAAATGTGCATGTAAGGCTGAAACTGTTGCTTTTCATCTGCTAAAGGCTCAGTTTTCATTCTTTCACTTTTGCAACAAAATGCGACCTTATGACCATTCAGGACAAAATTGTTTTGCATTTACAGTGGAAAATGTTGTCCTACCAGCTCTGTTACCACTGTTGAGCTGTAGCTGTCTAACTTGAGAGCCCAAATTTGGATCCTATTGGGTCTCCAGAACCTCCTGAGAATGACTGGAAGCCCTGAAGTTAGAATATTCTCTACTTCCTTCACTTGTTCATGAAACCTAGCCCCTCAAATTGGACAACAAAAAATGTGGAAATTTTAATTTCAAAGAGATCCTTCACTGTAATGCAAACTGAATTTCTGATTAAAGAAAGCAAAACACAGGGGGAGGTTCTTATGTGTTCAGGAATCTACTATTCAACTACGTGGTACTGTGACAATTGTGATGATTCTTTATGAATAGGGGGCATTGAAATCCCTTCCCTTTATTCTTTCTTCAGTTTAATCTGAAAAATTAGGTGAAAAATTACACAGATAAGCCCTTTAAAGAAAAAAAACACAACCTTTTTTACTTCTTGGTTTCTGCTCCTGTGTCATTTCACTAACTTTATAATTTGTACGTTGCTGAATTTATTGTTTTGAGTTGATCTGCTCGTCAGAGGAGTGCAGGTCACTCTGGCTTGATTGTGTATCACACAGCCCATCTCACACTTCCTTTTCTAACACCCTGGATAGAGGACAATGGTAATAGGCTGCCTATTCTGGAGAAGAATAGAAAATTACTATTGTGTGAATAGCAAGATCTGATTTATCAGCTCAAATGACAGAGTAATGGCAGTGAGATCCATACTGTACACAGTCCCAGCATCCCTGCATAGTCCGGTTGTGGAATGCCAATATTAATTGAAAGTAGCCACTTTTTTTCATGCCAGAGGGAATACTGAATCACAGGCTGCTAGGAGTGTATTTTTTTAGATCAATTAGCAGCTTTTCAGGTGCAAAGTTCAATCAGCCTCTTCTGCAGAGCATAGTTGATAAGATAGCACTGACAGATAAAGTTAGGGCTTCTGGCTGGCAGCTCAAGCTGCAGTGACACGCGCTGGCAGTGACACCACTCACAGGAACTGGGGCTGGCGTGCTGCATAACTCACCTGTCACACGCCGTGCTGGGAGGTGATGTGGCAACAGTCTGCACACTGTGTTGGAGCACTGGAAGCAAGTTAAAATACCAGGCAGCTACATGATACGGCATTTAGTGCCTGTCCGTTCCAACAGGAAAAGTGTCACTTCATCCAACAACCAGGGCTTAATTTATAAAAACAAATTCAGAGGGAGGTAGGTATGTAACGTTTGCCATGTGCTATTGGATTTATTCTGCTTGGTAGGAGCAAGAATTTAAAAGATAAAGTGCAGTGATAGCCCACTGTATTTCAAAACAGGCTGCAAAATTTTATTCAATGGATGCACCTTTCCTAAGTTTGTCCAAAACTCTTTCATGGCTACACTATTAAGAGATGTATGGCTTATTTCATTTTGGAAATCCAAATGTCACCATTTTAATGGC
Organism: Cinclus cinclus; assembly: GCF_963662255.1. Lineage (NCBI taxonomy): Eukaryota > Metazoa > Chordata > Aves > Passeriformes > Cinclidae > Cinclus > Cinclus cinclus. The sequence goes on along the minus strand of NC_085046.1, from coordinate 91,791,829 downwards.
ATACTGTTGTGCACGCAAGTTTTTAATTCACATCTCATATTATCAGTATTTGTCATTTATATGGCATATAATGTTTATGTAAAATTAATTATCTACTAATGACAAATATATAGCAGTAAGTTAGTACCAGTAGCTAGTTCAAAGTTGATTTATAATTGTCTGTACTATGACACATTTAAGTAAAAAAAAAAAAAATTCAAAGATGTGTCTTTTGTTAGTTTTTTTGCTTTTCAAATACAGTGTGTTGCATTACTACTCACATGAAAATATTGTTCGTCACCAATTACAAACACAGTTATTAGGGTCATGATTCTTTTTAAAATCCTAGTTTTAATTTTTGTATATTTATAAAACTCCCTAAATTTAGTTGTTTTCAATAAATGAGTGTTTTAAGATCAGTCAAAACAACTGCAAACTGAATGGGCAGCTGGCTGACAAGGACTTAACCTTCATCAAGCTGTAGCTGCAAGTCAGTTGTTGTTTTGGATCAAGCTAAGACATTTCAGTGCAATATGTGTCCTTTTCTCACGAAAAAGATGTCAAGGATTTGTTGTGGCAGTGTCAGATTTTTGGAGAGGAGTGTGTTCAAGTTACATATATGCTTCCAAGATTTGATCTTCAAAATTCTTATGGTATGGACTGTAATTGCAGGAAACGTGAAGAGGAAAGTAAGAGGAAAGAAGCCAAGCTGCAGAAAGGGATGCAGAATTCGGAACAAAACAAGTTTCGGATACAGCAGAATTCTGCAAATTGGGAGAAGGCCACCAGTGTACCCCAGATACCCAACAAAGCAGCTGACACACAGAGCAAGAGGCTTCTGTCCTTCAGTGCTTCACAAATCCAGCCAGGGAGAAACAGCAGAGGTTCACCTAAAGCTGTTCATGACAAAGGGACCCCAAAGGAGAGCTGCCTGTCAGCAGAGACTCAGAGCGAAGGTCATAAGATGAGGCAAGGTTTGTGATCTTTTTAAATTGTGATGTTTATCTGCTTTGTCCACTTCTTGGGGGTATTTTATATATAGAACCCATTTTGTCCTTCTGTGATTTCATATTCTTTCATCACTTGAGCAATATATGCAGCAGGGTAGAGCTAGATAGAGATTCTTTCACTCTGGGTGAAGTAGTGTAAAACACCAGTAGAGTGTCCTACAGTGTCTATAAAAATACCTAGAGTATGTGAAAACAGGCTGTGGGCAATTGTTCTATTAGTTGCAGTCTTCTGAGAGAATAAGATTAAAGATATTTGACATATCTGTGGTGCACATGAAGAATGTAAATGGAGAAATGGTAACTCAGGTTTTTAAACAAGATTTATCCTCTCTCTCAATCCAAACAGTTGATGTTTGAAAGAATGCTATGCCTTTTATGCATTCCCTTTTTGTTACGGAAGTGGTGCCAGGAAAATTCATACAACAAGGATCAAACCATGAAGTTGTATAGTCAGTTCTCTTTAGGTGTTTTTTCATTCTCCTGTTAATTTCCAAGCAGAATGGAAGGTGGATGGAAGACGGGGAATTTTCAGGGTTGCACTCCAGTCTGGCTTCTGAGTCACCCTCACCAGAGTATTTAGAAGCAGTGATCACACAGCAGCAAGGGAGAAATAGGAAGGACTTCATCATTTCATTCAGGATGTCAAGGGAAGTACTGAGAAGCCAAGTGCTTTGGGTTTCCTGGGCCAGTGGGTTATCCTGTGCCAGGATACAGCATGGATAGAGCAGGAGTTTTTCAGGCATCTAACTCAAATGTAATGTTAGAAAGAAAACCATTTGTAAAACATTAAGCAAATGAAGGCATTTGGGCAATCATGTTATCTTCTAATTCTTCCTGCTTGCATTTTTTTGTTCATTTAAGTGAATCCTAGTGTGCCCCAAAGGTAACTGAGCAAAAAAAATCAGAGACATAAACTATGTTTTGCTGGGTCAGAGACTGAATTTGTTTTTCAATTTCTCTGTCTAAAGACTCAGTGAGGAAACACAACAAAAGCAAGTCAAGTGGTGTCCATTTCCATTGTGGCAAAGCAAACGAGGGAACAAAAATTGAAGTGAAACACGAGGTTGCAGCTGCTGCAGAACTGGACAGAGAAAAGAACAAGGAACACGCTGTCGACACAACAGGTGCCTGTGCTCGGAGGAGCAGGAGGCTTTCTGCTTCTACCTGTAGGACTGCCAGTGCTGGGGAGAAGCTGAGGGATCCTAGTCAGCCTCCCTCTGGCAAGAGGGACCACGGGGAAGGAAAGGCTGTGTTCTGCGATGTCGGCTGTACCGCTGGAACGGCGCTGAACTCAAAGCTGGGTGAAGCTTCTTCCAAAGGCAAAAGGCACCAGCTGAAACCCAGAAATAAAGAGGTAAATGATAAGAGATGTTCACCAGCTGGTTCTAGTAGACCAGGAAGTGCCAGAACAGTATTTGTAAGCACCAGAAATGACAGCCTCCATGCTGTAGAACAAACTGTCAAAGTGGGAAACAATGAAATAGCAAAAAAGGCCTCTTCATTATTGTCTGCTGAGGCAGAACCTACCAGGACTGTGCCAAGAAACCCAATAGCATGTTCTGCTTCTGATGACAGTTTGAACTTGGAAAAAACAGGCATAATTGGATCCAGGAATGCAGATGATCAATTATGTTCTGTTCCATGGCGAAGTACAAATATTGAACTAATCCCTTTAGAGATTCGAATGCAGATCATAGAAAAAGAAAGAAAAAGAAAAGAGCTTTTTCGGAAGAAGAACTATGCTGCCACAGTCATACAGAGGACGTGGAGAAGGTAAGATTGCTGTTTCAGTGGATAGAGAAGAGTGAGATACAAGTAGATATAAATGAAACTAGGCTTTTTGGCAATGTGCTTTATTTTGCTTACAGTGCTGCCAGTGCTAAATGAGACCATTAATTATCTTTCTCCACACAAGGGGAAGTGGGTTGCAGTTGCATAGAATTGCATTAGTAAGTTCATAAAAACTGCAAGATAAGTGATGACTTTTAATAATCAGAGAAATCATTAAACATCTATTTCAAGCTCTGATCTTTCTTTAGAGAGTGCAGATCAGGATTTGCCTAAATCTGGAGTTCAGTGACATACTTGGAATTGTGCTCTGACTTTGCATTTAACCAGATAACCAAACCAGTGAATGTTTGGGAGCTTTGAGTGTTCCTTGCCAAAACGTGAAGGTGGTTTTAACACCTTGATTAAGCAGGAATGTACAGAATGCTTTCCACAGCACTATCCTGCTTTCCTGAATGTGTGAGTTTCAGCCTCAGAAATGCAATCATTCTAAAAGTACCTGCTCCTTAATATTTAATTTTTTATCAAAATGGGCAGGAAGAGTGTGTTAGGGAAGTATATAATATGCAAATTATTCTTTTTTCTTGTTTCTATTTAAACTTTCTTCGATTTTACTGGATGCAGAAAACTATAAATTGCTTATGTTTACTAACATTCTTTAGAGATCTCTCACTAGTTTAACAGTTTCTCTGAGGGACTCTGAGTTGAAGATGTCCGTGATAAGGAGGGTGGACAAGATGGTCTTTAAAAATCCCTTCCAACCCAAACCACTCTGTGGTTCTGTGATTCCATGCCATATCCCTCTGAACTGTGAAGCAAAGCAGCCAATTTTTCTCCCAGGTTTCCACCACTTCTGCTCTCTCTGCTGCTTGCTTCTTGGCCTCCTTTTCTGATGTAGATCCCAAGTTCTTGTCTTATGTGTCCAAATTGCTTAGATACCAAAAGCTGAAGGAAGCCAGGGGTGGATTAGGGGAGTGTATCTGCAAGTGATGCTGCTGCTGCTGCTGCTGCTCTCACTCAACACCTGTTTAAAATCCTTACAGAGGGACAAGCATGTGCCATGGCTTTAAGACAAAGCAGAACGATGTGTAGTGAGTGCTTGTATAAATTTCCCCACGAGAACTGGGATCCAAAGCCATGAATTAAGCTGACTTACCTGCACAGAAATCTGCACTCTATTTACACTACAGATTTTGGATAGGCTTTCTAAGCTGTCCACCTGCTGAAACAGGGATGGAGTGCGTTCTCTCCAAGAAGTGCATGCACTTACTAAGAGTTTGTATTTTGGAAATTGTGGGAATTAAAGATTGTTTAAGTTACATTTGTTATTTAAATACTTAATAGTGAAAAATAAATATATTTGTTCTGCTTGCAAGAACTCATAGAACACTAACAAAGATCATAAATTCTGCAAGGCTGCAGGAGACATTAGTTTGGCAGCTCTTCCTCAGTCCTGCGTTTGCTTTCGTTCTAAATTTGCACATGGTAAATAGCATGTACTTGTAGACAGCAGTAAAATTATACAATGTCGTTGTGTAGTTCTACATTAGAAGCATGTAGAAGTACATGTTTGAGTTCTGGAACTTCTCTAAATTAGAGCTAAATGCATTTGTCTCACTCTGCAAATTTTATAGTCCTATTGAAGGCAAACACAACAGCAGAGTGGTACTGGTCTACTTGAGAGTATTAAACTTGCTGTTCTCAGGAGACTGCTTCAATTCCCAAATCTGCAAACTTTATAAATGTACTCCTCAAAAGTGTATTCTAAGGTGTGTGGCTTGCCAAAGGTTAATTGCTTATCCTGCTCATTGAGGCTTGCAGATTCTGTGTCTGTGTTCTCTCTTGGGGGGCACAGGGGCCCACAGGGAGCTGACAGAAGCTGGAATAAGTTGGTTGTTGTCACTGTTGTTGTCCCCCTGGAGTCAAGCTGTATATTTTTAATATATTACTGCTGTGTGCACCCTTTGGCCAGCAGTGGTTTTTAAGATTAGAGCTTCTGTAACAATCACTGACAACACCACTTGCCAGCTGCTTTGTTCTGCACGTGGATATTCCGCTTTTCTTTTATGTGTAGTAGTTTTGTTGACTAAGCATCAGGTATATTTTAAGGTTCCATGTCAGATTGATATTGTATCAGACTTGGTCCCATTCTCCTTTTTTCTCACTAGGATCAGAATGATCTGTTAAGAGAGAGCTGAACTGAAACAATGCTCTACAGATAACTGCCTACATCTTCTCAGTGTCAGAACCTCACAGTTGTTTTCTTGTTGCTAAAAACTACCAGAAGGTCTCCCGCAAACATGAAATCACAGCTGGGTGCAAAGGTGGAGTGACTGTGAATGGGTCATTTCACTGTATCAGCAAAGGCATCTGGCAGTAATTACTGAATTCCAAGAGAGTAGCTTAGTATTCTTTTCTGCTCCAGTATAAAACAGTTCCCCAATTGTTTTGTCTGCAGTTAAGTATTCACTTAACCCATCCTTAGCTCAAGTTATGTTAGCAAGTCACTGCAACCCTGCTCCTACTTCGTTTTCCTCTTGTACCCCGTTAAAAAGTCAAAAGTGGCATATTATTTAAGAAAACTGGATCATTTTCCCCCTCTGTCTCAATAATGCTCCTGTTCTGAATTCATACCGTGCTTCACAACTTGCAGGCCCTGACAAGATGCAGTTGCTGCCTGCATTTATTATGTACTTTAATGAGCTGCATAACAGTACATGCCTGAATTCTGAAGCTTCACTAAATTAAGATTAAATACATTTGTCTCACCCAGCAAATTTCACAGAGGTAATTTACTAATCTTATTGGAAGTTTAAAATCATTTGGGTTGTAACTGAGCATATCATCCCCCTTTGGCATTTTATTGTGCTTTTATGTGCTCATTTTTTATATAAGGCTGCTGCATTGTTTGAATTATGTAGTTCATTGGCTTAGAACATATATTTAAACAATTTGTATCTGGCTTGTTGTCTTTTGTTTTAATTTAGAACTTGTTGCAGAGGGAGAAACAGAGAAAAATCATCTCTCTCCTTCCTTCTTCGCATTACCAGGGCATCCAGTAGAAGCCTTTTTGAATGCCAGAGGGGATGATGATCAATGCGTTTTGGCCTGTTACCAAACACTTATAATTAATATTTTACAAGTGTTACTTAATGGTCATTTGTGACAGGTTTGTACTGGGAGGATTCAGAGTTAATTGGTAAGCCAGTTAATTGACTTGTGAGTGTGAAACGCCAATATCCGATTGAATACTCACCTCCGATTCAAGCAGGGAGGGGAGGAAAACCCCAACAACTCCTTGCTGCCGGTGCCATTTGCCACCGGAGTGTGAGGGACAGATAATCTGCTGCTGCCACTCGCAGAGGGCTGTGACTGTGTGTCAGATCAAAGCAGCTGAGGCAAGGTTGGGTCAGAGGACAGGGAGCCTTTGAAGAGAAGGGAAAAAACGCTGTTTGCTGAAAACAAGGTGAGGGGAGCATCTTCAGAGGAGGGGTGGAGAGCAGCTCAGTTTTCTGCGGAGGAAATGTGCAGTTGAACCCACAGGAGGCAGATTTGGTGTCTCTTGCACTGATTGTCTGAGGACATGAAGTGCTAAGGCAGATGAGAAACTTTGGTGTAATTAAACTGTGAATATAGTGAAAATGAGGAAGCAATGTTGATTATACTGTTACCATAAATATTTATAGTTTTGTCTTCTGATGATTTTCTATGTATAAAGCAGCTGATGAACTGATGTTCAAGCACTGCAACTTTTGATACCTGTAATGCCAGATCTCTACTAACTGTGTGAAATAATGGATGCATCCAAAATTGAACCCAACTCCTTCTGAACAAACATTTCTCATCCAAGCGACTTAGCACATCAGTGGGAGTTCTGTTTTCCCAGTTACTCATGTAATCCACCATGTGAACTGATGCGTGGAAAGCACGGAAGTTAAAACAGGTCACCTAAAACAAGTGCTCTTCTCTTTTCTGCTCTCTAGTTACCAGCTGAGACAGGAGTTGTTTCAGCTCCTTAGTGCCAAGCGCCAGTGCAAGGAAGATGAAGACAAATGGAGACAAGAGACAGCTGCCTTCTTCATTCAGGTTGCTTGGAAGAAGCAGCTGAACCATAGCCCTCTGAAATCAGTTCCTTCATGTACAAATCTGAAATCCGTAAACAAAACCAGCTCAGCCGTAAAAACCAGCAAGCAGTCCATCCTAAAGCAGATATATGGTAATTTTCTTTTCACTATAATTTATTTTTCTAACTATGCTTTTATAACAGAGTGTATTAATCTGTGCACTTCTTACCTAATTGTTAAGAATTTCAACTATTTATAAAAATTAGTCTGAACCTCAGGTGTTCTAGGCAATTGTATTTCTCTTTCAGATTAAAAAAAACCAAACAACTCAGTTATTTAAAATGGCTGCTGCTAAAGCTGTTTGAATCCCCACACAGCATTGTTTCAGCACAGATCTTGAGCAATCAAGTAATTCTGTTGCCAGAGCTGCTCACATATATCAATGTGGAAAGAGAACAGGGCAGTTAAGCTGGGGATAGCTGGCTGTATCCATGCAGAGTGGCTACCTGGACCATGGTTTGGTTTTGTAAAGTACTGGTTTAAACTTATTGTTTTGCTTGTTACTGTTTGAAAAATATTTTCATTTGAAGAATATGTTCAATGTTGATAACTTTCTGTATGAAGATAAGTGGTCTTTATGGCAAGAGCAAAATCATCTTTTATAATTCTGCACTGCTTTGCACTGTGCCTGAATGTGCATGTGCAAAGTACTGCTTCTAGACCCTGAGCTCCTTTACAGGTAGATGACTGAGAAGGATATGCTAACTATATATACTTTAACAGGTGGTAAATCACTTCTATGATGGCTCTGTAGTTTTGAGAACCAAAAAAAAGATAAATAAAGCTAATAAATTTATTTTCCTTTTTTTTTATAACAAGTGCAAGATGTATTTTAATATTAAATTTCAGTAGTGGTTGTCACAATTTTGTGTCTTATGGAATGCCTCATGAGTTTCCCCATAAAAAATGAAAATAATTTTTAGGATAAAATAATGTTGTAGCTTACTGAATTCGTTTGTAGCTATTCACAACCACATGTTTATGTGATAAGCACAGAGCTGTTCACATTGTTTGTTATAGGACGTTCTCAGGAAGGCAAAATGTGTCAGTCAACAAGACCTCCTTCTAAGCTGAAACTTTCTGATGTGCAGCTGGTCTCAGGTAGGACACATCCATTTTAAGAATACTTTGATGTTTATATACCTGAGATTGGTTTCCTCTTAGATAACAATCTGCGTAAGGACTGGGCTCTCTTAACAAAATACATAATTAGTGCCAAACTGTTGTGATTGCATACTCCTTTCACCACTTTCAGGCTTAATTGAGCACTGCACTTCTATCCTTGAGCCATTTAGATGAAAAGCTTCCTTCACTAAATGCTATTTGTCAGACTTTTAATTTGAAGCGTATTAAGGACTTACTTGGGGTTGGGAACTGTGGTAATGTTGGTGCTTCACCACATGAAGGTTTAGTGCCCCACTGGGCATTTGGTGTTCCTGGCTGTGCTACACCTCAGCCAGACAGAGCACAGCTAGATGGGAACACAGCAACTACTTCAAGGAGTCAGGAGTTCAGGTAATTTGCAAAGGGAAGTAAAATACATTTTCCAAGTAGTTTAACACAACTCTGAAGTCAGAAGGAAATCAGACAGTGGACCTATCCTTGAGTTTGTAAGAACTGTAGGTGAATTTCTGCCTCATGAAGAGACAGAGGCCTTTTTCTTTCACTATCTGAGAACTGTTTTAATTAAGAGGCATGACCAGACAGGTGTTTGATTGCCACCTCTTCATGCAGATATGAATCTAAATTTTAAAAGAGCTTTTAGCTCTTTTCGTTTAACTTTTCAGGACAACAGATCTCCCTGTCTTCTGAAATAAAAAGCCTTTCTCTTGAGGCTGGAGTGGCCTTTGCTTTCATAACTTGGTGACGAATAGGTTAGTGATAGGAACTCTGCCCAGCTCCTTTAGAACACTACCTACTTTTATTCACCTACTAGGAGCTCAGGGAACTTTAGCCCTTACTTAAAAGACAATAACATGTTTTTCATCTGCCTGCCTTTGTGCATGACAACATTACGTTTGTTGGAAAAGTTCAGAGCTGTCAGTGGCTAATGCCAGATACTCCGTTTCTGACGTAGGTGCCTGGAGTAGGTCAGAATGGACTGTTCAGTTTCATTCTTCCCTTGCAGAAGGTACATCTGGGAAGGTGAAGGCTGACTGGCAGCCCGAGTTTTAATGTTCGTAGAGCTCGTGGAAGAAGCGTGCGGTGACAAATCTGTAATGGGGATTGACACCCAACTCAGTCAGACGCTTTGGAAGGGGGGATATATACAGAGGATGGGCAAAGGAAATGTTCAGTAAGGCAGGTGACAGGTGGAAAAGGGATGGGATATACAGGCGTGGGCTAAGTGCTTTGGAATATTCTGGCAAATAGGCCCTTTAAGACTGTTACCATTAAAACAATTCAGAACTTGAAATTAGTTCTTATTGTTTTTTTTTAAATTAAGCAAATTCCTTTTTTCAATTCAGTAACTGGCACTTCAAGAGAGGTGCTCGGCCGCAGAACCAGACAGCCTGGTTCTTTGTTTCACTGTGGACATTAAAGTGTGTTCAGCAAAAGAGCAGGTTTTGCAACTCTTGGCATTAGAAAGACGTTCTTAAGATGTGCTGAGTTCACCCTCAATGAAACATTTGGATTTGCACTTGGGATAACCCTGGCTAGAATGGGATAAAGCACTGAAAAATGTTTGCACCTAATCTTTGCAAACCTGGGAAAGGAAAACACACCTATTATTTGTAGCACATTACAGGAAATAAAAAAACCCCCAAACATTGCATGAGCAATTCAGAACGTTCACTTTAGGCCCTGGGCTTTCCCAGACTTTTTAGAAAGAGCCCACTGCCTACCTCATGTTGCTAAATCTCTTTCTGCTCTTCAGCAAATTCACCCACGAGTATAGTGTTAGTCTGGAGCCCTACATTCATTTAGGGGGGTGAACCTTGCTACAGCCATGAGAGGCTGCTGAAGTCCCACACGCAGCAGCTGCAGCATCACCAATGTTCCACACAAAGTTGTACCCAGTGCCACAGAAACCAAACTCTACTGAGAGACAATTAGCAGTGAGCTGCCAGGAAAAAGGCATGTTCTGCTCCCAGGAGATTCACTGCTTATGAAATGACCAGTGTAGATGAAGATGCTTTTCACCCATTAGAGTTACTCATTAAAACTATTTTGTTCTTTTACAGTGAGCAACCTACAGTGTGTTAATTTGCTGGAGAACATGGAAAAATCAAAGCAATTTTCATACAACATGAGACCAATCACTGCTGCAAAAACAAAAAATACAAGACTCAAGCATTAAGTAAAACAATGTTTGGAATTTAAAATCCATTCCAGTACAACTGTTATCTTTCATAATGTATAAGCCATCTATGATGTATTAAACTTGAACATTTTCAGTTTTGTACTATCACAGCATTACATGCCAAGCAGATTTCTAAGGAGCTGGACTCATTCTGTGCACAAACTGTTTTTTAAATGCAACTGTTAATTTCTTTACCAACACAGGATGAAATCTGAATTGCATTTGAAGACAGAAAATGAAGCACTAAACCCAGTATTGCAGTAACACTGTAGGGGCAATCAAAGCTTTCCATTGCAAAAAGTAGGAATTTTGAGTGTGCTCATCAAACAGAGTTTCAAAGAAGAGGGAAACTGTACTAAAGATATTACAGTTCTGAGAGACCAGTGTTCAATTTTACCTCAAGTTCATTAAATTAATTCCAAAATCCAAGCAGGAACGGAAGAACAGCCTTCATACTCCACTTCTCTACTAAAGGAACAATAGTTCCTTAGCTAACTATGAATTTGGAAGGAAATGTAGACATGTTGACAAAAAAACTCTAAAGAAATTGCTTTCACAACCTTTGGAAACTATTAGGGCTGTGTTTTCTACCCTTTGAAATTATGACCAATTTTTTAAATAATTCTTTTTCTATGTGCATTAAATAGAGAAGCAAGAAAAGATGGGCCCTACTCTAGAAAAACAAATACTTTAACAGCTTTGGAGCTGCCACGGTGTACAGTATTTACCTTGCACAAAGTATTTAAAAATATGAACTCAGCAAAAATAAAAAATGTTACTCTAAAGCATATTGTTTTCTATTTTTTTTTTCTACTTCTACACAATTATATTTTTAAAAATAATGTGATGCTTCAAAATAATAGATGAGCAGAGTCAATTTAAGTCTGTTTCTCTGCAAGCTCTTCAGCACCAAGGAGTGGACTTCAACACCTCTCATTGTGGTCACTACATCTTACTAGAACACCTTCCAGTAACATCTACTTGCTTGAAAAAGAGGCAATAGAAGTATTGCAGTTCTCTGTAAAATTTTTATTGTTTCACTTACAAAAAAATTGACAAGCTTTGTTCCAACATCTTCCATTCAAAACTAAATAGAAGTAAATGCTTTACAATAAATGCAGTTTGACCTCTTCAATATACTGTATTTATAGGGCCAGGTGTCTGGGGATGAGAGGCAAGGTAGATGTTGAAACAGTAATGGAGGTCTGTGAGCCACTGCTCCTGAACTTCACCGCTCTTCAGTGTCTAGAAAGGAGAAATAAGATACAACTCAATCTCCCCAACAGCACTTGCACTTGTTTTTACAGGTAACCAGGTGCATTGTTAAAGGTACAAGACAGCCCTGCTCCCCTGCACAGTGACATTATTCCACTCTTTTATACATTTCAACACAATGTGTCTGTTAAAGCCCAAATAATAAAGTGTTAACAACTGGCTTCACTTAGTCATTACATTACCAAGTGTGTGAGTTAACAACAGATGTGCTTTCCTTACTCTTAATTAGAGTGGCTCACTTACTTTGCAATTCTGCAATTTATAGGCAATTAAAATGCAAATGAGCATGGTGCTACCAGTGCAGGAGAGCTCCCCAACCCAGTCTAAGGAGAACTGCTACCAAAAGACCACCCCAGCCCAGGCCCAGGCCCAGGCCCAGGAATTCCCTCTTCTCAGGATAATGTAGGTGGCTTAAAAAGCCCAGCAACAACAAATACAACCCACCCACGGTAAAACAGCACTAGAATTAGTTATGGTATTTTCAACACTAAAGGGAAACAACCCCTTCCTAACCTGCAGGTTAGAGAACCTCACCATAATGCCTTAAATCTGCCTTCACCACCACCGTTTGAAAATGGCACTTCTTGAACATTTGCAATGAATTTTTAAAATAAACATGACATACATGTGATCTCTGGGAGACAAGAAGTTTCATACCATGATGTCCTTGATGATCTGTTGCACCAGACACTCATTTGTGATCATATGGCTCCTGAGCTGCCCATGCTGCATTAGTAAGCGAAGCAACTGAGCAACAACGGGCAGCTCTTCCCGACAGATCCTGCTCACTTGCAGGCTTTGCAGCATCAACCTCAGCAACCGTGGCAGGAGTGCTAATGCAGAAATGCATGATCTCCACAGCATATCCCTGAGAGGGAAAGATAATCAAAACTGACATGACTGAGGACACACATTTCAAGGATGCTTCTGTGAACTGGCTGCGTGGTGAAAAACAAAGCAAGGAAACCTGATTCTGTGGATTTAATCATACCAACTACATTCACCTTAATTAGTGGCAGAGCAGAAAATCTGTACCAGAAAATGCCAAATTTGAAAATATTCCAAAATTTCATGCAGCACTGGGGAAAAAAAAAAAAAAAATCAAGGCCCTGCTCTGGAAGCTAACTAATGTTGCTTAATCTCTCACGCACTGCAATTTCCACTTCATGCAGCTGCAGAGGTTTTTCTTTCAGTCGCTCTTCAGGTACACCTGAATCTTTGTTTAAGATTAATAAGAAATTAAATAATGGACTCAGCTATCTGTGATATGCAAGACATTAAATACAGTAAGAGGAGGAAGAGGACTTGGGCTTTGAATTTTCAGGAAGTTTTTAACAACTTTTCTGTATATGGAAACGTTTGACCTGTTTAAAGACATTTCTGTGTTTCAGGTGAATTTATTTAAAATCATTATCTGCAGATTTTGGGTTTTTTACATCAAATGGCTTTGCAGTCTATGTAATGATGCCTGAGAAATTTTAAAACTGAAACATCAGATCAGTTAAGAGTACATACTCATAAAACTAAATCCTTTGCATGGTGCTTTTCAATGTATCGAATGAAGCTAAGGTTAAAGATTAAGCTCTAAATATCCAACTTTACAAAATCAGGATGGTTTTGACATCCAAGTAAAACAATTTGAGATTAAACCTTCTTCAGTTACTGTTTTAAGTAATTCCTTGTAACTTTCCAGGTTTTTCTTAAATCTAAGCACTGATTTGAAGTAAGCAAAAGACACTAAAAAAAACTCGGGGCAGGGGAAGGGGGGGTATCCTTTCATTTCACATCTCTAAATACTTGTGGCTGCAAAGAGAAAGACAAGACAGTAAGAACAGCAGCTTTACCTTTTCTGTAAGTGTTCTGCATCCTCTCTGTCTATAGTTAGCAGGAAGTACAGAAGACTGTAACAACAAGAGGCCAAGAACCTGTGCAGATTTTCACTTATGACGCAGGCTTGATCCAAGAGCTTATTTATGGCACATAGAACAGATCCAGCTGTGCTATCAGGTATTACAACCAATCCAACCTGTATTAAAACGAGACCAAAAAAACCAACCCAAATTCATCACTTCATACAAAAGATTTTTATTGCTGGGATACAAGCAAACCTAGAGCTTCCCTATGGTGAAATGTATTACTTTGTTTCTGCTCAAACTACAGACCACTGCATTTTTTAAAATCCCTGCTTTCCCAATAAATTGCCCCCCATATCAACAGAAGGTTAAATTGACATCTTCATTCCATCCCTTCTAAACAAATGCTCATCTCAAACATATTTGAAAAACACAACATTGCTTTGAGCCTTGCTCTGAATGACAGTGCAGGCACAAACAATCTTCTGGGCAGAACAGGTCTTTCCTTTTAAGCATATATCATGGGACTGGGAAGGCCTTCTGAGTCTTGAAATGGCAGTGAGCAGTCACTGAGGTAGAAGGAAACTCTGATTTATGCTACAGAAAGGAAAGCTTCTATTGGATTGTCACCAGGGTGACTCTCCTTTGAAGCCCAACAGGAGCTTCATGAACCAAGGTACATCAAAGCTAATGAAATATATGGTAAGCCCAAAGTGGGGTGATGCTCTGCTGTTGTTAAAGAGAGAACATCATTTTGAGTAAGGATTTTATAGGCATGATAAATAATTTAGAAAAAATTCTTGTTTTTTGTAGAGGCAGTGAATTAGAAAGCAGTTTAAATTTTGAAGTACTATGGAGTAAGTACCCTAGATTTTTGTCTTGTAAAGCCACAAAAAAATCATGCACTGCAATGTGGCACCATTTACTTTAAAAAAAATTATTTAAGGAGTTTGAGAGTAGTCTAATTTGTTCACCTGCAAGTACATTGTTTTAAGCTGACAGAGGGAGTTGGTTCACTTAACAAGGTCAGCAGTTTCTTTTAGAAATGTTTAGAAAAAAGATCAATAAAAGTACAAGCTACAGAAATGTGAAATGTATTTCATTCATACCATTACTTGTGAGAGATACAGAACAGCTATGAATTGAAACTTTTAAATCCTTCCAGCCTAAGACACTGGGTGCATTTCAAGGCCATGAGCACAGATCAATGTCCCAGGCTGACCCTGTCAGTCAGGTATAGATTGAGGAGGAGGATGATGATGGTCCTGCCTGACAGAAGGTGGGACTGCAGTTGTCACCATGTCTTTGCTGAATACTGCAGGACACTGAGACCCCAAACAATTAAAATTAATAACATTTTTCCTGATCAACCATAAATAAGAAATAATGGCAGTGATCTAGACAGATATAAAGAACCATCCTGAACATCAACTGAGCCAACACTACTGATGAAATGTGTTGGTCAGCCAGTCTGAAAGATGACAGGAACAGAGACATTTCAATTAATACAAATCCAGTAGATGAGGCTGCTCAGATAAGTTCCCATATAGGATGTTGCCTCCATGGTGCCTTTGGTCTCTGAGAGGTGTCAGCAGCCAGCTGGAGACCTCAGGCAGTAGCCTTGCCAACCATAAAAAGCCACTTAATGGTTTGCTCTCAAAGGGATGGGGCAGTAGAACATACAAGCCTTTTTAAAAATTTACTGAAGTCAATGTCCACCCCTAAAAATCCAGACTATGGTTATAGGTAAGATACTCTCTATGGAAGCTTTGTTCTAGTAACTTCTCAGTATGGCTCCATACAGGGAATGGCAGACACTGGTTAGATCACAGAACCACCCTGACAGGAGGGCAGGGGCAGACCCTGTGGTCCTCTCATCAGGCAGTAGCACATGGAACTGCAGATTCCATCCCTGACCATTCTGTTACCCAGCCCTGGTTTTGCCATCCCCATCCTCAGCTCAGGCATGTTCAGGATTAGAAGACAGGCTGTAAAACCCACAGAATGGGTCAGGTTGGGAGGGACCACAGTGGGGTCATCTGCTCCAACCTCCCTGCTCAAGCAGGGTCATCCCAAAGCACATGGCACAGGACTACATCCAGATAGTTCTTGAGTATCTCCAGTGAGGGAGACTCCATGTCATCTGTGGGCAACCTGTTCCAGGGCACAGTCAGCCACCACACAGTAAAGAAGTTCTTCCTCATGTTCAAGAGGAGCTTCCTGAGCGTAAGTTTCTGCCTGTTCTATTGCTCAGCACCACAAAGAACCTGGTACCATCTTCCTGGCATACTTTACATACTTACATACATAGATGAGGTATGAAACCTCATCTAAAGCTGCTGGTCGCTCTTTTAAAAAGAAAACCAAACCAAGAAGTGTTTCATTTATGGACAAACTGCCTTGAAGACAGGCTTGAAGTATTCACAAATCTGAACAAAATTACCCATATAAGTTTAGATACCAACAGTTATTATATATTTTTTAAACTCCCCCACATCTTGTTTAGAGCTTTTGCAAATGCTGAAATTATATATGAAATACATAGGAAAAGTCCACTTGAGGATTAACAAGACTGTTAGAAAATTTATCACAAGGAAATTTTAACACAGAAGACAAAATGGTGCTTACCAGATATTTACAGATGCCAGTCTGGAGAATATCAAAACACTGACTTTGTGAAGGTATAGTGGACAAGCTGTGACAGATCACCTGTTTCAATAAAACAAAGTTATATTTAAGCACTCCAAAAGCAACCAGCAATCACTCACTGTGAAGTCATACTTTGCTGACAGCTCTAAATCCAAAGAACCTACAGGGACATGCAGCAGTTTTGTCTCAAAGTATTGATTCTTTACAGTGTAGAAGAGTAGCACTGTCAACATAAATTACTCAGTGCTTAAAGAGATGATGGTCTACACCATTAGGTTTTTTGGGAAAGGCTCTCTGCATTCTATCAGTGTGATAGAAGGCCAAAACTACTCTGTCAAGCTAGACTGCCACACCAAACCTCCAAATGCCTTTCCTTGGAGCTGAAGAATTTCAGAAAATAACTTTCCAAATAACTGTATCAACCATGAAACAGAGGGGTCACAGTGAAAGAGAAAAGTAATACAACGAAGAAGAATTTAGCAAAGATCCATTTTCAACATATTTTCCTCTTCAGAGCCAAAAATGACATGTTCAAAAATGATACAAAATGTAATACTACAATGGAAAATCTTGTTTTATAAACTCCATAAAACTTTCTGGTGCTTTTATAATCAGGCACTAGCAAACTACCCTGAAATGTTATATGTCTCCTCGATAGGGTAAAGAAACCAGAGCTCTAGTAGAACTGCTGATAAACTGTACTGCAATCCTCAGTAGATGGCTTTCTCTGGTCCTATTTTCCTTCCCCTCTATTCCAATAATTCACAAAGTAGTTGGAGAGCTTGGATGCCCTCCCTCTGTTCACATTTACTGCTTATCTCACCAGGGTGGCAACTAAAGCCTCTGGAGAAGCCAACGTGCACAGCACAAGTGTGTTATCAGACCATGAGCAATTGTAATGTCCTGCTAAGGACAAGGAAGATGGAAGAACCAATACATGAGGAATGGAATCTTCTCTTTGTGCTTAGGGAATGAGAGAATATCACGATCAGACGTTTGAAGGCTGAAACAATTCAAGTCCATGAGTTTTACAAATATCTCGACTAAGGAAAAAGCATTTCTCTAAGACGCCCCATGACGCAAAATCTGAAGGGAACTTGTACAGGAGGATCTGACCTGAGGGAATAAATTCTGTGACAGCATTTTGGCTTTGAAACTTTAGTTGAATCAGGCAGGTCAAGACACCAAAATGAAGTAATAACAGAATAGAACATATCAACTGTGTTGTGTCAAAAATAATAGTCCACAACATTTGCAGCTGGAGGATGGAAAAAGTTAGGAAAAGGACCATTAGCTCAAGGTCCTGTGGTATGAAAACTCAGCCATACATCCTTATGTGGATGCCAGTGCTAGTTTAATCAGAAATGGCCAAGTGGCACCATTTGTGGTGACACAGAAGTGCATTCAGCTTTTTCCAAAATTACATGCCACACCTGCTTTTAGCCCTGCTTATGCCAGCCAAATTCAGGAGGATCCTTAACACATCTGCCTAGTGGAACATCACATTGCTGGGCTGTCAGGAGATTGTTCACGTTAATCAGTATCACAGGTGTAGTGCAAGTGTTTTGTCTGACTAGTAGGACTATTTAAAAGACAATTTCATAGATACTCTTGCACTGAATACCTTTACTATATGTTTACCTTATAATGAAACAACATTATTAGAACTAAGTACACCATCCTAAATATAGTAGGGCTTTTGTCCACTGCAATTTGAAAGTGATATTAAGTGGTCTGGAATATTCCCAAGAAATCCACTCAAAACATCTGTGTTATTAGTAGTGTCAAGGAATAAAGTCAAGCTGCAACAGAGGTTATTACTGGGGACTGTCATGTCAAGGACAAACTGTGACATAAATCTGACCTGGTATTTTAATGAGCAGCACTTACACAAAAGGTAAAGCTGCACTGATGAAATGACTATTGGATGACAGCTCCAAGATGAGAAACCCTGCCAAGGCAGGAGGACTGGACTAACCTATGGAAAAGATCGCACAGGTTTGATGAGTAACAGCTACAGAAAAAAATGAGTGAAAAAGAAAGTGGTGGGCCATGTGCTTGAAGACTGATAAAAACTTCTGCATGCAGCTATGAGTTTTACCAGTCAAAAATGAGCAGGAAATTCTGTAACAGCTGACCACAAGTGTTCACAATACAACCACAAAATGGGAAAATGTTACTACTGGATGTAAATAAAGATAATCCCAATAGAAGTGCTCAGACAGAATAAGGATCATGTATTCAATACTATTTTGTTAGATCTTACTTAGAATTAGACCATTTCTGACATACTGTGCAAAGTAGGAGCCACTCATTTTCAGGAAAGGCAAATTCAAACCAAACAGACATAGAAAAATTCCTGTCTTACCAGTGCCAATGCAAAGGACTTAACCTGCCTGGGCTGGCAGAATGACACCCAAGAAGGGATCTTATTGTCACTTACGAAATGGTAAAAAACACTGCACCAAAACAAATGTAGCCAAACAACAATTAACCATAACAATGATCACAGCTGGCTGGAAATGCAGATGAGATGGAAGCTGGGAAGGATGATTATGAAAGGGGGAAATGCAGGAGACATTTGTTGCTCACAGGACAAGAGCTTGGGCAGTTTGCCATATGCTTGTGAGCACATCACACCAGACTCAAGTCTGCCAGATACAACCCTTTTGATTCAGGCACAGACCCACAAACTAAAGACCCTGAAGGCAAATCCACCAGGCCCACCCAGCAAAAATAGTTTCATTACTAACATGTCACCCTTAGGACTACATCCCTAGAGCAAGCCCACCATCCACTGAGGCTCTCCCTGAGAGGACTAGTAGTAGGAGCATTTCAAGATTCTTCCCAAACTGGCAATGAAAACAGGCATAATACCACTGGACAGCAGCATAATTCCTTAGAAGAGTTGTGGTAAAGTGTAAGTTGATTTTTCAGTCTTTTAGATATTTCTGACCCTCAAAACAGCACCATCATTCCCTACATCAGTTCTGTTTTCCTGCAATTAAGTGGGAGAGGCGATTCTTTTCAATTCCATAAATTAAATCCTGTTTAAAATGGCTTTCATACCAAATGCCTTTTATAAAAAGTGAAACTGAAACGTTTTTAGACATGGAAATGAAAGGAAAAGAAAACTTAATTATCACATGAAAATTAGTATTTTCCCTGACAATTTATTTTCCTAAGGCAAGGTTTTGCATGATGTTTAATTTCCATAATAAAATGTCACAGCTGATTCATTACATTACATTTGATTAGCATTTATCACATTTTTGGCACATTCATAGATTGATTTTGGACCAAAGCCAGAGTAGTTTTGTTTCAGAGCAATCCTGAAGTGAATGGACTGAGAACAACCATTTCTGATCAGAGAAAGTTGGGTTTTTTATTTTTGAGGCAAGTATTTTATAACAGGTTTGGCTTAGGCTTAGACATTTTGTTGAGGTGTTCTTTTCCTTTTAATTTTGTTTGAATGGTCACTTGAATAAATTAACCTAAAGACAAGCATTCTCTTAAACACAGGGATTATCTGTTAGCATTATGCAGCAAATGCTACAGGCTCTGTAATCCATTGGCAGATTTTCAAACAAAACCCTATTGATCAGACAAGCCCAAGTATCACGAGCCACACAACTGCAAATCCAGGTTCCCTACTGGTGCTTTGGAAGTCATTGCTACAGGGGCTTCCTTGTCTGCCACACTGAAGACTTACTCCATCAGCAGCTGACCACAAGAGGGGAAAAAAAAAAACACAGCAAAAAAAAAAATTAAAAAAGAAACAAACAAACAAAAAAACCCAACCAGACAACCTCAAACAAACAAATACAAATTAAAAAAAAAAAAAAAAAGAAAAGAAAAAAGAAAAAAGAGAGAAAATAAAAAGCAAGCTGGAAGGCTGGAAAGTCCCCTCAGAAACACAGCCTGACCCAATTTTTCTGGAGATCCTGACCATGGAGTATTTTACTTCAACTGGATGAGTTAAAAGCATTTTTACCACTGACAGCCACCCTAACTGACAATGCAATCCCACACAGGCTTTTCACAGTTCTAATGCAGAATCAGAGGAATTCATCAGTTTAATGCTGTTCATCCCTAAGATGCTCTCGCCTCCAGAAGGCAGAGTTGGGATGACCCAAGGAAGCCCAGTCTCTGTGTGAGCCCTCATGGCAACAGGAACAAACACACCTGATGAAGCGAGACTAATGTTTTGTTCATTATGGAACTATTCCCTCTCCCTCAACGCTTCCTGTAACATGACAGAATCCTGATTCAAAGTCTCAAGGAAACTACTTATCAGCAACTGTCCAGACAAAATTTTTGTATTATTTCAAGTTTAATCATGCTGCAAAGTACTCTTTTTTTCGAAGAAAAATACTCACCTTCCTCTGAAGACACACACAAGCATGAGCACAGAGAGAAACCCAAGCAAGCAGGAAAGATAATGGATTGAGTATTTTAGGAAGCCACTGTGTGGATCAGACCAAAGGCAGTTCAGACTCTCCAAGAGGTGGTTTTATTAAAAAAAGAAAGTTGGCGCACACCAGATACTATAACCTAAGGTGAACTTTAAAATATATTTTTCAACTCACATCGACATGTACCTCAGACATGGATAACTAAAATGTAACAGGCTGTTCTGTAGTGAATTCCCCAGCCCTTGTGAAACGCCTGTTTGGAGCAGGACTGTATCCAGTGTAACATGTTAGTGCGGAGCGTAGAAAATGAGAAGTTTTCAGGTGATGGGGCAGGCAATGAAGCTTGGCGTCTGAAGCTTGGCCAGCTCCCCCGAAGCACCCTCGCTTATCAGACACTGTACTCCCCTGACAGGTGCTGCTTCTCTTTCTGAAATAAATTGATTTGACAGGGCAATATTAACAGTGCCCTGAGTTGTTGAGAAAGCTGCGTACAACAAGAGATCTTTGTTCATCTGCCTTGGCTAAGCTCATAGGGGCGGATGTGAAAGATATTCCTGATTCACTGACTTCAGAAAAAAAAAACCTGAAAAAAACCCCCTCCATTAAAACCTCCACATGAAACCCCTACACATCCACAACAAAACAAAACAAAACAAAACCCAAGTTAAAAAAAGAAACAGCCAAAAAGAGGAACAGAGTCTGCAGGAGAACATTACACAGGTGAGCAACAAGGGGAAAAAAGACACATTAGACTAATTTTACACTCTGGGTAGCAAAATGGGAATGCAGAAACTTATTTACGAATTACAAATGCTTAAGAACATATCTGGTGTCCCACATATTGATAAAGACTTAATATTTCCACAGACTTAGAAGAATTATGACACACAGTTCATGTCCTGGTCACAAACAGGGTAACTGCAGTACACAAACTCATCTTGCATCTGCTAACTGTGATGCTTGCCTGGCTGCAGGGTCCTTGGGTATCACAGGGTCTGATACAAAATCTATATTTGAGAATCAATTAAACTAAGTGACGTTATCTTTATTTCCCACTGGAATGTCAAGCACCACAGCTCACCTGTGAAACAACTTGATCATGTGTTCAAGGCTGGATACCAGCAAGATTTGGTGCTACAAGGCAGAGAGACCATCACCCTGTTTCTGTAACTGAGGGGCATTTCTGAAAATACTGTTATCAGCAAAATCAGGGATTAAGGTCAATAGCAAGTTTAAGCTTGTGATATCCAAGAGTAGACAAAGCCATACCTCAAGAGTATCACAGGCTGGGTTCTCTTCCCAGAGCCATCTTACTAACAAAATTCAAAGACACCACAAAACAGCTTTTGTTTCATCCTTTTGCAGCAGTAATATGCCCTTCTTTCATAGCTCTGAAGCTTCCTCTCAGCTATGAAATGTCACCACAGTCAATTGCTCCTCCTCTGAATGCCTCCTCATCAGACTACATGCAGGACAGTCAAAGAACATCTGATGTTGGAGTCTCCAAATTCACCTGCCTGACTCTTCTCCAAACAAAAGGGCTTGAAAACACAGAAAACCCTACACTTAGCTCTCGTCCCACAAAGCCTGTCTTTCTCAGCCAATTTAGGTTAGGTATCACAAGCCAGGATTTGAATATAAAGCACAATACAATACACAGTAGCTGTGGAGGTGTAAATTCATGCTAGTTATGTGCAGTAACACTGCAGGGAGCTCCCAGCTCCAAGGTGTTAAAAGAGACACTGTAAGTATATGATGCAGCTACAATAGAGCACTGGCCTGAAGATCAGCTTAGGTTTTCTGGAAGTTTGTGTTTCACTGTTTGTGTTTTAATGGTGGGGGGCTAGTTTTGGTGCTTTTTTGTTTGCTTTGGGTTTAAGTTTTATGTCTTATGAAAAAAGAGACCTTTAAAAAAGAGCTTTTTAATTTTGGAGGCATTCCTTTCATTTAAATTATTTCTCTTTTGTTTCTCTGGACTTTGGATTATTTTCCAAGAAAGTAATTATTTTCACCTCTAAACATTAAGGATGTGATAGGATGTAGCTTTACTAAACACTAACAAGCTTACACAGAATTTTTGTTTTCCTTTAAGAAGATTAAAATTATACCATATTCCTAGTTTAGAAGGAATTTTAGAGAGAAGTTTATTATCCATTAGCTGCCTTTTCTCCCCAGTGTAATTTCAACCTGTAAATCTCAATAAAGACAGCAAGTTGAAATCTTTTGGGAACTTCAATTCAAAATCTACATAGTAAATTTTTTTGAGGTTTTTTTAGCATTAATCTCTACTTCAAGTTAAGCTATAGCACTACAACACCACTGTTTACTTCTCAAGACAAACATCCTTCCTTGAAGGGATGCAAGGGATGCATCCTTGAATCCCAGGCTTTTAATTTATGTGCACTGACTTGCTATCTTTATTGATTTACTGTAATTTTTCATAGCACATCTGTGCAGATCCAGCCTTCCCAACTGTATTTCACTTATAAGACTGAACAGGTTTTGACATGGATTAGTATATTACACTACATGCTTCACAAGGTTTTTAAATTCAACTCTGCTTTTAAAAGCAGTTGACCTTTGCTAGTGTTTGATCCTAAACATTTTAAACAATCGGTTGACTATTTTATTTCTTTGAGTCAGTTTGATAAAGCTCTGGAATCTTGACTTCAAGCAAACCCTCAAATTATCATTTGCTTTCCCCCTCTGAAATGTTCAACCATCACAAACATCAAATATTACAACAGAAATTACCATGTATACACGGTTACCTTGTTAAACTCTTCATTTCTGTGGGCACTTTTTCATTCGATCCTGGCAGAGCAATTCAATTACAGGGGAGTGAACAATATCACTGACAAACACTATGGGCACAGTTAAAATGAGCCAAGGCTGAAACTCTTCCCTCAGGCTGCAGCCATTTATTCTGGAGACCCATTTATTTCAGCTACAGGGGGGTGATTTTAAATAATTGGCTTTAACAAGACAGAAGTAATTTTAAGCAGAAGTTCTTCCAGAAAAGGAACCAAAGTTCCCACATTTAACATCCCTTTCAGACAAATTATGAAGACTAACCTTTAGAGTTATGTAAAACAGCATTTAAAGAGACACTTTTCCGAAGCATTGCTCCTTTACCGAAAAGCACCACTATTTAGAAGCTTCCAAAAAAAAAAAATTTTTTTAGATTGCTGCGATTCAAATTACCACTCTCCAGACAAAACAAAAGTAATTTACAAACAATATCCATCTCAAAACGGGTTTTGTTAAAAACTACCTAAAAGCATTACTTCCTATCAGAAGTGAGTTTGTTACTGTTATCCACATGCTACCAGGTGTCCAGGCTATAATAACATGCCAGAAGTCTGAACTGCTGTTTGAAAATGCCTCAAGTTGTTTTTTTCCTTTCCAGAACTTGTCCTTTCTCCAGAAAGGGACACCGCTTTTCCTCCTGAATCTTTGGCATGCGTTGTATGTGAAATTCCCTCTTCCAGCTCCCTACCCTTAGAAACACACATCACCCATTGCACAGCTGTGGACAGGAAGGTGGGACTGCCTTCCCCTGCACCGGGAAACAAAGCTGAGCAGTGAGCAGTAAGGCAAACAAGCTGTGGCCTCCAGATGCAGTCCCAGCTGGGACTCTTCTTCAGTCCCAGCACCCCTGCTGCTCTGCACAACCCACAAACCCCACTGGCCGAGTGACAGCCCCTGCAGGCTGGCTGCTGCCGAGCAGGATGCTGGAACAGAGTTATAACCCACGCTGCACTAACCTAGAGCTTGTTCTCCTCCACCTGCTTATTTTCAAAGAACTCATGGGGAATTAGTGTTTGCAATTCTTTTCAGCAGAGAGCTAAAAACTAGCAATGGTTCAGACAAAACTAGAGGTGGAAGAGATGAAAGAAGACGGTGGAAGGTCTAAGAGGAATCTAATCATTAGTCTCATTTCCATTGAGAGGAAATCCTGAATTACAACTACATAAAAAGAACTCTTAAAAAAACAATTCTCAATACAGAGTAGAGGCCTGGTCTGCAGCCAAGGAGCACTGCTCTCATTTAGCAGGTATTTAAAATTACTACAAACATTTTGCTTAATATTACAGCATCACAATAAACTTCCTTATCCAGCAAGGGAACAGATGAAAGGTTAGCATTCAGAAGCTTTGTACTATACCAAATTCCACCAAAACCATGACTAATTCAAGCTGGCGTTTATTATTTCCTGTAGCACTTCTCTAAATAAAGCAATTTTCTGCCACAGCTAAAAATATTTTGACTGCAAAATTCTATCATACCTTGAACTACGTCCACTTGGAAGTAAGCAATCTCCAAACCTACCTGCCTCAAACTCAATGCAAATAGAACCCTCATATCACACTGTCTTTCCAGACACCCTAGGAGAGCCTAATGATTTGCTGTCAGTTTTCTTCTCTCTAGAGCCTGCAACTCTGGGGTTTGCTTTTTTGGTTGGGGTCTTTTTGTTGTTGTTGTTGCTGTTTAGCTTATTGGGTTTTTTTTCCTTCTGAAGCAGATTAGCGTGTTCAGTACCTAGTGAAAACTACTTGATCTACAGAAAGTATTCCTGTGCAGCTTGTGGCAAATCTTGAATGGAAAGGTTTTTACCAAGCCTGCCTTTTTCTTTTTTTTTCACCCCTTCTTTACCTTCTCAGTTTTAAAAAAATTGTCCAGGCTCCAAGTCACAAGGTTTTAATGGACTACAGTCCCCAGAATAATTTCTTCAGAAACTGAGCATTATATAGCATATTGGTCAACATGTTCCAGGCTGGAGAATGGTACTCATACAAGGAAAAGATAAAACCCTCCAAAACTTAAAGAACACAGTGCTGTATCACATATTTAAACAGAGAAAAAACTGATCTTAAAGCTGAAGAGCTTTAGCATGATTTTGTTAATGTGTCGTTTACCATATCTATGACTGCATCTGAAATCAAAACCAGACAAGTGAAAAATGAATGGAATTCTGCAACTCATAAAAGGAAGTGGTTGCCTCAATACCAATGATCACTTCTCATTATAACACAACCAGATATGCCACCATTATTACCAGATCAGAGGCAAGAATATCTTAATTTTTTGTCTAGTATGAAAGCAAGCTACTGAAGAGGTGCCCCTATTTTTTTGTTCACAAAATTCCATGGGGGAAAAAAAACCCTAGCAAACCTGGGGGGAAAACCCCAAAGAGCATTGCAGTACCTGGCAGAACTTAAATAGTAGCAGTTTGACTTTCAGATCAAATAAAAGAAAACAACAAACCCTTACTTACTCATACTATGAATTTCATTATGTCTAAAAAGCAAAAATAACAGAGAGATTTGTTGATGATGAAACAAAAAGACCTGGTTTTCTTCAGAAGGAGTTTTCAAATAATCACAGTTTGGAAGGAATCCCTCAAGTTCCTCTAGTTCAAAGCTCCTGCTCAAGTGGAGTCACCTCGGGCAGGTCACCCTGCACTGTGTCCAGCCTGGTTTTGAGCACATCCGCAGATGGGAACCAGAATGTGTCTAGGCTCCTCATTCCAGTATTTGACCACCCTCACTTGGAAAATGTGACAGTTCAGAACTCTCTTTGGTTAAAAGCCTACAAAATCAGGTGGGTCTAGAAAGTCTCATCCTTCTTCACACACATTTTTGATGCATGGGATTTTTGCTCCTATTCTCTTTTCATATCCAGAAAAGATTTCAGGCTGACACATAAGTGCAGAAGTAGTACAGTGCTCCACAGCTAACCAAGGATATCCAGCTCATTGCTTAGTAACCACAATCTCCTTCTAACAACCTAGGAGAAAAACTTGTATCTTTCCTGAGAAAAGGTACTTTAACAAAAGTGAGTCTCAAGTTTCTGAAAATACTGGCTCTCCTTGACAGCACCAAAACACTGAAGATTGTGGCAGAAGAGACTCAAACTTGTAATGAGGAACCAAAGGCATAAAAAAGAAATCAAACTACTTCACTGTTCCCTGTGTGAAAGCAGTCCTATTTCACCATCAACTTTGAAAGATTTATGGAACAGAAGCAAAAAAGAGGAAGGAGAAAACATTGAAGGTGACATTTTCATAAACAGGTAAGGTGTACAAAAATTCAGATGCTATGTGGGATTATGCTAACTCTGAGAAACAAATAATTGCTCTGTGCATTCACAGAGCAACAGGACATGGAAAGAGAGCATCCTGATCCCTCTATACTGGAGAAAGGTATTCTGGTGAGAAAACACTTCATTACTGTCCAGAAGAGACAAAGCAAAACAAATTAGAAAGTTCAACTGCTCCACAGGCCAAATGACTGAAGGCAAGACATCTAAAAATGTGTGTCAGTCACAGTACCAAACAACAGCCCTGCTTAAAATACTTTCTAATACATAACAGCACACAATCAGTGTGTAGCTCAGACTATCATTAATTTCAGAACATTATCACTTAAATGTTATGATGTGGAAAACATCTATTATATTGCTTTCTTGAATGAAAAAAACATACAACTAAAACCTTCTGCTTTGTTCTTATTTCTGAATTCAGGACTATGATTTCAGAAATACTGTCAAATTGGCACATCATTAAAACATGATTTCACACCTTAAAGTGGTTTCTGGTAAGCAAAACAATAAAAAGAATTGATGCAGAAAGCTAATGCACCTGTTTTGAATAAAAAATTTGGTGGCTCAAATCCCTTTAGAACCAACAACCAAATTAAGTTATCAGCTCTTATTATGTTAGGTACTGAATTCAGAGTGAAGTTTCTAATCCCAGCATATTGTGGTTAACTAATCAGGAATTATTCAAAATAATGACTAATGCCAACTTAATATTGCTTCCAAGTTTAAATTTTATTTAATGCAAGTGCTTTTTAATTAATAGTGGCACTTATTCTCCAGGAAAACTCTTCATAATTAGCATTTTTACATTTAATTTGTTTTTGAAAGCCAAAACATATTGCTGGTCCTAATATTAGTGCTCAAGAATTTCCACCAAGGTTTCTACCAATTTTTTCTTTGACTATTGCTTTGCATACTAAATGTCTAAACATTCAACTTTTAAAGATGCTTCCTTCAAAATATTATCTAATGGCTGTAGAAAAATGTTGGCTGTTCAACAGCTTTTATATTTTTCATTCTTTTTTCAACTCAAATCACGACAGGATTTAGTTATCTGTGGAAAAGGGATGGAGAGCACTCAGAGTTTTGTATGCTGTCATACAGAATTAGTGTTGATGTATTACCTCTGTCACAGCCCAGTGGTGTAAAAACTGGTCCAGATCAGTTAGGTAAAGACGGATAGGTGAAAGCTGTGTCTGGCTAATGTGTGGTTTTCCTCTAATGCCCTGGAGACTAGTCAGCTCCTCTCTTGAAAACCCTGGGGAAGAAGAAGCAGTACAACAGTATCACAAAACAAGCCAAACAGTGCTCTACTTCAACAGCATCATTGACAAACACTGTCTTTTACACTATGTCTACATAACAATATTTTTCTTAAAAGCTCTTGCTTGGTTTAATAAATTAAATATATCAAAGTATAAATTTTGAGTTTTGACAGAAAACAAAAATATTTTTAAAACCCAATAGTACTATAATGTGATATAAAATAACTTTAAGAGGTCAGTGTTATGCTATTTTGAATACACGTATCTTTAAAAAAATAACAAAAATTGGTCTCATGCAAAATACTTCATGTGTTCACTCAGCAGCCTCAGTAATAAATAACAAAATCTCAGGGTTAAAAAAAAAATCATTTGGCTTATTATTTCTAGACAGGTATTACATATTTTAGTAAAACAGGATGATTACTCCACAAGTTACTTGGCCCCGATTTCATTTTCTCTGCTATCAGTTCAGCAGTCTTTTACTAATTTAGGAACAAAAAGGTAATCTTTGAAAACAAAGTAGCTGAACATTATAAATAACTAAGGTGATGAAGAAAACACACTATTTTTTACCACAGCACAAGTTAGTGAGAGTTGCTAAGCCATTTTAGCCACTGTAACTTCCCAAAGTTGTATCACCACAGAATACAACTATTTTTATAGCTGAGTAATAATAGACTAGCAGAAGTCACTCTGCTCACTGACCTTGGCCAGCTCACTTTAACGTACTTGGATTACTTTATTCTGATGGAATGTTTTTAATAGCGTAAACACATTCACAGGAAATCCCAGAGGCACACATTTATTTTGTTATGAGCCAATAAAAGGCATTTACTTCAAGCTAGGAAAAAAAATCTTGTTCAGGTCATAGGCTGAATTTAGGTTTTCCTCATACTTTCCTAAGAAAGTTGCTAGAATGAAGAAAAAGTATGCAAATATTCAGCCCAAATGGAAAAGTGTGAAAACAGTGTCAAAAATCAGACCAGGAAGTTAAACTCTCATATCAAAATATATACAGCAAGATTAGAATTACTTTCAGGAAGTACTTACTAAACCATTTACTCTAAATTAAATTCAGTAATTGACTATCAAAAGAAAATTCATTTTGTTAATTCTGAATTATTACATTCATATGGATTACCTATAAGGGTTGAAAACAAGAAGCTGAAATAGTCCACATCACTCACTGAATTATCCTGTACTTGGCACTTCCAGCCTGCAAACGATGATCTACACAAAACCAATAGCAGACAGTTTATTAAAAATCATGTAATTAAGAATTCACAACCTACCTGCACAATACAATTAGCATGCCTAAATTGTTATGCTAAATTGTTACTGTTTTAGCATTCCTGTTTCTAACAGTTGTTGTTAGAACAGCATTTTAAATAGCTTCAAAACCAGAACTGGCTCTTGTCTTTAACTAAAGACAAGACACACCGAACTTTGTACCTCTGCATGGCCTTAGGTTGCTAAGATGATTAAATGAACTGAGATAGCAACTTTTCATTAATACTGGTATAATCTTCAGTACAGTGATGACACCGTAAATTAAGCTAATTTTATTTCCCTTAATTGGCAAAAGTCTTTGTATTACAAATGCTGAGCTATATTTTTTCACCATACCCACTACTTTTAATACATGAACAATAAACCCCATCTCAAAGCAGTCTCAGCATCTCTTCCAGAACTGCTCAAACTATTAAACACAGCTAAGTTAAAAAGTTGGTTGGAGATTTAAAACACAAAGTGGAGCAATATCCAAAGAAAGGAGTAAACCCATTCTCAAAGCTGTCTGACACTTTCCATCTCAAGGGCAATCTGGAACAAGTGAAGCACCAACCTATTTTGGGGTCTCAAATTAGAAGCCAGTGCTTGTGGAAACTCAGAGCAAACAGACACCAGTGACCACCTAATGGCAGAGTCTGGCCCATGTGTCGATGCTGAACCAGGAGGAAGCCAGGAGCTGGGAACAAGGACATCTCACACATGCTTTCTTCATAAGGCTGCAGCTCAGACCCACATCACATTATGCAAAAATGCATATTATTCAAATTGCCTTGTATGCTGCTTTTGGCATTGGCACTGCAGACTATGGATCTTTGCTGTAAGAGATTGCTGCTTTCCACTCTTACAATCTTGTGAAATTTCAGAGCTTCTGATTTCAATTTTCCAAGCCAACTATCTGCCTCAGATCTTTCTTTTTCCCAATTTCTCTGTGCCAACAGCCAAAATGGCTTAGCTCATGGGTAACAAAATTCTGGAAAGCTTGTTATGCAGGAATTTTTTTACAGCTCCGTGCTTTGGGAGCAAAAATATAAAATTTAGAATACTTTTGTGCCAGGCATATACATTTTGCCACCCACAAAAATCCATCCATAATATTTCAGCATCCACAAAAATGACAGCTAGAATATATGCACGTGTCTGGAGTTACTCAAAAAGAAAGAAGAAAAACCCCGGAATTTCAGAATTTCTTTAAATTAAAGAAAAATTTCAGGATTCCATCAGACTACCGTGTAGGATAGTTAGTTCTAGGGAGGGAAAAATCATAGTTACGTGAGAGCACAAAATAAGGCTTTATTAAATAAAGTTCTCACTTCGCAGTGAATCCTTAATGCCTGGCAGTAGGGATTTGCCATATTCCAGGTGATGTGGTGACTTTGCAGTGCAGGCAGCCCTTCATTCTCTCTTCTAGGAAGGTTCCTAGGAAGTCTTTGGTCCTGCCCTGAGGCCTGGCTCACTACTTCCTGCTCTTAACCCATAGTCTCTCAATCTCTCCCCAGCCCTATGGCTGCGATTCGGCTGCCAACTTCTCCCAGAACAAATCCCATGGCCATGGCCAATGGTTTCCCAGGAGAGTGGTCAATTTTTTCCATCCTTCCAAGGAGGTCCTAGTCCCATTCATTCCAGCATAGAAGAGACTTCACACATACTCAACTAAATCAGCAAGAGGTCTCACCACTACTTCCCTACATAAGGAGGATATTCAAACAGGACTCAAATCCATACACCAGAAGAGAAAGTGAAATCCATGTCCTGTTCAGCACAGCAGAAGAATCTCTCTAAGTCTCATGCAGAGAGACCACGAGTCTGACTTGAGGCCACTTGTTTTACCAAAGTAAGTACTGAGGAGCATAGAGAGAGATTCAAGAGAGTTTAGGACTCGCTAGACTAGACACAGAAATTCAAACTGTAATGCAACCATTGAGCAAAATGGTGGGAATGCAAGTGTTTGGGAGAGATAATGACATGAGAAGCTGAAAAGGTAATCAGGCAAATGTGAAAATAAACAAATCCTGGGTAGGAAGTTAGAAATAAAGTATATGTGATAAGCCCCAATTCAGAAAGTAGGGATTTTCTGCATGGCAATCTTGTTAGAATCTGGGTCAAAATAATCAAATAAGTATTTTTCCATATTGGAAAAATTCCATTTCCATATGCAACAGTTAGCATATGCTTTGAATTCCTTACAAAAGGACCAGTGCATGCAAGAATTTTACATAACCTCCAAAAGAGACTGAACAAAAACTCAAGATTCACTGCAGGTTAGCAAGCAGAAACTGCAATTAGGTTTAGGAGATGTCTGGACAAGAAAAATAATTCCAAAGCTTACTGCTAAACATCTGGAAATCAAACACTTCAGCAGTTTTGTTTTCCCACGCATCTACAAACTCACAAACAGGATAAGCCTGTTAAGCATCCTAAGAGAACACCAGGCTAAGGGCCACAGATACAGACAGAAGAGGAAGCAGGGAGAATCCCTGCAGTTCTGCTCTGGGAACATGGAGGCAGCATAAGGAACAAACCCTTGACAGAGATATTAAATGGTTTAAGATTCATCTCTACAAGCAGAGCTACATTAAGTCACACACACACACAAAATCAAGATCCCCAAATGCAGCTGCAGTTTACTTCTTCAGCAAGTGAAAGCTATTACACGCACAGAAGAAGCCTCAATGTTAAAAGAGCATTAAAGTTAAAAATAATCTAGCATTGAATTTAGAAAGTGACAGAGAGGGCTGCCTCTGATCTTCAGCTTGGCCTCTCTATACACCTTAAGAGTACGATAATATTATGTGTCATATTTTCTCTAAAAGAAAAAGAGAAATCTATGTCTCATTCAAATCATGGATGAATGGATCAATCAGGATTACACTATGAAGGATAACGTAATCTGACCTGTCCCTGCCTTATTTGTTGCATCATCTGTAATGTGCACAGTGTGTGAGGCATAAATTAAAAAGACAGAAGAAAGCATTAGTTCACAAATTCAGGTAGGTTATACAAGATGTGAGATAAATACTTTTTAAAATTGGAGGACAGAAGTCAGTGGTAACCCATTTCTTCAAGTGTCTATTTTTTTTTTCTTTTAGGACAGAGTAAGCTCACATTATTCATACTGGAAACTTCTCCCATCCCTTTTCTTCAGCTAGTTACCCCTACTCCTGCAACAGTTCAACAGTGATTAAAAGACAAAATTATCACTAACAGCTGTGAAGAGATACAGCTTCAAGTATTTCTGAGAGTGGCATCCATCTATCTCTACTTCTTCACTTGAGCTTACAGCAAATTTGAAGTCATTATTTTGTTTTCAAGACAGAAGATGCTATGTATGTACTCCGAAAAATCAGAGCCCAAATGTTTCATACTGAATTCCTAAAGTTACCAGGTACTTCTGCATACTTCTGTCTACACCTTTTCCTTGCCTCAGTTCCTCATCTTTAAACTGGGAAAAACATCACCTTCCCATCTCCTGCAGCTGTGAAAATTACTTGAGCACAACATAAAACTTCCATGGGTGGATGCAGAGGGAGGGAATCCTTTTGTTTTCCAAGTGGGATATAATACAATAGAGAAAACATGGAGCCTCCTATTGTAACAGGGCCAAACTGTAACATGACATAAATGTTCCTTCAGTGCTCGTGATGTACTCTGTACAGCAAGCAGGATGGAAAAAAAAAAAAAGCAAAACATTAAATCATGTAACTGAAACACCATGTGAGAATCTCACAACAAATTAAGACCAAAACCAATGTCTTTCTAATAATACAAACAGAGTAGCATTACAGCATAGAAGTTTGTTTAAATACAAGTCTAACCAGCTGTCATCATCTCAATTACCTTAGAACCCAAGTACCTATAATGTAAACATTTGTTAAAGCAGCTCAATTTTTAAGTAAAGGAAATTTAAAAATAAGATAAAGAACACAGAATAAGAGCAATTTCATTCTAGAACAGATGTTGATGTACTACAAGCACATTAGAAATTATTTTTAAAATCTTAGTTTAATATATTAAGACTACCATGACTAACTGGGGACTGTATGCACTTTTAAAATGCATTTTCAAGATGCCTGTAAATGACATATCAGACATCTGACTAAAAAAATTATCTGCTTTATATGTGGAAGAAAGGTAACAAGCATATTATAACTCCTCTTTTTTGTATAAATTATTACTGACAATGGGAACCTGTTATTAAACTGCATATAAGTGAGACTTCTCCAGTCATGTAGTCCAAACCCACATTAACTATGATGAATTGCATGGTGTAATTTCCATAAGGTCACCTGCTCTCTGTGGGAACCTCTCTTTTGAGGTTTAGAATTGCACCTCGAAGTAACCTGTACACCAAATGGTAATAAAAGAAAAGCTGAATCTAATTAACTTAAAAATTACTGCTTCTCTTGTCATTAGCAGAGCAAATTTTTCAGACAAAGCAAGTGTGCACTGCATTCCTTTTATCACTTGCTGCAAACTTTTCTTTTAACTTCAGATGGACTTCACAACTTTAGTTCATGCTGCTGTTATTTTCAGGCTGGCTGTATCACACAGCCAACAAAATAAAACAACTGCAGTTTGTGCACAAGTGGTTATTCCTCAACTGCACACTACTACCTCTGTGCCTCCTGACCTAAACTAGCTACTAATTGATTGATGGTTCAGGTTTAAGGTGTTGATTTTGGCTTATACAGTCACAAGGAGTCTTTGGGTAATTTAGAGGTCTCTAGTAGAAGAACTCTTATGAACCTGGCTGCACTCATTTTACCACTTGTCCTCCTATAAAACACACTGCTCAAACTCCAGTGTAGACAGCACTGCACCTGTCTAGCACTTGCTAAGTAAGTTTTCCTTAGAATTTGGATTGGGTTTTGACTTTTTTTTTTTTAGCAATAAAATGGACAAAGAAGTGTGACTAATTTCAACCCCAAGTTGAAATAAATAATAATAATAATTTATTAATAATAACCCCATAAAAAAAGCAAATGCAAGATTCACGGGTTTTCTGAGGCATTAATACTATCACCCTTTTGTTCAGAAATGTGGGGGTTATAACACTTGAGAAGTGCAAAGTCAAGGGTTTGTGGTTTCTGTTCAAGGAAAATAAAATCCAATTCCCTCACCTTCCAGGAAAATGCTCCCAGCACCATAATTGGGAATATCTCATGCAGAGCATTCCCAAAGCTTTACAGAATTATTTGAATATTGGCAAGACAACAGCTTGAGATACACAACTTGTACTGTAATAAGTGATCCTCTTTTAAATTGATTTGATCAACCACTGATCAAAGATTTAAACCGAGCCCTCTCACAACTGTTTTTTAATTCTAGGTTATAAAATCATTGAAAAGGAGTTTCCCCTCTTTCTTCCACTGATACATCTGTTCCACACAGAACATTTAAACAGTCACAGACACAGCCAGTAGCTGATTCACTAATTTCCTGAAAAAAAAACTAACTGCATTCTATACCTCAGCTCTTTGAAAATTTAATAAAATTTAATAAAATTATTAAGTACACATCCTCAAAATAGTGCAATGACTAAGTAACTGTGTTAGGAAATAGGAAATCCATCTCCCCTTCAGATGAAGACAGTGAACATAGACTTGCCACAACCTCAGCAAGTGCTTTAACCACTAAGATACTATTATCAATTTATTATTAAATTGTCATTCAAACACATCAGGAGCAGAAAACTTCCCAAGATTCTGTACACCCAGCAGACAACCACTGCATGAGGATGGCAATCAAGCAGGAAAGGCTACAGCACAGTGGCTACAGGGACTCTGCCCATCTCTTATCACCAGAGAAGAAACTGTTCTGGTTCCCATCCCAGAACAACTCCTCAAGATAACCTGTTGTAACTTCAAGCAGCTGCACAAAATATAGAATCCAACAGACCAAAAGGGAATTGCCAGGATGAGATGGCATTCATGTCGCAAAAGACCTCCAAGAGAAGGCAAGGATGAACTGAACTAGCAGCTGTTAGCAACCTGGTATCTGTGAACTTCCCTGACACCTGCAAGAGTATGGAGTGACAAATGCTGTCATGTTTTTGGGTATTTTTTAGTTGGCTTTCTTTTTTTTTTGGTTTGTTTGTTTTTTTGGAGTTTTTTTTCAGTTGCTTGGTATGCTTTAGTTTTAAAAATAACCAAGGTCTGTAACATCAGTGCCTGCACCAGGCAAATTAACACTGTAACAATGGATGAAATGAGCTGACACATGAACACCTGTCTCACGCTTGGGAACACACAGAATGGCTTCTGAAAGAAAAATTTTTGCATGATCCATCTCTTAGAAATCTTGTTAATACTACTTGCACATGAATATGAAAGACCCTATAACATTTAGGGAAAAAAAAATCCAGAAATCTAAGCAGCCTCAGGGTAGGAACAAAGGTCCTTATATCAAGAGATAATTGGTTTAAAGGCAGGAGGATGATGGGTAGAACTGATCAGCTCATACAGAAGACAGACATCACCAGTGACTACTAAGGAACAACCCAGAAAGAGAGATGACAAAAGTCCACAAGCATTCACATTGTTTAGTATACAGAAGTACTTAGAAGTGTAAGTAAATCCAAGCTACCTTGTCTTTTTTGTCTCTTGACAAAGCAATTCAGAGGTTTTATCTGCCTAACAGTGGAATTGACACACCAGCACCTCCCATGTTCTGTTGTTCTGCAGCTCATCAGGATACAGCAGAGCAGCTCTTCTGGCACATCCAGTTCAGTTACGGCCTTGGAAATAGCAGTGAACTTCTTTCCCAACAACCAAAATAATCACACTGCAACCAAGGATCATAAAAAATTGTTTCCACTGCATGAAACAGGGCTAAGTTCTCATTCACAACCCAAGGCCATAGATATGTAGAACAGCACTCCTTTACCACTTGTGATCTTCCATTGTGATCAACCAGAAATTGCACTGAGAAAAACATCTTTACTGATAACACAGAAGCGTAGAGAAAAGCCTTATTTCTTTTAGTTTCCTATTTTTATGACCTGTGCTATCTGTGACCTCTCAACACAGCAAGTTTAACATCAGCCCAGAGTCTATCTATCAACACAGAATTGTTCAGCTACTGAACAGTGTGCATCAGAAATGAGACTTCCACACAGATACTTGCAGCATCCTTCCCTTAGCTCTAGGGGACCCATTCAAATCCTTGAGCACAGTGCCCAGGGGTCACTGTCTGAGCCCAGAAACACTTTTCTGCTCATAAAACCACACTGAGACTACACTATACAGGTGTGTCTTCCAGCCAGCCTTCTCACAGGACTGTTAGGAACTCTGCATGTCTTAGAGCCAGCCAGCCAGCTGTGTAATGAGAGCTGCATTGTCTGACTGCCACTTAAAATAGTGCTTACATGTAAAAACACCTGTCAAATACAAGGTAATGGATCACTCATGGAATTACCTATGAGCATGGAAACAATATTACAATACATCCCAAACACTTCCATAATATCATTGTCAGGAACTGTGTGTATAAACAAAACACACTGGAAGGAGAAAATCACATGCAAGTACCACATCAGGACTACTGCACCTTTATGGAAGTAAAATATACATTTTCTCCGAGTGCAGGCATATACTTGCACTTCTGTAAAACATGTTCTTTTACAACATTAAAAAGCCCCGTGCCAATATTTATCTCAGCTTTGATACAGTTTATTCCTGTTCAGATTTAATGAAAAATAATTTGTCAGACTGAAATGCAACTGCAATAAAGTATAAACTCATGTCCCTGCATCAACTTAATCAAATCAGTTTTGAGTTCTGCTGCTAATGAGGATCAGCACTCTCAGTTTTCATATCGGCTCTGAAAGACAGGAAACCATAACTGTCACAAAATGATGGTGAAATTGCTAAAAAAAAAACAAAAAAACCAAAACAAAACAAAACAAAGAAAAAAAACCTAAAAAAATTGAATCTTTGAATGCTTCTCCAACCATATACCCATCTCATCATTCAGATGAGATCAACCCAGCTTCAGGTAGTACAGGGCCTGAATGCACTTGCCAAGAGCAAGTGAGGGGGTTTTTATCCTCCTCTTCCTCTAACAGGTTACCACATGTAGCTACTGGTTTGTTAGCGTGTTTTTTATGTTTTAACTTTCATTATCTCTTCTGAAGGATCAAGTCTTTCCATTCGAAAACGTGGCAAAATACAACAAACATCTGAAAGGAATTACCAGGGATTTGAGGAAAAATATGAAGCCTATTTTAAGAAAACAACAATTTAAGCTATGCATTGTTAAAAGTAAGCCTGTCAGCTGCTCATTTGCTCCAGAGCTGCAGAGGTTGTCTGAAGCAAAGCACTGCTTTCACATTATAAATGAGAGCACAAATCAGAAGAAACATTCACTAATGAGCAAATGGCATTTACTGACAGTGGCAATTGTAGTGCAGCAACAGAATTCTTTTCCCTTTCATTAGGAACCTCACGCTGCAACCAACCTGGGGAAAAATTTAGGGGCTGTGTCCTTAAATACAAGCTTGGACTTCTCCCTCTTTCAAGTCCTAGACATTTAAAAAACAATGAGCAAGAAAAAGGAAATTTCCTGACCAGATGTGGATGAAGGAATGCACTGTAACTCCAGAGTCTGATTCCCAAGAATTACAGCTCCTTTCTCATCTTGCAGCAAAGAGAACTTATCAGATTTTTACCCTGCATCCTCAGTGGCAACCCAACAGGGAAAAGCCAGCATTCTGAAAGCACACTCTAATGTTTAGTTTATTCAATAGTGCCTAATGCACTTTTATAACCATTTTAACACTTTCCTCCTTTACTTTTGTTTCTAAATTGAGGGGTGTAAAAACACAGCCAGAAAAGGCACTTCAGTGAACACAGCCCTTACTATTGTTGCATTTTTCCTAGCAACTCATTCATAACTACTATACCTCTCTATATATGTAGGATTTTTGACTTATTCTCCAAGATGTACTGAGCTGACTTTCCATTATATAACATTTGTAGTGAATTGACAGTTTCCTCTTCTTTGTTTTAATTATTTAATATGAAGTTAGCTTATTTTGGCAAAAACTTTCATTTTATTGATGTCTTTTTAAAATAAATATACTGGTCTGGAATATTTTCTACACTTTACTTGCATGAGAATTACTGAATTCAGCTGTTCTTTCAGTGTTGCTAACCACAATAACGGGTTACAAAACCCTCTCCAAGTTTTCTCCTGGTTGCAAACACTTTGGGGGAATGTGTTATTTTTCTTTTTCCTGACTACAATTAAGCATTCAATAATTCTTTAATCAAATAGTATAGAGGGTCTTAGTCAGCTACATTTTGCCTCCTCATGCTGTACTGGCAAAGGCTGCAAGTAAAATAACTAGGATGGCTAAATAAACAAAAAGTAGTATTTAATTACAAAGGAAATATCCATAAAGAACTCTATTATAACCCTAATACATCTCTGAGTAATGTATCTGAAGACACTGAATTTTACACCTTACAGCAAACAAATGTTAAAATGTCCATCTCAGTTCTTTTCTGAGCACCAGATTCCAGAGAATAGCAGGAACCAACAGGCATGCCTGGATGCTTGTTGGACAATGCTTGATGCCAGCTGAGCTCCCTCATTATTGTCTGGAAAGTAGCAGAATATTTTAAAGGCACTACCTCTTAAGAGAAGAGTCCATTTACAGTTGCATCAAGCAGAATGCAAGTTACTCCCTGGGTTATCTCAAACCCGTGATAACTTGGAACTCTCACACACTTTATGCCAGAGAGCACTCAGCTTTCATTTATATGGTCCTCACCCTGCTCCTTTTCTACAGCAACAGAAACAACTCTTGGCGAGACCCCAGCAGGGAAAGAGTCCCACAAGAATAAGAAATGGCTGTTTGAAGCCATTGGAGATCTCATTTATGGACACCCTACTTCAAGGGAGAAATGCCATAAATTAACTCCCATTGTTTTTTATCTAGACAGTGAAATATTATCTGTCCAACTCTCTATTACAGTGAAATAATTTCCAGACACACTGTTCCAATGGATAAAAAGTTGTAAAACAACCATAACTATTATGCATAAATAAGGCACATAAATCGCATTTCAGTTTCCTTATTTGTTCTTCAAGGAATGAGAGGAGACAGCAAAATTCTCCCATAAAGTCATCAGTCTAACTTCCTGATTTATATATTTAATCACAATCCCATAATCTGCATTTCTCAATCCACAGTTCACAGAATAGAACACATAACAGTAAGTACACAGATTAATCATCTTAAACACAGCACCAAATACAAAAGGGAAGGAAAAAAGAGAATTCCCTATTTCAAGAGTATCTGTCCCTCAATCACCACAAAGTCACTGAGTGGAAACCAAAATCACTGAGCCTGACAAATGGGCTTCTCTGCAATTGTTAACAGTACAGAGTTTGGTATGTAAACAGCAGACCACTTTTTCAGGCAAACAGAGTAACTTACCTTATACAAAAAGGTATATTTACAACATTTAATACGTTACCACATTTGACAAAAATACTTGCCTCAAAGTCAGTCGTCCATGTGCTCAAAAATAAGCACATGCCTCACTAGTTCTTTAAAACCATTTTGTAGTAGCCCTTCTGCCCTATTAATGCAGAAAGCAGGCATAGAGAGATTACATCAAAATTTTTTCCAGCTCTACCTCTGATACTGCTAAAGTTTATTACCTCAGTCCCTATCAGGCCATCAGTGATCTATATATTTCTTCACTTCCTGGAGAGAACTGTCTACCTGTCCATATTCACAGCCTCAAGGATTTACCAGAACTCCACTGTCAAGGTGAAGCTAAGATTGAA
This sequence comes from Cinclus cinclus, assembly GCF_963662255.1. Lineage (NCBI taxonomy): Eukaryota > Metazoa > Chordata > Aves > Passeriformes > Cinclidae > Cinclus > Cinclus cinclus. Next base: position 91,751,978 of record NC_085046.1, on the reverse strand, counting down.
ATTTCAAGCCAAAGATCCACTCATGCCATATATTGTATATTCCAAACCAACACTTAAACCATTCACCTTTAACTAGCACTGAACTACTATTTGCTTATTTAACAGTTATTCCAATACATCATAAATGAAAAATAAATACTGAAGTTAACTCTTCTAGAAATGTGGCATGCTGCATCAAGATGAATTGACTATCTTAATATATCAAAATAGTATCACCTAAAAGATCACCAAAAAAATCCATCCAGTAGATTTGATGCACTTTGTAAAATACTACCCAGACCCTTCTATTTTTCTCCATAAATGTAAGCTCATCAGAGGCTTAAATCAGAGGCCAACTCAGAGAACTCATCAAGAATCTGTTCTCTCTCATTTCTCAGGCAGAAGTGACAGACTGTTCACTCGTGTCGCTCCACACCCTTCTTCACCTGCTTCTGTATGACTTATACCCCAAAACCCTGGCACACTTCCATCTCTCAGAACTCTACCTGCCTAGATTTATTGAAGCTACTTACATCTCAGATCCCATACAGTAGGCACAAGGCAGACATTTGAGGAGAAGCCACTACACCACTTCTGATCCTCAGTTTCACCTGAAACTCACCAGCTGTAGCCATCCCAGAGACTCCAACACCAGCAGTGTATGTTCAATGGCACAGAGATCGTGACCCACCAGTGCAAACCTGGTCACATTCATACCAGCATTCAAAATGGGTGGCTGCATTTCAGATTTGTGCCAGTTTCAGGGAATGTAGACCAAAAGTGCTACAGAAACCATTCTAATAATTTAACAGTATAGTTAACCAACCTCCCAGAGGCTCAGTAACCTTCCCATTCTATATGGAAATACGGCCAACATAATTTCCATTCTCAGCACACAGAGCTCACTTAATGGGCTCCCACACACCACTTGGGTATTCACTTCACCATTGCAAAAAAAACAAAAAGTGAAAATATTGAACACTTTCAAAAATCACTTCTAATACTAATAATAAATATAAAAAATGTGGTCTTAAAGGTAACACACAATAGCTACAATTTAACGTTACCATCTGATATCATCACAGGGCTCTACTTTGAACCATCTGGATACACTTACTATTAGTTTTATGGTTTATGCACAAAAAACTGCGTGTTCCTTGAGTTTCTAATGACTGTTCAGGGAATAACTGCAAGTTTTATTATGATCCATAGGTACTCTCAGTGAATGCACCCTAATTCAGCTGATCCCTAACAAATACACACAGCTCCATATGAGCACTCTCAGATGTGTGTAAAATCAGCAGTCCTCTGCCAATCCAAACAGCGCAGGAATAAAGGCTCTTGAAGAAATTAATAAAAACTACGAAACCCTCTGATGCTCCTGAATGCAATCTATTCAAAGGCTGACGGATAAGTAGATTCCATAGGAGGAATTTTAGGGAGAGTCACCCCTCAGCACAGAGAACGGGAATGTACCAGAAGAGAAACAGCGCCATCTACTGACAGCAGCGGGGTACTAGGAAATGACGGCTCCCCATGGATTTGGGACAGTTTCTCTGTCCAAGCCACCATCTAAAAGCACAGAAAATGTCCCACGAACCAAGCTGTGGCACAGAAATGTGGAATTCCAAAAGTTGGTGGTGTTTTTTTTGTTTTTGATTGTTTGTTTGTTTTTGGGTTTTTTTATGGTACCATTCATTTGACAAACTTGGAAGTTTAATTCTGAGTATCACAAGAGCTGTAAATGATGACCAGGAGTTACCCAGTCCCTCTACTTCCTTCAAGGCTTTACCAACTCTGCCATCCATATCCCACCTGATTGCCTGTTGCTAAGTATTTCCAGTGAAGTATATTTGCATCCCTTTGCTACACAAGCCATTCCAGCACGCATCTTTGCTTTCATAAAATCTCGCTAGCACTCAAACCAAACTCTTGGCATTTAAGGTCTGTATTTTTAATCCTGCTGAAACTGCACTCTCCCATTCCTTTTCAACAGCCTTTTACACAACTGACTCCAACTTCTTCCCAGCCTTATCTGCCTAAAACACCAATTTGTCAGGCATTCCCCATTATCACATTGACAAACTATTATTCTTTGCTCTTCTTGAAACTCACTCCAGTCTGCCCATGCCATGTAATTATCTAACAAAAGAGCCACAAAACTGGATACAATAGTTCAGCTTGGCCTTTCTGATAAAAGACAGAAAATTGGTGAATTTATCCTGTGTGCAATAACAGGTTATAAAGCTCATAAAGCTCAGCTAAGGTTCATATCTAGAAAACCTATTATTGTTTCCTAGACTGTACAACTTGAAAAAAGAAGTATCTGACTCTTCTGTTCTTGGAAAGTTAATACTTACTATTACTTACCTTCCTATCTTTGCATGTTTAAGTAGACAATGCAACTTTTCTTCGGACAACCCCTCAGCCAAAAACATTTCTATCACCAGATGTCATCTGTAAGCACTTTGTAACCTGTATAAGTGTTTTTAACTTGGATATATAGTTAAGAATGTATTTTCGATCCCTTGCATTCACTTTGTTTATGAAAGAGTCATTTTAATATTTCCAAGGACTTGTATTATTTTCAGATGTGCTTCTAAAGAAAACTGATCAACTTCCTATTCTTAATACTGATTCCTCTCAATGAAGTGAAAAGAACCTTATCAAATAAAAAATGTTTGGTCAAGAGCAATCTCTCTTTTTCAAGTTTGATCAAAACCTACAGGCTTCCAGGAATAAGGGCTGTCAGGGACTATCAATACAAAAAACTGCACCGTCCTAAGTATATCAGAACATTTTTCTTTCATTTAATGATTTCAGATAGACTTCTTTGGTTGATTATCTACAGTCTTTGAATCCAAAGCAAGTTTAAAACATGTTCCAAATACCTTGAATTAAAATGAAAATACTTCCTTAGCACCTCTGAAAACAAAGACTTTACTTCTCCTCTGTTCTCAGAATGTAACCTACTTTTGGCAAGAACACTGCCTTCCATCTGCCACTTGCAGGATCAAAGGATGAAATGCCCACAGCCCACCTGCAAGCTTTACATAATTTTTAGAAAACAGGCACTCCGTTACTACAAAAACCTCTACAATGAAGATCCACTAAGATCTAACAACAAAATAACCACCTGAGTACTTATTACTGAATTTAGTCCTTACAATGACTGCCTCTGAATTGTTTACACCTTGCCACTGAGCTTCCAGTATATGGCAGACAATTTTTTCATTTAAAAGAGTAAAACCTGATATCCACTTTCCCCAAAATGAGACAGAAATTCACTTTTACAGCAGTAACGCATTATATATATACAGGATACAAATTTCACCACTATTGCTTCCTATTTTAGTCACCTTATCCACATGTTATACAGCTAATACAAACAGGTCTGCATTTGACAGTACATTGTGTTGCATCCTATTTTAATTAAAAATGTTCCAGGTTCAAAAAGCATCAAGAACAGCTTTAACCATAATTCATGTAAGATTAATTCCTGCTTGTTTATCCAAGGTTTCACAATACTGACCAATGGAGAAAAAAATGTATTTTTCCCAGAAGGAGCAAAACAAAACACCTTTGTGAAATCTCAGCAAGCCCTCCACCCACTTCAATGGAACAGCGGCTTCACTCCCCGACTTCACAAGCAAATCTACCCTCTTTCAAGCCAGGACAAAAAAAAAAAAATAAACCAAGAGCATGAATAATTTCAAACAAGGCACTTGCCTAGCAACTGTAATTTGGCTATTTAGGTGTAGTAATTGGAGAAAAAGTGAGCTGAAAGAAAGGAGAACATGAAAAAAATTGGTTGGTTGTTTTTCACTATCAGCTGTGTCAGGCTGAAGCATTCACAAGGAAAAGCTGCAATTAGTGGCAGGACAAAGACCACTGGTGATGATGTTCTGGGTAGAAGGTGCTTAATACCATGCAGCCTTAGAGGTTTTGTAAGAGATAGGCTAATGCTGCTTTGTATCCTTACTGAAAGGTCCCAGGTATTAAAAGCACTAATGTTTGTATTTCAAGATGAAAATTCTTGACAGACTTCATTAATACATACAAAGACAGTAAAATAATATGGATAGATGAACACGGCACTTAAGACCATGGTTAAGTGGTGGACTTGGTGGCGCTGGATCAATGGTTGGACTCATTTTAAAGGTCTTTTCCAACCTAAACAGCTGTATGATTTTCTCAATACGCATTGTAGAAAATCAGGCAGTGTAAAGACAGACTCAAAGCAACAGGTCAACCACACCATCAGTTCCTGCACATTATATTGATTCTCTGTGTGCAAACCGATCACCAGGTTCACGCTTCATGACTGAATACTCCCGCCCAGGGCTGCTCTTGGCCAGAGACAAGCGCGGTACCTCATGTGCAGGATGCCGATGAGCGTGGCGGCGAGGTCGGAGGACATCCTGCCCATGATGCAGCAGCGGCTGAGGCAGGCGAGCAGGCTGGCGGGCAGGCAGGGCAGGAAGTACACGAGCTGCACCAGGCGCCGCTGCGCCTCGGCCGGCAGCAGCACCAGCGTGCCCTCGAGAGGATCTGCGGCACACAACACACGGTCAGCACTCGCCCGGACACACTGACCGACTACCTCGGCTATACTCTGACATGACGACTGCATAACCAACGTGAAAGAGGGGGAAAAAGAAAAGGAGGAAAAAAATAGGCAATACCAGCCTAGAAAATAGGAGGCTTGGATCACTATCACTCTCTACAATTACGTTAACAGAGGTTACTGCCAGGTAGAGGTTAAGTCAGCCTCTTCTTCCAGGTAACAAGTGACAGAATGAGAGGAAATGGCCTTAAGTTATACCAAGGGAGGTTTGGATTAGCTATTAGGAAACATTTCTTCACTGAAAGGGTAGTCAGGCATTGGTAGTCAGGATCAAGCTGCGCAGGGAAGTGGTGATTTCACCATCCCTTGAAGTGTTCAAAAAACATGTGGCATCTGGGGACATGATTTAGTGGTGGACTTGGCAGTGCTGGGTTACCACTTGGACCTTAGAGGTATTTTTCAACCCAAATGATTCTATGATTCTCAGACACACAAAAAACAAAAGTTTCCAGTCTATCACATTTAAGTCCTACTAACTTAAAGATCTCAATGTTTTTACTCTCTAGTAAATGACATGCATAGTTTATTTTAACCTTTAGGGGACTGAACCAATCTGCAACCCTGCCCCCCATTCAGTCTTTAGGTTCACCTAGGAAACAACAGAATTTTCCATTTATTACAACCTGCCTGCCAGGTGAGGGACACAATTCCTTGTGCTATAGTGTCCAAGTCTTACCATATATTCGAGCAGCAGTGGCTTGTAAACTTTGCAACAATTCCTTGTTTGAACGAGAAGCAGCGGAATGAATGATATCAATGAGCTGATTGGAAAGCTCGGGGTTCCTCAAGCCAAGCAGAGCCAGTTGCTGAGGTAAGCCAGCCAACCAACGAGATAAAACTTTACTTCGACTTCTAAAGAAAGAGGAGAAAGAAAGACAAAATAACAGAAACCCACACAAACTTCTCCTCCCATTCTTGACTAAGTCACTTTTATTTTTCCTTTCTGGCTCAAACTGAAACAACTGTAGGGACTAATACCATCTTCCGTAGGTGACAATTTCTGTGTCAACCTGGCTTATCAAATCAAGTATCATTCAGAAACCAAAAGCATTTCATCGGCTTATTACTAAAGTAATGATCACAAGAAAAAAACCTGCCAAGTCCAAGACAGGAAGTTCAAAGTAGGTCTTTCAAGAAGTCAACAAGAGAAGCATGATAATGATACAGATTATTTCACTCTCAAAGACCTGTCAACCATAAACTTTTCAAGGAAATTAAGTACCCATGACACAAGAGGAAAAGGTCTTGCATAGAGATGAACTGCTCAACAGCTGGAAAGGCCTGGAGAACAGACCATTGAAGTGGGTGACTTGGAGGTGGGCTCAGCAGTCTCAGATCACTTGAATCCTTTATGGAAACAGTGGATGGGAATAAAACATTTGATTCGCCTTCCACAGAAAGAATCAGATGCTAATATCAAAAGAAGCTAAGAGACAGGATTAAACAAGCAAAAGTAAGTTGGGTCTTGACACAGCTGAGTTTTGTCACTCCTTGCCAGAGGATGCTGCAGTTGCTCTTGATTTAGACTGGTCCAAGTAATGATGAGAAAAGCTCATGATACAGACACCCACTGAGTGATAAACACACAGCTCCTCTACAGAGTGAGAAAGTACAAGCTTCAAATGGTTGGAAGCTTAAGAGTATTATGTAAAAGTAATTCTTGTCTTCTTCCTATAGCATCTCACACAGGTCAGTGCTGGAGGCAGATTGTAAGGCTGAATAGCCTTTTCAGACTCTCAGCAGTATATAAATGCATACATGCGCACACAGACACACACTATATATGCATATATACACACAGTGCATGGTATGTGTGCAGTGATTAAGGGTGAAGATTAATTAAAACATCAAGACAAAACTTAATTCTAAACCATGTAATAAACCAATCAGGTTTGGGTTTTTTTCCACCAGGCAGCAACAGGCCAAAAGCTCTTACTTCATCCTTTGCATCAGACACACCTAAAAAATAAACACATTCACAAAAAATTCTGGAAAAATGCTCCAGTGTGAATTCTGTTCCTCTTAGACTGTTCTTTACAAGCTTCTGAGAAAAATAAAAGAATGAGGAGAACAATCAGAGGAGGGCTGAAGGAGCTACAACGTCAAATTGAATGGTACAATATGAATGTCATCCAGGAGCTACTTAACAATCCACATTTTGAAGAAATTAAAAAAACCCCTTGTTTCTAAAGGAAAGAAATGGAATAGTGCAACACACTAATATTATGCTGTCTTCAAACGTCTTGTCAGACATAAGTGGAGTCATACATTTTTGCAGAGTTTTTGAGATTTCATTCTTCTGTTACTAAAAATGTCACAGATCCACGCAGAAGACTAAGAGCAAAACTACTGCTATTTGTGAAGTCTAAAGATGGAAAGTTAAAGCTTTCCAGATAGTCATATGACCACATGAAACTGAATGAGATGCTCAAGACTTTCAGGTAAGCACACAGAACAGTGGTTATGTAACCTCAGGGATATTAGTCAGTATGACAGATTTCTTTTTCACTCTGTGTGAAAAGAGAAGGAAAATGGGATATTCCCAAGTGTTTTTCCTTGTCTTTCATATTCCTTATGCTTTTTATAAGGTTCAGAGCATAGCATAAGATTATTTCTAGCTGTAGATCTAATTACATGTACTCAGGTACTACCACAACAGAAGACTAACAAAGCAAAGAAGGTGTAGAAGGGAACAATTTTCCCAAAACTTGACTGTGTTAGCAGATACCAGGACTTCTGAGAGACCTGAGGTTTGATTTTTATAGTGGCAGAAAAAGATCACATCCCCCAAGAAAGTCAACTGTGTCCTGGGCTGCATCAAAAGCAGCATGGGCAGAAGGTGGAGGAAGGGGATTCTGCTCCTCTACTCTGCTCAGGTGAGATCCCACCTGGAGTGTTGCATACAGCCGTGGATCCCCAGAAATAAGAAGGACATGGAGCTATTGGAACAAGTACAAGGAAGCCATGAAGATCATCAGAGGTCTGGAGCACCTCTCCTATGAAGACAGGCTGATAGAGCTGCTGTTGCTCAACCTGGAGAAGAGAAGGTCTTCCCAAAACCTTAGAGCTTCTTTACAGTATCTGAAGGGGACCTGCAGCTCCCAAACGAGCCAGGATTGATGCATACACATCAACACATGATTTGTGTTTAAGGTTTTTACATTCTGGAACTAGATGATTGAAAAATATGTTCTAGAAAAGTTAAGAGTTAGAGACAATCTGGACACATCCAATTAATGAAAAACTGTTGCAACAGCATCACACAGAGAGAATAATCTCTTACTGACTACATTTGAAGCAAGTCAGATATCTAAAAGTTGCCCATGATGAACCAGGCGTCCAGAAAGACAAGAACACTTTCTTAAACCTAGTCTCTTTAGAACCACACCCCCCAAAAAAGAGAGTATTTTTCTTGAAGACAGTAAGTCAGAAAGGCTACACAGTCACTATCAGAACACCAACAAAGGCACTTGTCACTTAGTGACAAGCTAATGACCTCAGGCTGAAGTGATGGAAATGCTCCATGGCTACAGCTGCATGATCTTGACATGTCCACTGACTGCCACACCACCAGTAACAATAAGCTTATAGCAGTGTACTTTACTTCAAGCTAAAATTTTTATCATTAAGATCTATCTAGTACCTATGCTAAAGTAGACAACTAAGCTGATGCATCTCCACCTCAGAGCACACAAACTTTGAAATTCCAATGACAGTGTCAAAACAGATTCAGAATGAAGTTCTATGACATCTACATACAAATTCAGTATTCTCACTTCGGAAATCAATACACTATTTTGAAGTTAAAAAGAATATGCTGTTTTTTTACCTGATTCTTTGTGTCCTCAAATCTTCTTTTTGGTAAACTCTGCTAAAAAATTTCAAAAGCAATGTACGAACTGGAAAGAGCAGATTCCTTTGCTGGTATAGTGTATATACAGCTTTTATCAAGGGTTCCGTTGCTACTGGAAAAAGATTAAAAAAAATGGGAAGAAACACTTTTTAATCTTCTGATTTTAAACATGCATACACACAGAGAGCTTTATCTACAACTGTTTACACCTAACTCCAGAGGGAAGTACCAAAATGTTTTGAAGTAACTTCTGGACTGACTTCTAAACCATTGAAACAACACTTTCTTTTGCAGCTTGTGAAAGAAACAGACAAAAGAACAGAGACAACATGCAAGTGAAAACTTCACAATTCCCTGAAGATAGGTTGCAAGGTAGCTGAGAACCAATACATTTCTACATTTTGCAGCTACCTTCCCATCCTTCTCCCCTAGTCCAGTAACCTCAGACCGATTTTCTCTACCCCTTTACTTCTGCTCCCCAAAACCTCAGTCACAGTGCCTTCAGTTCTCTCTGTACTACCCCTTTCTCCCTAACACACATGCTAACCTCACCAGCTCTCCCTATCTCTGAAACCAGTTTGCTCCAAGTTACACTTGCTAGTTAATCAGAAAATAAATACCTCAAGAGGCTGCTGGCAAGAGACTTCAAGAACTGCTAACTCCCCTGCAACCCTTCCTTCTCTGAAGCTCTCATCAACCATGTGTTATCACCAGACTTAAAACAACATCTGAGAGCTTTACCACTGTGACCAAATTGGCTAATATTAGCCAGCAAACACAGAACTTACTGTAACAGACTGAGAAATAGACCAAACATTTTCTTTGGAAACCACAATGAACCACCAGATGGAAAAATTAAAGCACGGGAAAATACCTGAATTCAGAGAAGACAAGCTTGGAAAGAATAGGAAAGCATCTGAGAACTTAAGCAATACATGAAAGGATATGAGACCTGGCTCATTTGACCATAGAAGAGTTTGTGGTCCCAAGGAATTCAATCCAATTAAGGCATACTTAAGCAGCAGCAATCACTTCATTATCTTCATAAACCAAAACTGAGAAACCACTTTTCATCCAGGCACACAGATCAGTCTTAATAAATTATGTGTGCAAAACCAGATAAAAGATTGTGTTCCACACTGAACAGAGCAACTTCCGCCCACAGAGACAGACAAGAATGTTCCTTTCTAAAAATTATTCTGGATCCAGACAGGGACCAGTCTTGGTCTGTAGAACTTCTTCTCAACTTCAAGTTACCATATAAGGATTCTCACTACAAAGCGGACTACAAAAATCACCTCAAATGGCATGGTCACATGCCATCATGAAGCAGGAGCCATTCAGAAGCTGAAATCTAACATTTTTCAACAGAAAAATAAAATCCATTCTAATGTTTCATGTAACTTCTATATCATCAAATTATTTTCAATGCATCAGGAGTATCAGCTAACTTAATTCACATAGTCTTCAGGTGAATATTCACCTTGGATAGCATTTTTTAAACAGAACACTGGCTTATTCTAAAATGAATAACAGTTACATCTCTATGTAGTTTATAGCTAACTGATGAACAGTTAACTGAAAATATACAAAAATAACTAAACATTCTAAGTGAGTAGAATTCTTACTTCCAAATAACACTGTGGCATGTTAAGTAAAATAGGTCCTACTATTTGAATGGTTTCATGTGAACAGGACAAGTTTAAAAATGGAAGCAATTTAAAAGGTACTCTTAAACATACTTTAAAATGGCCACACTATACAGATGTCCAAAACACAGCTGAAAAACTCATGAGGTTTTAAAATACTTCAGTTTTAACTGGCACATGTCAAGCCTCCCATGTCAAGCCTCCTTCTGAAGTGACTGAGCATGCCCTCTTTCATTGCATGAAGAAAATTTAGCAAAAGCACAAGCAGCAGGCAAGCTGCTGTTGAAGTAGTACCTGAGAATTGCAAGAAAGGAGCAGACATCCTTTATTTACATAATTACAGGGAGGTCCCAAGTTTGATCTTAAACAATGGAGATAAATCTTCAGACAACAGAGCTCCTCTACACATTCACAGAAAAAGGGGGATATGTGCATTTCACCCCAGCATAAATCCCTACTCAACAGGCAATCCAGAAAAACGGAACCATGCTTGTGCAGCATAATGCATGGGAGGTTCACTACAGTTTTATCTCTTTATCTCTTTTTCATTAGCTCTTTTGGTTAGTCTAGGTAAACTCTTCTTTTTGATTTCCATTGTGCTCTAAACCTCTTTTTTTTTTTTTTTACTGAAATGGCTCATTTTTCACTTGGCATTGTTTCCTAAAAAATACATAACCTTCCAGGCTTTAATCACTGTGTCAAACAGATTTTCAACAAATCAAGAGAGAATTTTTTTCTGTAAGTACCATCTTTTGCAGTGCCATCTGACACAACACAGTTCAAAATTTCCAAAGTGTTATCAAAAAACCCAAAGACAGGAAGTTTTTCTTCCATAGAATCACATAATGATTGAAGTGGGAATGAATGACACTGAGCTCATTTGAAACAGGATCAGCTAGACCTGGCTGCTCACAGGCAAGTCTAGATGGCTGCTCAGTATCTCCAAGGATGGAGACTCCACTATCACTGTGGGCAACCTGTGCCGCTGCTTGGTCATCCTTACAGTGAAAAGGGTGTTCCCCATGTTCAGACAACATCTCCTGTGTTTCAGTTTGTGTCCACTGCTTGTCCTGCCACTGGACACCACCAAAAAGAGCCTGGCTCCCCCTTCTTTGCACCCCTCCTTTAAGTATTTACACACATTGATGAGATGCTTCCCGAATCTTCTTATCTCCAGTTCACTCAGCCTTTCCTCACAGGTGAGATGCTCCAGTGTCTTCACCATCTTCCCAGCCTGTGCTGGACTCTCTCACCAGTATGTCCATGCCACTCTTGTACTGGGGAGCCCCAAACTGGACACACCACTCCAGGAGTGGCCGCACCAGTGCAGGGCAGAGGGGCAGGATCACCTCCCTTGTCCTGCTGCCAACACTCCTAATGCAACCCAGGACCCCACTGGGCTTCTTTGCCACAAGGGCCCATTGCTGATTCCACTTGGACCCCAGTCCTTTACTGCCATGCTCCTTCCACCTGGTTGTCACCCAGCAAGTACAGGTGCACAGCTTTGTTCCTCTCCAGGTGCAGGGCTTTGCACTTCTTGTTGAACCATCCTCCTGTTTCTCCAGTATGTCAAGGCCGCATCTCCTCTACAGCTGGTAGATTAATTACAATCTGACATCTAATCAGGTTTTCAGTACTGCACAAGGATTATCTTGAAGGGTAAGATAAACCATCCACACAAACAGTCATAGCTTTGTGAGGTAACTAATTTCACACTGAACTTCTACATGACCAACAGAAAAGATCCATAAATATTAATATTTCACTATTTCATTGCAATTTTTTTAAAGCTCGTTTATTTTCTATATTTCTAAGGAAAATTATTACATTAAAATGGCCACTTTGGGAAGAAAAACACAAGCCATTAGTCACTATTTGGTAAAAGTTTGGCAAAGTTAAAAAAATAATAATAAAAATCAACTTTTCATTACAAAGAAAGGCCTAAAGCATCTGATCTAACAGGCTAACAATTCTTTGGTAGCTACTTTCCTGAGTAGCAATTCCTCTGCTTCAGCTCAGGTGGTGCAACAGGCTCTGACTTTGAAATATTATTATTTGCCTTCAACACAAAGCTAAATATGAAGCACAGATAGGAATGAGTTGTTATTACCCTGGTCACCAGGGACATGGGAATAGATAGATTACCAATTAAAATGGATTTGGTACTAAATATAACTAACTGCCAAAATGCATTTGAGGGACATTTGACATCTTTTCATTTTACAACTCTAACAATTGTATCTGTTGCTAAGGACTTTTCTATGAACTACTTGGATGTGGAATTCATTTCTATCACACTAGCAAAACATAAAAGACTGCTGTCATTTTTCCGTTTACTGATAGTCCTTTCTTGAAGCTCTGTATCCAAGGTCTCATTTGGAATACAACCACGTAGTACTTGAAATGAAAGAAAAAAGTAAGCTAAAATATTGGACTGGTCCTGCAAGTCATAACTGGAAATGTTTTGTCTTGGAAAAGGATTCAAATCAAACACCTTAGAAAATACTCAACAGCAGCTTCTATTACAAGTATATTGGCACTTCACATAATAACAGAACTAAAATGATCACATTACAGTACTTGAGAGAGTCTATCAGCTATGTTAATAACTTTAAATAAGGACTGGGATATTAAAGCATCATGCACCTCTACAGCCTAGTAGTTACTTTTTCAATATAAAGCTAATGTTAGATTTATAAGAGTATCTTAAGAAGCAAAACCAGAAAACAGGTACAAATACACTCATGCTTTGCATACCAACAGTATGAATCTAACAGCATTCCAAAAATAAAGCCTGCAATGCTACATGCAGGGATATTACCATGAAATTCGTTTTATCTCTGTAAAGAGATAAAATCTGTGACAAAATACATTATGATACAACAACTGAGAACATAAGGTATAGACCTGAGAATGCTAAAACAACTCAAGCTTTGTCAATGCATAATTTTGCTTTCCACCAACTACTCATCTTACCCTTGTTTTGCTGTATTTGCATTAGTCTCCAAGTCACCCCAAGCAATCTGTTCACTTGCTTGCTATTCAACTTGCTGCCATCCTGAAGAGTATCTGTCACAAATTTCCTTATCATGTCCAGCCAACCAGAATCTGTCTGAAGTGTTGCAGTGCTTGCTAACGAAACCATTATGTCACACAAGGTTAAATTCAGTAAAAGATGGTCTATGTTGTTTGAGGATTTCATACAGTTCCGGTTGCTAAGGGGAGGAAGGGGGAAGAACAGAAAGATTTCAAAAAATTATTTTTGAAATAAAAATGGACACCAGCTGATACCCCTTGTACATACACAAGTGCTCTACAAAGACTGCAAAGGTGCAGAATGATTTCAGAACAACTTTAGCATGAATTTTGCCTCACATCTGTGAGCTGAAAGAGGAGACAACTTACTACTGGCCTGTACTAAACCAGGACTGGTGCATCTGCTCTGACACCTCCATAGTGAAGAAATGTGTGTTTGGCTTCTGCTTCAGTACTGCTTTGCCCTACAGGACAGCCCCAGTGTGCCCCATCTCCCCTCCTAGCTGTGCTTACCCACTCTGTAATACTAGAGGAGACTACATGTAGGTGAAAAGAATGTTTGAACTATGTTTAATGTAATTCAACAGTTAGCTGAAGAAAACACGCAGAAATATGAAAGCAGTCAGCCTAAAACAATCACCATTAAGCAATATGCAAATTTCAGATCAAGAGTTGAATAAAATACTTCAATTTCCCGAAGGCAGCACTTAATTTTCTACTGGATGCTATTCAGACAACTTCCTATACAATACTTTTACAAAGAACAACTACAACTTCTCAATTTGAAGCAATCCTATAATGGCATCTCCACAGATCTTTAAAGCAAAACGCAATAAAAAGTTTTCTTTTCCATCAGTAAAACTTAATATTTGAGTCACATTGTTCCACTTTTCTTATTAAATTAAAAGCTGCTACATGACATTGATTTTATTATTACCTTTTGCATGGATCTTTCTTTTTGTGTTTTACTGTATCTTGCAAAGAATAAGGAAAATGACGCATGAAGTGGTGCTTGAAATCAACAAGGTAATTCATTCGAAGCCATAGTTCCTGTTAAGGAAAGCAAATGACAGACAGAAAACATGGTAGCAAATTAAATAAATCCAGACAATTACAATCCACAACTCACTACTGGAATCAATGAAACTAGGAACTTTAGCTTCTGTTTGCAAGTTGTTTATACATCTTTACTTTCAAGTGCTGTGCATGAAGGTCCACAAAACAAGGGAGCAACAAGATGCTGTAAGTCAACGCTGAGCAACATGTAATCCCAACTGAACCACTGTATTTTTTTAGCACATATTTATCTATTTTATACACAATACTAAACTGAGTCACATATCTGAATGAAAGTACTTTTATAACAATTTATTAGGGTTCTAAAAATCAGAGTGGACTCTGTTTAACTTGCAATGACTGTCCTGAGTTTTCCATTAAAATATATTCCAATACTTCCTTTGTCTTTCCCTATAATTAATGTACTTGTGGCTGAAAGCCCACTGACAAAACATTTTCCAGTAGAAAGACCACCCTTACAGAAAAATTATTCAGTATTTTAAAATAATTTTGCTTTGCAGGTTAGCAGACAGTCACCATTTCACAAAGTGTCTAAGAGAACTCAACACTAAAAAAGCCTGCACTGCTATCAAATTGATCGGGCAAAATAATCTTTTTGATATTCTACTATTAAGAACAGAGAATGGCCATTAAACTATTTCAAAGATCAATAGCTTTCCACCAAGCATATTCAGAGTGGTTCTCCACAGTGACTGTAATAACCACTCTGGCCTGTAAGCCCAAGGGCTATTAAATAAGCAAAGCTTTCATTTTCAAACTGAGCCACTTGAATGCATTTTGTATATAAAATTAACTATAAAGAGAAAACAAACCATTTATCTAAAATGAAATTTGCTCCACAAAAAAACAAGTTGTATGAACCTCAGATTTTTTTTTCTATCCACAAACAACTTAAGGCCATAATCCAACTGTGTGTACCCAAACCAGTTCATATCTTGACAGAAGAGTGTGCCATTTGTGTGACCAAAATACAGGCACCCTATGGCTAAGGGCAGCAGCTCTGCAGCATCCTTCAGGAAAAGGCTAGGGACAGGAGGCTGCCACAGGAATTTACCAGGTCAAGTGCCTGCTTTTTGCCCACTTCCAAGAGGGCCTCTAGAAAAGATGAAGAAAGAAAAAGTGTGTTTTGCTCAGACACACTGAATCCATCCCTCACGGCTGTGTATGTTTGGTAACTTTGGTCTAATGTAATGAGTCCTCAAATGTTTTCCAAGAATTACCCTATGTGTAGCTTTTCATTTAGCAAAGGTGTCTACAGTCCTATATACATGCTGAATCAAGAGCTGTCCAGACTCCTTCCAGCTACTCAGTAGCCAAAGTGGAAATTGGGCTCTTTTTCCAATTTGCAAGATTTTTGGAAAAACAGCAAAAGTTATGAAAAAACCCAATTCAGTTATCTAAGTAAAAGATGGAGAAAATAACTTGAGGGGGAAAAAAAACAAACCAAAAAACCCCAACACTTCGGAGCATACTTCCTAAAATCCTTTCTGATCCAATGTCTCATGATCCTACCAGTCATGACACAGCAACACAGACTGCACCAAGCAATTACGGGATCTCAGACCACCATTATCTTCTACCTTCCCAAACATTTAGTTTGTTCATTCCCACCCACCCCCATGAAATTATTCAACACACAAAAACAAGGAACAACCAACCCCACTCTACACTTTGTTCCAATTTATATTCCAGAGGTTATCTGGGAGACAAAATGCTCCTCCAACACCACCTCCAGTATCAAAGCCTTTGCGATGCAGTCAAGGAGGATTCCTGGAGACTATTTGCTGAACTCATGGCTCAGTTCAACAGATTCTTTTCTACAGTAAGAGGCAACAAAATCCAGATTAAAAATCTACTCAACATCTAGGCTTTTACTCTCTTAAGAAAGTACCTTCACTACTTCAAATCACCAAACCATTGGTTTCTTATCAAAACAAAATTAACTGTCATCATTATGCCATGGATCATTTCTCCCTTACCATTTTGTATGTTTCATCATGTCGCTTTGTGAGTTTCCACAACAAATGTATTATGCTAAGAACTTGCTGCATAAGCTGCTGAGATTCTGATTCCAAAAGGTTTCCAAGAATGGGAGCTGATTGTGCAGGAGATGCTTCAATCCAGCACTCTATCAGTAATGGAATTATTATCTCAATAAAACCTTTTAAGTTTTCAGCCGAGGACAGGCCTTTTTCTGCACTGTCTATTACACTTGTCAGAGACCTAAACAACAAAAGCAAAAAAGCATAAAAAGATAAAGATCATACCTTTCAGAACAAGATTACAGTAATACCACTTCCCTGTTTTCTGAATAATGGGAAAAGTTACTTTTTTAACACATTAAATATTTGCTGGCTATCTTGCTAGATATTTCAGTACAGGAAAAATAAGGGAGTTCAAACCATTTACAACAAACCTGCTCCCAAGTCTCCCTGCAAGTTTGTGTGCTTCTTTAACAACTTGTTAGATTTCAGTATTTCTTTCCCCACTGTTATTTGTAAAGTCTATGAAATGGAGAAATATGATATGCATTATCCTAATACCTTCAACAAACAGGAAGGAATTAATTATACTCAGGACAACAAAATAATGATAAAAAAACACTTTTAAGCTCATTAAACAAAATAACGAAGCTGACTACAAGGTATTGTCAAATGCATGAGGTTTATTACAGTTAATAGCCATCTCCAACTATAATAAACACAATGTTTTTCATATTAAATGTGGAAAAAATGTTCCTGTAAAAATATACCTTTGGTTCTCACCTGATGTTTAGCTATTACGCTCTGAAAAGGAACTAAATAGAAAATTATGGGGTAATGAAGTTTAAAAAACTTAAAATCTAAGATATAGCTTAAATTCAAATAATATCTGCCAGAAATCAAGAAAACCAACTATTTTTCTCCGCCCATGCAAAAAACACTTTGTGTTTCTGAAGGGATAATCAGCAGATATGACCCAATCCTGCTACTAGATAAATTCAAGCAATTTGCATCCAATTCAAAAAGAAGATTCTTTAAAGAACTAAAACCCTGAATAATTCCTGTTATTTTAAGGAGTACAGATTCCTTAAAAAAGGCAACAATAATCGATCATTTCTGAAATTGTTTTCCATTATGATTTTGTTTTCTAATTCACAGCAGGGAATTCCTATCGTAATTCTAACTTCCTAACATACATAAGATTAGCACACTGAACCTCCTGCTAAACTCCATTCTATTTCAGTGATGACGCTCAAGTAATTTTTCTTTACACATATACTCAAAATAGGAACTGAAAAACCTTCCACAGACCTGCAGAAGTTTTGTTTACAAATATTTGAATTTCATATTGAAGATGTAAAAGCAGTTTTCCCTAGTCATTTCTAAATTATCCAATTAGTCATATCCTTCCATGAAGTGATGTGTTGCTCATCATGTTATATCATCTATAATACAAATAATAAGAGAAACCTTTATTCTGCCATTTCTCCCCAGTTGGTATCAGTGTATCAAGAAAATAATTAAACCAAAACAAACCCATGAATTAATGATGTTCAAAAGAAACAGGGAGAAGGAATAAAAACAAAGTATGAGACAAATACAAGCTATTTTTCAACGAAGGCAATATAGGAGCGAGAATTTAGATCTCCGGCACAAAATAAAAGGGATAAATGGAAATATAACTGATCATAAGATAAAAAAATTTGCTTTACTTTAGTACTTACTATGATTATTAAACAAGTTACTATTTTATAAAGCTTAGCTTTAACTGCAGCAACCAACATAGCCATTAAATCTAATTTGGTTTATTTGTCCATTTTGTCACCTTATTTCCTTTCTGTGGTGCAGGCACTGCAGTAGACACTGGTGTCTTTCAGACTAGGAAGAGTTTAAGTTGTATGGTTCTATCTTAGGCTTTCTAACTCTCAGTCATCTCAAGTACAGTAGACAAATCCCATCTTTCAGTTACAACCACAATAAATTCTAAAGCCTGCTGATACCAAGACTATAATCTCATTGAAAAAGTAAGGTTGTCCTGTAAATGCTATGCTGTGACAGGATTACACTTTCAGATGAAGTCTGAAATTTCAGTAATTGGATGGAATAGTTCTGAAGTAGTAGTCTAATTTCTTTTTTTAAAAATGCCTGATATTATAGAACTCTGGAATTCAAGCAATCTATTTAAGGAACACAAAAATCTCCCATTTAAAAAGAGAATAGCGCATGAAACCTGAAAAGTTGTTAATTCACACTGGAAGATTCCTACAGAAGTATAACACACACAACTATTTCAGTACTTCTCTGAAACAAGGAATGGAAAAAGGAAGAATTCATGCCAAAAGGGATACTCCTCCCAACTGCTGAAAGCATTCGGGTAGGAATACTTAGCATAGCTTTCATGTACCCCTGCAGAAGAAGCCCCTATCTCTCAAGGTAAGATTCTTCCACATAATCAAAGTTAACAATAAAAGTGTAAAATAAAATTTATGTGCCAGTAACAGACAATGACAAAGTATTATAGTAATCTGTCCAGCATTTATTTGACCAGTACATTTTCCTTAGTAATACAGGTTCACCCAACCTGGGCAGGTTTGATGTCAATTACTCTGTCACATATATGTTATCACTACTCTTGAGTGGTAGGGTGACTCCTGGAAATACTGCAAAGCATATTACCTTTATATCAGAATTAAATACTATTGAAGGGAGCTGCAAGATATTTGTGTACCCCTTAAGCTGTCATTTTTCTTTAAAATGCCAGTATCTTTATACAGCAGGACCAAAGAAATAAAAATTATGTAATTATCTGCCATTTGACAATAAGAAGACAACAGAAATTCAGCAAAGGGAAGTCAAGGAAGCATAAAAGAAACAGAAAATAAGGAAACAACTTGCTGCTCTTTAAAACAGGAAGTCTTTGGAAGCTTTACTTGTCCTCCTCTTCTGTGTGCACTGCCAAATGCAGCAAACACACAGCACACCAAGTGAACTGCATTTTCCATTTCTCTTTGATGCACATATGCATATTTACTGTCTATGCTTCATCTTCTGTTTCAGTCTCTCAAGTCACTTTTTTCTGCCAGCTTTTCTCTGCAGCTTCGTATTGTCCTCTCTCAGCAGAATCTGAAGTACAACTGTTCTTCTTCCAGTCAAAAAAAAAAAACCACACGCCGTGATACCACCACATTTGAGTTGTGAAGGCTTTCTGTTTTTCCACACCTGAAATGAGTTTAATGCAAAAAGCAGCAGTCAGCACATAATGCAGAGAATATAGTCTAACAATTTCCTAATACACTGCAATTTTTAATTTATACACACTAGGAAGATCTAGCACACAGCAAAAGATAATGAAGTCTATCATCCAACATTCCAAACTCAGAAGCTATTATTTTCATTAAACACTAATACTGTAAATTGATTCAGAAAATCTAATTCTATAATCACTAGGTTATCAATGACATGTCAGCCCTGTACAATGAGCTTGCAAGATTAAATAGATACAGGAACCTTAAAGATTTAGCATACAATTATGCTGTTTGGAAGACTACTCGTTAAAGAACAAAGTTGAAACTTACTTGCAGTACTAGTGACAAGACCATCAATACACACACTGCAAATAGTTACTTATGGTTTGGTCAACTCAATATCCTTAGCTAGTCCTAGACTTGATTATTTGACTTTGAACACACATACACACTGAGTATTGCACCTTTTATTACAACTAATTTCTGTCCTTGCAGTAGTGGCCATAGCAGAGGCCTGGGAATGTCTGTAAGGCAAAAACTGGGATTGGAAGTGACAGAAATAAACACCTTTAATTTATCAGAAACTATTTCAGTGGCAAATACAAAAACCACCACAACTCTTCACTACTGGAACTTCACAGATAGTCACTAAAACAAGCTGTAGTGGCCTTTGTGAAAAACTAATACACCAAAAATACGCACAAATGCAATAAAATCAGAACATTTTAGTACCTTCAGCAGATGATTCTTCCCTTTCTATTCTTCTGTTATGCTGCCATCAACTTGCTTTGCCAATCTCGCCTTGGATTCCAGCCATGTTTCCTTCTATTCTTCGGCTCCTCCTCATGCTTGCAAACATCTTTTTCAAAGTATTTATAACCAGAAGTGTATCACGATGTTTCACCAAAATCTAGCTCCTCAGAAAAGCAGAATCCAATTCAGGTGACACAGATGTAAAGTTTATTTTCCTAGACCTTGGATACAATGCATCTTCAGCTATTACATGGCCTGGTACGTCATACACCACATATCACCCAGGGCAAAATACAAGCATCCTCTGATATACAGTGGTCCACAATTGTGTGCTTCTGACTGCAAAGGTGAACTTAATAGGACAGTTTTGGGCTCAGCACTGAACCTTTCCCCTGCCTCAAGGGGGCTTCACCAACCTAGTTGCCAGCTAAAATTTTACCTGCACCAGATACTGTTCGTCATGACTGAACACTTATGCTGAAAACACAGTTTTAGGAGAATAAGCTGTGCTTCTTACTTAGCTTAATTTTTAGCTTATACCTACCATAAGTAATACACTACCTCCAAAGAGGAAGCTTAGGAAACCAGGAATGGATGCCTCTCCCTGACAGAGATGGAAAAAACGTACTAATTCAGGTCAACACCTGTGGTATTCAAAGAGAACACCTCTCCTTCTGCCCTTCATTCCTCCAAAGATATAAGATGGACATAATAATGGAGTAGGCAGTGGGTTTTACACCCTTTTTTTGCCACTGACTTCCTAGACAAATTTGGTATAACTTCTTTATACCTCTTATTTTGTCTTCTCCAGCAGTAAAACAAGGATTGTGGTTTCTCTTCAAACCACCTTGGTGTCTACAGGGAACAGGGTTGTAATAGCTAAACTGCTTCAATTTCTAAAGTCACCATTCCAGGTCTCTTGCCAGAAGGTATGTAACATCCACAGTAATGCATATGAGAAAGCCAATGTTCAAAAAGTACCATAAAGTGAGGTGGGAAGTTCCCCTCAAGTGGGTGAATCTGAGGGGAGGAAGAAAATCAAAACAGTTGTTTATTTCTCCCTTAATTTCAGCTCACATCTGTTCAGATTACTACAGAAACCCACACAAACCCTTCTGTGACTAAGCACACTACACTTTCTTTCATATTCATCAGCATGTCTCAGTTGAGACATCTTTCATCCACAGTGAATATATAAACTGGTGAAGTGATTAAAATACCTAGAATTGGAAACTCAGCAGAACTTTATACCACCAGACACATCTCATCCTGCCGTCCTTTTTAAAAGGAGCTACAGTCATAGGTAACAGACTCCTAAGCTTATGACAGACTCTTGAAGGTAAAAAGCACAAAATTTCAGTAAAATTCATTATCACAAACAAGGCGACATTTCACACAAAGAAATTTGCCTACTTGCCCCTAGGTCAGTTTGGCATCCTGCAATAACTCAATGTCAGTTTGCATTCAAAAAAATATCCCAGTAGAGCTGTTAATCCAAAATTATTATTAATAGCATAAAATAAAGACTTTATAACGGAAAAGTTCATTATATACACATAACACAATCATCTGCTGAGAATTTCTGTATTTTCAAGCCTCTGCAGTAAGACTACACATTACACTAAGTGTCCTAAAATATGGCTAAGGGACAATCCCACAAAAAAATAAATTGCAATCACACAGTTGACATTAATTCCCAAACTAGTCAACATTTTCTCACCTCAGTCTAAATGATGAGTTGATCTTTGGTCGTAAGCCACCACTTTCAAAGAGTTGTATATGTTGCTGATTATTTGCATGGAGCTTCCAACTAATACATATTGGGTTCCTCACAGAATGAGAGCTGTCCTTCTGCTCTTGAAGCCCTTCATCCTCTGTATCACTGGATCCATCTACCACTGCTTGGAGAAACTTCTTGAGCCTGGTAAGTACATTCAACCTCCACTGCTGAGAAGTTACTCTGCGATTTGGGTTAACAGAGAGCATCCAGGAAAGTTTCTCCCTGCTTTTCAGTCTTTTTGAGAGTTGCTGGTGAGAAATAAGCTCTACAAAATTCTTCAACAATATAATGCTGCGGTCTGTAAGAAGAGCTGGGTATGCTTCCAATAAAACATCCAAGACTTTTAATGAATCTTCCTGAATTCCCTCACTGATATGAGTCATGGCACTAGAGAGATGGGCACTTACCAAAGGGAAAAATGGAGCAATCTGTTCTGCTCTTATTTTCGAAGCCAAGAACTGCAGCAGGTGAACAGCTGCTCCTCTGACACCAGAATCTTTGTCTGTAAACACAGCTGCCACCTCACTTATTATACTGGAAAGGTGTGCATCAATTACAAAGGGATACTGAGACAGGAGTTCTTTGAGTCCAAGAAGTGCATTATGCTTAACCCCAGGACTATAGTGATGCATCTGTGAGAGCAGATCCTGTAAGGAAACAAACACATACAATTGCCATCATTATTACTTTAAGCTGTTCAAACTTCTTCTATGTATTTTCTGCACATTTTTCCTAAACACTTAAAAATATAGAATATTCTTACAATGTACTGCTGTTCATAATAGCAAAATGTGCTTAGAACAAACATTTATAACACAATAATTAACAAACAATCAGAATTCAGTGACAGAAAAACAAGATATAATGACTTGTCCTTAGGTTTCATTCTTAAGTTTATGCACAACCCTACAGACTCAACAGAGGGATGACCAAAGTTAAGTCCTCTCACTCCTGTTCTCAAAAGCAGAACTACAAAACCTCAGCATGAATAGCTTTCTTCAGTTTAAGCAGAGAACTACAAGAGACAGAAGACAACACAAAGTAAAAAAAAAAAAAATCCACCCCCCAGAGAAATACAAGACTGTTGAAAAATGGGGCTGCATTCAGATAGCCTGCTGCATTTTTTTTTTAAATAAATGTGTTTTTCCCCCAAACTGCAGTAAACATAGTAAACCTAGATAAAAGGCAAGCAATTTCCTGCCATTTCAGAATGTAATATCACAGTATACCTTTATGTTAAGTTTTCTATTTTGCGTAGGAAGCACACCATCTTCTTTAAGCTGCTCAGGAATTTGTATGGCCTTTGTTTTGAAGGTAGTATCAGTTGCATTCTCTAGTTTAGGCTTTTTTTTCCCAACTTTTAATTTCACTTTCTGGAAATCCTCCTGACGTTTCCTTTTTTTCGTCATTCTGATTCTCTGCAAAAAGAGAATATAATTTGATCAAATACACAACAAAAGTAGTTTTTCCACTAAACAATGGCTATTGTTTTTATTCTTTTGCCTATACATAAACAAGTGTCCATTCCTGAGACAAGATGCTAGACTAAACAGACATGCGGGCTGATTCCATGCAGCTGTTTTTCCAGTGTCCAGAAAACATTCTGCTGCTCTTTGGCTGTCTCTGCTCTGAGAACTACTTCATTACAAAGCATCCAGATATCTGCATCTGCCACTGCTTTATCAAAAGTTAAGTTGCTGATTTGGTTTTGTTTTAAAAAGCTCCTGCCAACAAAGCAACTTTTTACATACTTGGTTCTTGTCAAGCCAAGGAGCCCTTTCAATTGTACGCTGCTTACCAAGTCCATCCCTAAGAGCACACAGCCTGCACATGTACAATCATAGGTTTAAACAAACCTTCACCAGTAAAAGGACACAAAAAATCTAAGAAAACCTTCACTACACACTGAAAAATCCAGTCTGTGCATTTAAAGATAACTAGAAGTAAGGGGAAGAGGTCAAATGGCCACTTAGAGAGTAAAAAGAATGGAGAACTAAGACACTTTTAATAAGGCACAAGAAATGAGGTATCTCAGGCACTATACTTGTAAGCTGTACAAACACACTGAAATAGAGGTACAATAACCAAAACAAATTCAAACCCTCATAAATTTCTAAATGGCTTTTTGGTTTTATTCTGTTTTGATACTGAAGTACATTTACTTCTACCAGGTTAAAAAAAAAAATAATACACTGAAAAGGTCCCAATACTATACCACAAGTTCCTCAATCCTATCAAAAAAACCACCATCCACTCCCCCGCCCCCCCCCAAAAAAAAAACAAAAACAAAAACAACCAAAATCAAGAAAAACCCAAGCCAAAAACCCCAACAATACAACTGACTAAACCCAGAAATTTCTAAATAACATATCCAAACAATGATTCCCTTCTGGTGGATCATTCCTAGATGATTTTCCCAATGAACTTCAAGCTGAAATTTGGGCTGTACTAGAGTATTTTATATACACATCAAAAGGATAATCACTAAAGAATATTTTAAAATGAACTCTCATCTTCTATTATTTTAAAAGAATTTAAACAAGTGATTACACCAATATTTGACTACAACTTAACTTCATCTTTTCACACACCAGGTTAAAAAATCATATGCAAGATTACTTTAACTGAAGTACAAATTTGGCATAAGTAACCCACCAACTCAAAAGGCTTTTAAAAAACTTGGAGCCTGGTGCCAAAACAAAAAGGTCCTTTAGGGTCTAACTACAGCAACCATGGCTTTATAAACACTTGATTTTTACCATATGAATCTCTTAGGAAAGAATGACAAGAATTTCACTACTTGATATATAGAAATATCAAGTACAAATAGCTAGAAGCTTTTGATATAAAAATTATTTCCACTTACAAGGCTTGCTTTTACAAGAGTAGATGTTTGGCTCCCAATGAGCATAAAAACTTCACAATACAGGTGTGCACACACCTGAATGGAGTCAATTAAGTTCTTCTAAAGAAGGAGGCTTGTAAAATATCCTCTTACTAAAAGCAGCACAGCTTACCTCACAACAAATACTCTGGAAATAAATGGTCATCTAAGCCTATCCATTTCCAATTTGTATGTTCCATGCTCTATTAAAAGGTAAAATCGTTACAAAACCAAAGTCATGTAAAAACACAGTGGTTATGTAATAAGGCAGGCAAAACTACATACAGCAGATGAAAGTACATAACCATTTCAATGAAACTTCTTGCTGAAACAACTGCCTTTTATGAGGAGAGACTGTGAGAGCTGGGCCTGTTTACTCTGGAGAAGACTGAGGGGGGATTCCATTAAGGCATTTAAATTTCTCCGAAATGGTGCCAAGAGGATGGTGCCAAACTGTTTTTAGTGGTGCCCAGCTACAGGACAAGGAGCAATGGACACACAGTAAATCACAAGAAGTTCCACCTCAACATGAAGAAGAAATGCTTTACTTTGAGGGTATAAAAGCACTGGAACAGGCTGCCCAGGAAAGTCTCTGGAGACAATCCAACCCACCTGGATGCATTCCTATGGTACCTGCTCTAGGTTATGCTGCCTTGGCAGAGGGCCTGGACTAAATGATCTCCAGAGGTCCCTTCCAACACTAAACCATGGTCTGTGTATTTCCACCTAGCCCTCCTCCAATAGGACCAAGCTAAGCGCATCTAATAGTTAAGCACTACCACGATTTTATAACCCAAAACACTGAAATAACCTCCAATCCATGCAGGCTTCCTTAAACATTAAGCGGCATGCAGCACTTTTCAGACGCCACTTCAGTTGTCACGCAGGCACCCTCACCTCAAACTCAGAGAAAATATTCGGTTACAGGCTGGACCCGGTGATCTTGGAGCTCTTTTCCAGCCAAATGACTCTGGTTTCACTCCCTCGCAGCTCTCAAGCGGCATCCTTAGGGAACCTCATTACCTTGCTCAGTCAGGAAAATCCTGAGAAACCCGAAGGCAAGGCACACGCCCTAACAAACTCCTCCGATCTGACAGGGATTTCCCCCCGGGCGAGCACACGGAACAGCGATACTTACAGGCGATCACCTCCGCGCGGCTCCCGCGCCGACAGCGCATCCCCCCGCCGCCGCCACCTGGACCGGACCGGACCGGACCGCACCGCCCGACCCCGCGCACGCCGTACCCGAGCGCCGGAGCGGCCGCTCCTCCCGCGGGTCTAGGCCGTCACACTGCCTTCCTCGCCGTCCCGAGACATCCTCCGGCTCCTTCCCAGAGCGCCGCTTCCCTCCGTCCCGCTCCAGTCGCTCTACGAGGCGTTCAAATAAAGGCGCGTCAATGCCGGCCCGGCGGCGGGGAGGCCGCGAGCCCCCGCAGGGGCGGGCGAGGCGGGAGCAGCGGCGGCGGGGAGAAGCCTCCGGGGGAGGTGGGGCAGGGGCGGCGGCGCGCAGCGGAGCCGATGCCGCACGTTTCGCCGGGAGCGGCACCCGGCCCGCGCCGCGGCGGCTCCCGCTTTTCCCGCCGCCTCCCTGGCGCAGGAACGTGACGGGAGGGCGGGTCGCACAAAAGGCGGGCGGCCCTTGGCGCAAGGGCCGGGCGAGCGCCACGGCCCCGGCTAGCAGGGGTGGACCGAGAGGGACCGCACCGGGGTCGGGGTGGGGATCCCGACCTTCCTCCTCGTCCGCCTCCTCCTGCTGCTCCCGCGCGCGGCCGCTCCCCCCACTCACCAACCACGCGCGCGGCAGCGCCAGCCCCGCTTCCGCCCCCGCCGAACGCCTGCCCGGAAGCGGCCGCCACGTGAGCGGCGCCGCCAGCGCCCGCCCCGCGCGCCGGGGGGACGCGCGCTTCCGCCGCGGCCGCGCGCACGCTGGCTCCCCCTGGAGGCGGGGCGGCCCCGGGAAGGGCACGCCGGTGTCCCCGGCCCGGCGGGAACACAGCGCCAGGACTTCGGCTTCGTCTGGAATAGGGCTTTTCTTGTGTGCATCTTCCTCGAGAGGGCAGGAGGAGGGGCAGGCACTGATCTCTTCTCTCTGGTGACCGGTGGAAAGGACCCGAGGGAATGGCCTGGAGTTGTGTCAGGGGAGGGTTAAGGCTGGATGGAAGAAAAAGGTTCCTCAGCCAGAGGGTGTTTGGTCGCTGGAACAGGCTCCCGAGGGAAGTGGTCACAGCACCAAGCCTGACTTCAGGGAGCGTTTGGACAAGGCTCTCAGGCACATGGTGAGACTCTTGGGGTATCCTGTGCAGGATATGCCCCTGGCCAGGAACTGAGCTCGATGATTTCTGTGGGTCCCCTCCACCCTGGTTTGTTCTGTGGTTCTGAGAAGATGTACTCCGTTCCCCTGAAGCACGGCTGCTCTAGCACCACAGCAGACAACAAGAACGCATTAATAACCAGTAGCCGGATAAGCTGAGAGAGCTGGGGTTATTCAGCCTGGAGACTCGGGGGGGCCTTATCACTCTCTACAACCACCTGAGAGTGTAGCCAGGTGTGGGTCAGCCTCTTCTCCCAGGAAACCAGTGACAGGATGAGAGGACACAGCCTTAAGATGTGCCAGGGGTAGTTTCAGTGAGACATCAGGAGGAATTTTTCCACTGAAAAGG
Organism: Cinclus cinclus; assembly: GCF_963662255.1. NCBI lineage: Eukaryota > Metazoa > Chordata > Aves > Passeriformes > Cinclidae > Cinclus > Cinclus cinclus. The sequence goes on along the minus strand of NC_085046.1, from coordinate 91,724,453 downwards.
GTGATCAGACATTGGGATGGACTGCCCAGGAAGGTGATGGAGTGACCATCCCTGCAGGTGTTTAAGGAAAGACAAGAGTGCCACGGTTTAGAAGACATGATGGTGTTGGGTCATGGGTTAGACTTTATCTGAGGCCTTTTCCAACCTCCTTGACTCAGTGATTCTTTCAGTGAAGGCACTGCAGAGTCAGCATTGGCATTTGAGGTTACTATTTCACATATATGAGGTGCTTATTTCACATATAAACCATGAGGCATGCTACACGCTTTTGTACATGAGCACCCAGATGAAGCTTGCTGCTCCAAAGGGGTAATGAATTTCTGTACCAGAGAGTGTAAAACCCTGGGAGACCCAGGAAGCAACAAATGAGGAGGGTCTTTCCATACCTGTCTACAACAGATAAAGTCTCAGTTCACACCAGACAATAACTCTGCAGCTGCACACTTTAAACTTTTTATTTCTTGTCAATTAACCTGTGAACACCCTTCTGTGGGGAACAGCTCTGCTATTTGTTGTATAGCTCTTTGTTAAAAATAATTTCCTCGAAGCTCTCTGGTCTTAGTAAAATATGGAAAACCTAGATGAAGCTTTACAGAAAATTAATTTTCCCTTGGTTTAATTTTTCTTGTTATTACTTGACTTAATTTTATTAATTCTCTATTTACCTTAGAAGCCTGCCTTGCTATTATTGTGAGAAACCAAAAATGTATAATATTAAATACAGCCAACAGCATTATTTAAACATTACCAGTAAAGATTATGGCTTTTTTCCCTTACTTTGTAGTACTGGCACAAGTAAAACATTAAAACACATTTTGGAACAAATAGGCAGTTTTCCATTAGTATAAGAATAGACTAAGCCATCACAAAACAGAGGCAGATATAAGAACAAAATAATACAATGCTTTTTCAGCCTCTATTTGCACCAGGTTAGAAATAAATTAAAATAATTGTACAGCTGAATGGACTATGTTGGACTGTGTTCCTTGAAAATGTTTCCAGAAGCATACACTTGGTGACTCTTACCCAGTTCAGGTTTCTCAGCTGTCTTTGAAAGGTACAGCAGCACTCTGCAGCTATGTCAGTGCACTATAGATTTAGGGATCTTTTCATTTTCAGCATGCTCCTCCTGCACCCAAGCAAAAAAATCCACCTCAAATCCAAGTTATTTCAACTTTATTGCAACTTTATTTCCACTTGGAATGACTCCACAGTAAGAAGAAAAAGAAGCTGTCTCAGAGATGGCCATTTACAACAGCTGAGCATTATGATTTTATTATTTTAATACAAAGATTGTTCTGCACATTGAAACCAATCAGGAAAAAGATGTTTCTATTTTTATTTTCAGAATTCAGAATTTAGATTGATTAAGTTCACCTTCATTAAGCAGGCATTAACACTGTTCCTATACAAAGTAAATGGACTGTAAGAAATTTGGTTCCATCTCTGCCTCTGATAAGAAGAGATTTAGACACATTACATAAATCCCTCAGAGTTTCTTTAAAACAGTGTTTTAATTTGTCCATGAACCGATTTCCTTCCTGGGTCTGTTCATATAATAAAACACATAAATTTTGTTGCTGCTTTCTTTGTTACCTTAGTTTTACTGCATCTTGTATTCCATGGTATGAAGATGTGAAACCATCAGGACAAGGATTCTCAAATTCCATCGAGATCTCAAAAAAAGTAAGTTAACGCTAAAAAGTTCATTTGCCATCTGGCCCCTGCATGTCTAAATTATACCAGTATTTGGCTGCAAAGCTGAAGAGCTTTAATTAGAACCACTGAATGCCACCCCAGCATCACAAGCATAAAGTGAATTTTAATCACACAGCTTCACTTTAAAAAATATTTTTTCTCAAGCAAACTAATTTTTAACCATTTAAAACGTTTTTTCACCCTCCTACAAAAGTAGAAGTCATTAATGACTTAATCAGACCAGTGCATTCAGTCAGAACCAGTACTACTTTAGCTGGAGAAAAGTTCACAGTAAAAGGGCCTGATGGACAGTATAAGCCAGCTTTCATTTCATTCTAACACTGGCAGGATAAAAGACAAAAGATACTTTTGCCACCATGTCAGTGCCTCTTAGCCTGGTTACACCTGTTGGGATGTAACTTTAAATTTGCAGAACATACCTAACTTCTACTAAGTTTGCTGAAACTTCTATAAATTGGCTGTAACCCAGGCACTTCTCATCTCAGCACGAGACTGACAGCGCCGACTTCTTATTATTTTTAATCTTATTTAAAAAAAAAAATTTGGAGACCTGTTCATAACCCTTATATGGGTAAGGATTTTTTATTACAAAGGTTTTTTAGTCAGTCCCAGCAGCCACAGGGAATAACTTCCAAGTATTTGTACTAGGATGAGTTTGTAGTGCTGAGTGCAGTAGTTAATTCTGTTGATAATTCTTTGTAAAAGAATTAACAGAAAAGATCAGACTGTCAATGTACATTATTTAATAATACTGAAGAAAACAAGTTAGCTGTTTTAAAAAGCTTTTTTTTTAACACAGAAAGTATGAACATGAGCTTTACAACCTTTCACAATATAGAACTTTCACCTAAATGGAGAAATAAATAACAAGAATATCAAAACCAAGTTATTAATTTATTTTAAAAAACACTGTACAAAATTTAAAGGTGACAAAGTAACTCCACTGAGGTCAACTGAAGTAAAACAGCAAACTTACTTCTTACTTCTGTAAGAAGCAACGTACAGAAAGTAAACATTGCTATATTATCTTTATTAAGTACCTATTGTGTGCTGCCATTTCTTGGTCCCCTCAGAGTTCCACTTTGAGTCAGGATCCTTATAACATTTGGTATATCAATTCCTTAGTTAAAGGCAAACAAACAAACAAAATCAGAAAATAAGCAATTTTATGATAAAATTCACTTAAAACCACAAGTTATACTGAAACATTCAGATGCTGAGATGAGATTAAAAGAAAAATACCTTGACTGAGAACAATCAGTACGTCCCTGGAAACTGTAAGCTTTCCTATACTGTACTCATCTTAAGTGATCTTTTTTTAATCTTTATGATTCTAAGCACACTCTGAGAAGTTTAGAAACATACACAGGAAACTTCTGAAGAAAGAGCAGTAGTCGGCTGAAAATGTGGGAAGGTTTAATAGCTGACACTTATTAGAAAGTTGCAAGCAGAAGAGAGACTACTTGCCTCTTCATTATTATTTCTATGCTACTGTGCAAATGCACTTCTTTCAGGAACTAGTAAATAAATTCTTCACTGTTGGTATTCACAGAACTAGTATTTCTCCACTTATAGCACAGAGAAGATTCTAATTTTCTAATAACAATATGCTTGGTTTTAGTCTACTGTCTCACACCATGTAAATGTTATGTGCAAAAATGAGAGAATTAAAAAAAAAAAAGAGCAATTATCAATGCCTTTATGGGAAGGCAGCTATTCTGAATTACCATTCCTAAACTGGATCCTGCAAAAGTCAGAGGTTGGGAAAAAACAATTCCCTTCAGCCCTCCTTAACACCTCAAATTCGACCCATGTAAGTCCTTACTATTTCACAGAGCTAATAAATGATGTTATGCATATGTTTATATGCGTGTATATGCATACTTGTGTATGCAAATTACCTCTGAAAGCTGGATTTGATGCTGCTATTTTGTGTAGGGTGGCAGTAACTTCTTCAGCATTCATATTTCTTACACTGTTCAAAAACTCAGTCGTGATGTTGTTCTCATATACTGTTTCCAAAGAGCCAGTTGAAAAGTTTTGGGATTCATCTTCATTGACTGGTAAAAACTGCTTAGCTGATTGGCTGCTTGAGTAGTCTAAAGAACAGAAATACTGCTTTTCAGTAAAAGAACATTCTGAAGACTCTTCATTACTTATTTCTCTAAATAGGTCTTTTCAAAACAAGCATTTCCAGTCTGGCACAGCAGCATTGCTGGTATGGTTCACATCTGACTTTCCTACATTTTCAAACCAGTAAGAGTCAGGAATGCTTTTCAGTTACAGAAAATCCTGGAGAAACAAGGCTGGGGAGGTAGGTGAAAGCTATTTCCATTACGCTTAAAAACAGAATAAAAGTTTCAAATCCCATATATTCAAAGTGCATGCAATTTTTGCTATTACCATTGTAAAAATTGAGGTTTTCAAAAGCTAAACTTTCTAGAAGAACTAGAAAATTGACCCTGTACAGAAAAAAAAAGAAACACACGAAATGGCTTCACCAGTATTCTGGGTATCTTGCCTTTCCAGGAATAGGATTGTACCTTCCTAAGTTTAAGAAAAACAGTCACTTGTTTCTCTAAGAAGAAAATTACCTCCAAGAAATCCAGGATTATTTGAAAAAATTAAACATAAGTACTAAGGCCAAGCAGCTGGAGTATTCAGATATTAAAGAAAATTATCCACCCTCTACCACATAACTTTTTACTAATATCTTGACTTGACTAAACCTGCACAAAACATCTCCATCAAAAAGGGAGAAAAATATTGGGGGTGGGGGGATGGGGGGGGGGGGGGTGGAAGCCAAAGAGACTAGGAAAGTCTCCTTAGAAACACTTGCCTTTGAACACACAAAAGTCAGGGTTGGTACTAAATCAATTTCTCCCCAAATCCTACAGCTAAGTAGGATCTACGTGTTTCAATAGTCTTCTCTCTCTAATATTATTAGAGGATGGGGAAAAAAAACCCCAAAACTATTCATTTATGCTACTTTGGCTTTACTCTGCTCTTAAGCACTGCTTTTAGAAAAGCAGGAGAAAAAGGTTTACTATCATTTATGCAAGTTTCAGTGTTAAGATTAAACCACATTGAAGACTGCAAAGCCAACATTACCAGTGTCAGAGTCAGTAATATCTGCTGAAGTCTGGCCAGGCTGTTCTGTGGAATATTCTAGTGCTGCTTCTCCATTATATTCAGCATCCAAGTGGCCCTATGAGTGAAAAAAAGAAAAAGTTTAAAATCTCATCATGACATCCTCTTGGAACAATGAACTACAACATTTTTAATGATCACAAACCAAATAAAAGACCAATATTTCTGCTACCAAATCTGAAAAATCAAGTATTTCTTTGAAAATCATAGTGTTAATAACTTCTATGTATACACTGCCCATCATATCTCTCTATGTCTGAAAAATCTTTGTACTAGGCAATTAAGTGATACTCACTGAGCCTAATTCTCAACTTGTCAGATCTAAAAAGGAAGCATTTTACACTCAAAATAAAAGATACAGTTTAAAAATTACCAGTTGAAGGATCACAGTTAAGAATACTAATAAGGGAATGTGGGAAAACATTTTGGTCTTCCACAACTTGTAGGTTAGAAGTTATTTCAGTTAGAACTTCATTGTTCTGCAATGTGTCAGCAACCTCAGAGAAGTACTCAAAACACCTCCATATGTACTGCCTATGTAAAGAAAAGTCAGTCACAAGTAATAGCAGAGAGGGGAAAAACTAGGTTTCTGATAATGGAAGAAGAATGAGACCTCAGAAAGAGTAGTACACAGAGTAGGACCAGAAGTTGTGTAAGAAAAAAATTTCATGTCACTGATGTGCGATTGCACAGTGAATGAAGCATGGGAACAGAAATGGGATACAGAATTGGAGTGTAAGGTTAAGTCAGTAGAGATGAGAAAAGCTTAAGTTAGAATTAAAACCAAAAGTAACAGAAAATTTAAATGTAAGGAAAAGCACGGGAAATCAGTGACATGTTTTTTCATTTCTATCACCAGGAAAGCTAAAATTTTACCCTATCATCACTACCAACATTTATATATTTAATGAGCAAAACTTACAATACAGTCTCCACAGAATTTTTTTTGTTTATTGTATATATCAAATATTATTTATATAAATATATTTCTATTTATGTATAATAATAAAAATGAACAATCACAGGAATCTACAGGTTTGTAGAACAAAACAAAAACAAAATCTGCATTACTTTGCTTGATGCAGCCTGCTGACGATATTCCACCAGTGCATTTGTGAGAGTCTGTGTAACTTTCAGGATAAATGAAGCATCATCTTCATTCAGTATCTCAAAACTTTGCTAGGAAAAAAAAAAAAAGAAGCAAAACAATCCACCATAAAACATTTTTCCTCAGAAAAACTGAAGTATCAAAATTTATAAATAAACCTGCAGGAATCTCATTTTCTCTGTGTCTCTACCCTTCTGTCAGACTTGGATGCAATTACAAAGCAAATAGAGTTTTGATTTTTAATCCCATAAATGGGGGGGAAGAAGAGCATCTTAAGAGGAGGAAGATGCAGCTACCCAACACAATAATTTGAAAAGGAGTAACACAAAAATATGCCTGGAAATATATAGAAGATAATGCTTTTCCTTAAGTATTTTGATCTCTTGCCAAGATGCCTGCATACAAATGAATGCGATTACCTTCCCTGAGGCAATATAATCATATCCTATTTCTCTAGAATGTAGCAAAAAGCCAGGATGCTACTGAATTTAAAACTGCATGCTGCCTTGCCTTACATTAACTTTCTTTTTCCCTAAAAGTCTGAGGAAAAAGCAGTCTTGAAGCTGTGAAGCTCTACTAGGGAAGCAAGTTCTAGCACCAACAGCACTCACAGAGAGGTCTACATGTGTCACCCTCTTGTCTACACCAAGAAATTTTTGCTGAAAACACTTTCACAGGGACAAAGTAACAGAACTCCAGGTATGTCCTAACAGGTCAAAGTCTTCTGGATTAGAAACAAACACCTTTAAACACACCAGACAGTGGAAAATAAGTAATAAGGATTTAGCATTAAGCTCATATGAGACAGCGTAACAGAGATTGTATTACATTTTTAACCATAATAGTATTTCTGTCTCCTCGTTTGCACAAGTTATATTTAATGAAGATCTCATCAAAAACTATCTGGAAAAAGAAGACTAAGTTGTGGCAAGGATATCTTTGCTATGAGGTAATAAAAGAAATACAGTATGGATAATTAATGGACAGTTCTACAGAATACAAACAGCAAGTGCAAAAAAGATACCTGTAAAATTACCTGTCACCACATAAGAAACCTTTGAATCCAACAACAATAGAAACACAAATGCAGCTTTTGAAAAAAATTACTGCAGATGCAAAAATAAATGATTTTCACACTCTCCAAAAGAGAGCATTGCTCCAATCACATTCCCAAGAGGGCTCTTTTCTTCTCAGAGGACAATAATCATACCAAGAAAGAAGATGCCCCAAAACAAATTCAAGGTTTATTAATAAGGTATAATCTCTTTACCTAATAATTCCCAAAAAAAAGGAGGAAAAAACCATTTTGTGATAGTCAATAGTGCCTAAATTGCCATGCAGTAGATCAGTCAAGCAACAACCAGTAAAGATTTCCACAGAGTTTGTCAGTGCTTTTATGAAAATCTTTCTGTGTGTAAGACTACAACTGTTGTTGATACATCTAACACCTGGAAACTGACAGTCTTCCACTCTTATTAATTGTATCACTGCTGTGCATGTGTACATAATACACATTTGCAACAAGTGAACACAGTTCTGGTGTTCTGACACTTACTTTAGAGAGACAGATTTTGCAGTTATGGCACTCTGGGCCAGGGTAGGGGGGGAGCCCCATTTTAAATACACAACTTGCATTTTATTTCTTAAAAATCCCTTCTTTCCTTTCTACCAGTCTCTGATATTTGTCTTCATTTTGCTTCTTTTCATTACTGAATTACATCTTTCCCAATTATTCATTTGAAAATTATAGAAACAAAGGAGAAAAAAAACTTTAAAAAGGACATATTACCTAAACATGTAGTTAAGGAGTGAAACAAAGATAGAGTTGAAAAAAATGAATTTTCAATGCAAGTAATTCCTCTGACAGTAAACCAATACTTTATGAAAAACAATGTCTAGAAGCTTGAAAATTAATAGACATAATAAATTCAGTGACATTGATTTTATTCTGAATCTTGCCTTCTGGCAAAATGGTAATCTGTTAGATTACCAGACTGCCTACATTCTGCCTTTCATTACTTGCTACATTTTAGACTTAGCAAACCAGTGATTTCTTTTTTTAATTTTTTTTCCCAAAAATTATCTTGCAAGATAAGATTTAACACTCACCAAATAACCCAACAGTTCTTCTTGACTAGTAAATTCTTCAGGATTTGCTGTAAATTCTTGCTGTTTAACATAAAAAGAAAGAGGTCCTGAGATCAATTATATGCAGTAAATACAAATAAGCAATAATAATTATGGTTGCTCTAAAATTCAAATTGTTTGTCTTCTTATGAAATGTGTACATAGGTTTTCATAACAAAGTAGGAAAAAAACTTTGCTGTGAATAGTTTTGCCTTAGTAATTTTGTAGCTAATTTATTATGAATAATATTAACTTGAGCAAGGAAACACCATTACCAATCATATATTAATTATTTCCCCGACTGTTTGGAAACTGGAGCAACCCATTAACAGAAAAATATTCACCTGGGCTTCCTTGTTTTCCTCCTCTGATTGATTACTGGTCTCACACCTTAAAATAGAATAAATAAAACATTCAGTTGACTGATCCAGCAAAAATGTACAGCCAGCCAATAACTGATAATCAGTTTAAATTCCTGACACACTATTACTACAGTAGCTCTGACACTGAAAGAAAGATCACATTATTTCCTCAGAGAAATCCCAGTCTTCCCAGATCACCATAAAAATTATTTATGCAGTTTGGGGGTTTTTTTTTAGTGTGATTATGCAGCACATAAGCTCTAAAACCCCGAGTTAATAAAAAAGCTTGACATTGGTGGTAATAGCTGTTAAGATTTTTGTACACATTCCAGAGAGATAAAGCTCCGAGTTAAAACTGGATTTTTATCAGGATTCCACAAACTTGCCTTTAAAAAATTCAGCTATTAAAAATTACTGTTTTACAATGCAGTCACACAAATAGTGGGCATAAAAAGATTCATATGGCTAAACATTCCTGTGACATATTTGTGCTGTTCTGCCATTACAACTACTATAGGTAGATTCCATGCCTTTGCAAGCCCAGGAACTAGGGCTGGGAGACTGGCTGGGTGTTTCTCAAATTAACCAAAACCATATGACTGCTAAGCCTAAGCCCTCTTCTGCCTTGAAATGTTTCTTAGTAATAGAAAGTTTAGTAAAAGCAGATGATGATAAAATAGTTTACATCTTCAGATGACTGTTCAGAAACTTAACTACAAAGAAATAAGGAGTCAGAGAAATTCTCAGACAGACATTGCAGAATCTTTAAGTAGAAACAAGCTGTCACTGAGGATCTGATCTTAATTCTTTTAAGACACTATGTATTGAGTTCGTATTTTTCAGTGGTCTCACAAAAAAAAAAATAGTAAAGGAACAAGCTGAAGTCCTAATTTAGTAATTAACTTCCAAGTCAGACTCTCACTAAAACACCTGGCTGCTATAGTCACCCAGAATCCATCTGAACCAGATTAAAAGAAGAACATTAGGTGGTATTCCAAAGGAAGCTGTTCTTAAAATTTAAAAGTACAAGACTACACAATGAAGATCAGTACCAGGCACAAATAGACCTCAGGATCTCCAGATGTGGATAGCTGAGCTTTAATTCATTTCCTATTCTTGTTCTCACAAACTAGTTCTGATTCAGAATTGTTAGTTATTTGAAAGCCATTAAGTAAACACAAAGATTCATAAACCTGGACTTAAGTCTGGTTTCAACTGATTGTTTTCCATAATGGTTGCTCCACAGAGAGGCAAGTCTGAAAAAATGTACTTCAGGATCATGTAAATTTCTCCTTTAAGAATAAACAAGCAAAAGGTGTTAGCCCTCTATGCCTGGGAGATATTTTATTGGTTTAGAGTTAGAACATATTCCAAGGGAATGCCATGGAGAAAAAAAACAAGTAAATAAATCGCTGGAACAGAAGTCCTGTGTTTGGGTTGATGCCTGTATATATCCCTTTCCAAATACCCTCCTGTGGCTTCTGGTGCTGCACAAGGATGACCAAGACTGGAGATGTCCTCCTCACACAAAGGCTAACAGTCACTCAACTCACAACTCTGTTACTAATAAGATGCTCACAAGCAACAAGCACAGTTTCACCATTTTAGAACACAGCTGCTCCTTTGAAACACTGATTGTTCCTCCAGAAAATAAATTGTAAAGCAGAAACCCTATCTGTTTCAATTATTACGGATTGTCTTTCCCTTCCAAAGTCACGTACCACCCTAACTATCTGACATAAACCTGTAACAGAGGCAGTTTTAAACCACGAGGAAATATTCTTTTTGAACATTTTGAGTAACTATGCATTAAGAATAATAGTTAAATACAAAATCCATCTGCAACCAGAGCAAAGTCTGAGGTCACTTTACATACACCAGGTTTTCTGTTGATGACAGAAGTTTACAACTGAGCACAATTTCAGAAGACATGGATTTTACTATGCAAATCCAATATAGATAATTGTCATGTACAACATTTTCCTTTAAGTTAAATGTATTTGAAGGTGGTGATTTTTTTCTTTTACCTTTCTGAGTCATTGCCTTTGCTGCTTTCAATAGCATTATTAGGTTCAACCTGTTCATCCGGTTTTGCCTGTTCTTCCTGCCTGTCTTCATTCTCCTCCTGAACATTATTTTCATCTAAAACAATAAAAAGTATATTAAGTAATGTTTTTCCAGTGTTTTAATTTTAAGAATATTCTAAACAAAAATACTTCTAAAGACAACATCAATAAAACCTAAAGGTGGAATTTAGGTATCTTATGAAGAAGTAAAATAAAAATTGAACCTACAACATCAGTAGAAGTAGAATGATTTCTTCACAGATACTGGGATTATTCCTTCCTTTGCCACAGACACCAAGGTAATCCACACAACTCTGCAAATTCCCCTTTATAACTAGGCTGTGGAAGCCATGAACAGGCACATACAGTAGTAAATAATTCATGCATTGGTGAAAATTAAAAAAAAAAAAGCAAAACATTAATTAAATATTTTTCCTTCTTACTTTGAGTAGGGTCTGTCAGTTTCCCATCTTCATCATCTGTTTTTTCTCCTTTACTAAGGGGCACATCCACATTCTGAACTTTAGCTTTTGAAGAGCTGTCCTCTGCAAGAGCTAAACAAACATGCTTGAAATGTAGCACAGTGGACATTATCTTGATAGAGGGTGGTTCTACTACTGCACTTTGATTTCACCTAGTTCTGTGTCTGTGCAATCATACTTACAAACACCAAGAATAATTTTATAAGCATTATTATGTGACAGCATACTAAACACGATCTACAAATCGGCAACAAAGTTTAAAGTATTTTATACCCTGGTTATAATCAGATTCCTGCATTTCCTAAAATATGTAAATACTATAAATGTAGTAGAATGCCACAAAGTCACATGCAAAATAAGACACATTAATGAACAGGTTACAGTCAAGAAATCTAATTGGAATAGGACACAACTTATTTCAGACCACTTTCCTAGATTCAAAATGGCTATTTATCCTCTTTGAAGTACAACACTGCTAATTTTTAGATGATCTCATTATTTCTGTTGAGATATTTTAAGGTACCATTTACATGCTAATATATGTTAAGTACATTATTCAAATCTTTATTTTCAGGCAATGCCAATCATAGCAAAGTTTAGCCATTTCCTCCAGTGGCATTCAGCCATACTGTCCATCCACCTGGACAACATCATGATACAGTGAGTTTTAAAACATTAAGTGGGGAAATCTCACAGATACCACATTCCTATATTTTTATGAATATCAATGGCTAGTAAAACAGAAAATTTTCTTCCAGAGATAAGAGTTATAGCTGTGCTTTAAGAATTCTGTGTCACTTTCTGTGCTGCAAATTAACTATAAGCATAGAGCCCCAACCCAGTTTTTGTCCAGTTCACCAAAATGCTGGTGAGTATCTGGCACTGCAGAGACTACCCTGGACAATTTGCACCCCACTGAGCACACTTACATTCTTGCCATTTCCTTCTCATTGTTTGAACACCTGTAACAACCTAAAAATAAAACCCATTTATGTTAGTTATGTTGTGGAAAAAATTATTTCATAGATGTTTCATCAGCATTAATTTTAATTTTTTTTTAGGACCAGCAGTGTAAAACACATGTGTGTAAATCCCTCAATGGATATTCAAAAAGTCAGTAAGTTAGTTACCTGGACATTTACCACAAATATATTTCTTCTAAAGCTTAGAAAAAAAAAAAGAAAATTAAACAGCTGGTTTCAGAAGATATACCAGTAAAATTAAACCAAGTTACACACACTTTGTTTAGAAGTTCCTTAAATCAAGATCTGATTGCTTTGGATGCAATAAGCTACCTAGAAATAAAAAAGGTCTACAAAATATAGACAGAAGTAAATATTTCCATATCCATGAACATCAATCTCAAGTAGAATAAACAGTCTCAAAAAGAAATTTAAGTGGGTCAAATGAAAAAGTTGCTGTCAACAGTCAGCTGCTTTTCTTTTTAAGCAGAGGTTAAAAATGAAGGATATGCAGACAGAATGGATTCCGTCATCTGAAATCTCTCCCTGCTACAGCATTCATTCTTGACTTGATCTTACAATATTCCCATCCTTGTTTTTTACCAGAAAAGGGTAGGATCAGAGCAGGCTCTAATCCTTGAGACTATGTGTGACAGTATCACACACAAAGAAATACAGGTCTTTTTTCAGATGGGCAGGGCACTGCCAGCTTTAACATAGGAACTCCACTTTGGAAGGAGACATCTATGCACATTATGTAGCATTAGCAAGGGATCTTGTCAAGCAACACTGCTTAACAAGCAGGATGCTGACAGAAATTGAAGTTGATGGAGAACACAAAATTAACATGTACCACAAAGAACAGTGGGCATCTCAATAAGCTTGTCAAGGGCCAGCTGGTGGTAAGGTGCACCTCAAGAAGACACTTCTTGGACCATTATCCTGTCCACATAAACAATACTGGAATGTAAGTGTCAGCAAAGAGCAATATGAAGATACCTCCACAAGAGTATGTTTCTAAGAGTGCAGCTCCCTAAGATTTTAAGCTTATGGCACTTCTGTGATCCCACAGCACTGCTGATAATCTCATGTCAACCTGAAAATTCCCGCACTTCCATCTGTACTATCAGAAATTTTACCTGGCTCCCCTGATAATTGCCATGAGCTGCTTACAAACCAGAAGCTGTTCAGAAAAGTTATAAAGGCAGTTTCCTAGCAACAAAGAAACAACTTATTTTACAGGCACACAGAGCTAATAATTTATTTAATATTAGTATATATATTTTGAGCTATTTGTGCACTCAGGGAAATTTTGTCCAGAATAATCCTGGAAGATTTACTAAAATAACAAAAAACATCTGTAATAAAATGTTAAAAAGCAACATTTTCTTACCTTCCAAAGCAAGTCTGCCCACCATAAGAGAAACTACATTTTTTGTTTCTTCATTAAATATAAAGCTTCTGGAATTAAGAAAATTGTACCTGTATTTGTTTTCTTCCTTCTTTCTTCTCAATTGTTAATCCAATTTGCCTAACTTTTTTGTTCAATTCAGAGCCTTTACACTTAACTTCATCAGACTGTGCTATCTCCGGATAATGTTGCCTCTAGAAAATATAATCAAGTCTTTAAGTCACACAACTCCTTCCAGATCTAGCACCATTAATAATCACAGAAGATAAATCAACTTCTACGTATACATAGCAGAACTTATTAGAATAGTTATGCCCAGAGTAATTTAAGGAACTGAAGCCAAATCTTCAGCTCAAAACAGGGTTGACACTGAATGCTGAACTGGTTGCACCAGGCTTTGTCTGCTTGGCTTTAAAAACTCTGGAGAGAGAGATTCCTCCCTTTCTCTGGACAACCTGCTCCAATGCTTGATTGTCCTCACAGCAAAAAGTTTATGTCAAGTAGGAAAATCCCCTGCTTGAATTTATGTTCCTGCCAAGAAGCTCCAAAAAGGTTTGGTTCTGCCTTCTTAATAACCTCCTCTGAGGTACTGGAGGGTTACTGTTAGATCCTGCTGACACTTCTCCAGCCAGAAGAAACCCAATTACCTTAACTTCTTTTCATAGTACAAGTGTGCTTCAGCCCCCTGACAATCTTGGCAACTCTCCACTAGACTAGCTCAATTTCATAAATAGCTTCCTTTCTGCAACAGTCCAAAACTAAACACAATACCCTGGATATGGCCTAGCAAGGACCAAGAACAGGGGAATAATCACTTCCTTTGATCTACTGGCTGTACCCTTGTTAGTACAGCTCAGCTTGCTGCTAGCCTTCACTGACACCAAGGTACACTACTTATCTTGAGCTTGTTATCCACCAGGACCCCCAGGCTCCTTTTTCAGCAGAGAAAATTCCAGTCATTTAGTCTCCTGCCTTTTTGCCTACCAAGGGTTAATCCAGGTCAGGTGCATGATTTAGAAGTTACCTTTCCTGAATTATTATATCTGTATAGTATTTAAGAATTTAGCAGGGATGCAGTTAACAAGTGTAAGATTCAGAATTGCAGGAAACAGTTCCAAGTAAGCAAGAAATGCAATAGCTGAGAACATCAAAACTCAGCATGTACATCTGAATTAATGACCAGAAACAGCATGGCATTTATGAAAGACATCACTGCAGATTCATAGCAGCACATCCAACATTAGGCGTAAACCTACCCCAAAATACTATGTGAACTCAGCTGTCTATGACTTTAAGATATGTTGAATATAATACCAATTTTGAGAGACTTTTATAGGAAGTATCAAAATAGTTTCCAGAATATTGCTTTCTCAGTTTTGCTAAAGCTCATCCTAAGCCAATATACTCAAGTAACCATTTAAAGACCAGAGAGCCTCATTTCTCCAAACATACTGAAAATTATAATGTTTGAATGTTTGTGAGCTGACATGAACCTCAAGAGCTTTGTCATAAAACAAATGTATCACATTATCTAATATGTATGATGTTCATTTAAAAATATGTTCCTTCTAAAGCACCTGTAAGATGGAGTAGTTTCTTCATTGATCCTGTTCTTTTACATAATACAAAAATCAGTCAAACATCTATTTCTAGTTCTTTTTAGCTGTAGATTTCATTACTGGTTGACCAAAACAGAATGAATTAAACTCAGTGTCAAGCAATGGACAGACTTACACATTACTGATGAGAAGAAATTTAAGTCTGTTCATCACAGTTGCACAACTGCAATACAAAGATTTTCACAAAAGCTTATGTAAAACCTTAATTTTGATTTTCTAAAAAATCAAAAAATGTCAAAAAAAATTTTTTAAGAAAATCAAAATATGACTAATAAATTCTCTCCTTAAATCTCTACATTAAAACAATCAATCAATCAAACAAACAAATGAACTTACCAAGTATGCCAGTCTGTGCTTGGAACCACAAACATGCATGAACATGTTACTCAGTCCTGTTTTAAAGTAGCATAGTTGACATTCATAGAGAAAAGGAACATTGTCATTTGTTCGGTATTCTATTATGTAATTGAGTCCTGTACCAAAAAAAAAAATACCAAAACAAACAACTTAGGAAATTTGATGTTTGATGGAACAAATCATCAGTGCTGGTTGCAAAAGAACTGATCTTAAAGATCTGACATAAAAGGAAAAGATTATTACTGCACGTCAAATACATCAAGGAAGACTTCTAGAACCATCACATATTTTATGTATTGGGTATCTAGACTTTTTGAACATCAAAGGTATAGAACTCATATTTTAGGATGTCTTATGTTTATCACTTAGGAGTCAAGAATTAAAAAAAAAACCTTAAAAATAATAGTAACAATTCTTTTTTAACTATTTAGAAGATAATGTATTTTAATCTATGTCTCTAGTTTTCTGTCAACTTGTATCTCCCCTCCATTGGATGGGTAGTTAAATTGCAAAGAGCCACACTGGTCTAAGTTAAAGTTCATTTCTGTCATATCACTTCAGATTGTTTCTAGAGAATACTGTCAACATGAGATATCCAACCAAATATGTTCCAGGCCAAATCCAGTGATTTTGTCACCACGACCTGTCACTTCGATAGCATACTATTGGGCACTCAATGTAACCATAAGAAGATTTTGCTACACATTACCTAATTTTACATTTCAGAAAAGTGATCTGTACTCTTTAAAGGTAAACATCACAAAACCAAACAATTACAGTATTAAAGGTCCCCACCAAGTGCAGGTTCTGAATCTTTACATGTATTAAGCTGGTCTTCCAATGTTTGTCCATGAAACTTCTCTGGCTCAAGTGGCACTGAAAGAAATTCACATGCAAGTGCATCTCTGCTCACACACGGTCCCACATCACAAATTAAGTCAGTTATTATAAAACATTATACCCCCCCAAATCTTATGTCCACTCCTTCTTAAGCATTTGGGTTGCAAAAATTAGGTATTATTACAAAATACTACTGCAGACTGAAAGTACAATGATCAGAAATTAATTCCCAATGACCTGCTAAGATCTAGACATCACCTGTAATGCTGTACCCCAAAACTTTTTATTTCTTCCACTTTTTTTTTTTTCAGGGAGGTGTGGGGAGAGGCACTAAGCATTCTTACCAAAATCCGGAAGTTTTGCAGGTGTTTGCACTTTCTTCCCTAAGCAGCTTTCTGTTTTAACTAAAAAAAAAAAAAAACCAAACAAAAAAAAAAAACAAACAACAAACAAACAAAAAAATGAAGAAAATTAAAGAACCCGAAAGAATTGGAAATGAAATCATTAGTACAATTGAAAAAACAATTTGGTAAAATAACTGACTACCTTAGAAAAAACTCTGAGCTTTTGTTAATATTAGAAAACTAAGCTATGTTTAGTTTTGAACATGCTAAAAGATTTTTTTCACAGATTCATAGATCATTTTGAGTTGGAAGGTACCCACAAGGACATTGAGTCCTGTACAAGTCCCTGCTCATACACGGTCCCACATCACAAATTAAGTCAGTTATTATAAAACATCATACCCTCCAAATCTTATGTCCACTCCTTTTTAAGCATTTGGGTTGCAAAAATTAGGTATTATTACAAAATACTACTGCAGACTGAAAGTACAATGATCAGAAATTAATTCCCAATGACCTGGTAAGATCTAGACATCACTTGAAATATTGTACCTAATTTTTTTTTTTGGGCAGGGGTGGGGGGGGCGGGTTGGGGAGGCATTAAACATACTTACCAAAATCAGGAAGTTTCACAAGTGTTTCCAGTTTCTTCCCTAAGCAACTGTCTGTTTTAACTAAAAAAAAAAAAAAAAAAAATACAAAAGAAAACAAAAAAGTCCCACAGAAGTGGAAATAAAATTGTTAGTATAAAGAGCAATTCGGTAAAATAACTGACTAACTACTTTTAAAAAAAAAGTCTTTGAGCTTTTATTGACATGAGAAAAACTAAGCTATGTTTAAGTTAAGTTTTGAATGCGTTAAGAGATTTTTTTCAAAGATTCACAGACTGTTCTGAGTAGGAAGAGATCCACAATGATTGAGTCTGGTACAAGGACTGAACCCATTACCCTGGTGTCATTAGCACCATGCTTCAAAAGATGGACAAAAAACATTCACACCAAACAACAACAAAGTTATTTAATGTCAGGCAATTTAATCAAGCAGGCAGAGAAGAAGATAAATCAAGTTCAATGCCTCTAAAACATTTCAAGGCACCCAGGATTTTCAGGACTTTTATTTCAGCAGCATACAGCTGCTAAATATTTCATCACTTAAATCTCCTTTACAGTCCAAAAAAATTCTCAGATCAGGTAAGTCAAATGACTATGTCTGGCTTGAACAACAACTTTCACACCGAATTCTAGGAGCAGTGAACTGTAGAAACCAGAAAATACATTTTGGTGCATCATGAAACCAGGAGAACAATGGCAAATGTAGTTAGACCTTCACTTCTCCTGGAACTAGACCAGGTAATCAAGACCAAGGAAGGTTTAATGTTTTATTAAACCTATTAGAAGTATCAAAAATATCTTAATCAGCAGAAGCAAATTGACCCATTTTCAAAAGCAAATCCAAAATATATATAGTATTTCTACATGCTTTAATAAGCATAGGTTTTCAAATTATATTTTAAATTTTGAAGGTCTCTAATGTCTTGAATTCTTCACGGTTTCTCAAAAATTTAATGTGATTTTTAGCATTCTAGCTAGCGCTTGTTAATCAACTTTGCATACCTCTTGCTCACATTACTGATTGATTAGGTAGTTATATCACTAAAAAACACAAGACAGGTCTTAAAGCACATGTCTTGAGAAAGTGTTTTTCTCATCTGTTTCATAAACAACTACATTGGGGAGGGGAGAAAGATGCAGGTACAGAATGCAGCAGGAATCAAAAAATCTTGGTCTTACCCATGCCATGAGCTTTCAAAGCTTCTTCAATCTAAATTACCAAGTTACAAACCAACAAAGAAGAAAGACACTTAAGAGTCCAAAAATAACACTGGAAAGCTTTCATTATATGTAAAATAAGTTAGATTAATACCAACAGCATAGACTATCTCCTGTGAACAGCAACATGAAAATTAAAACAGAAAAACATCCCTTTGTCTTCTGGAGAATGTCTGTGATTTAAGTAATTTCATTCTCCCTTTATTAACAGACATGGAGTCTCATGTATTGTCTTTACTAGACATGAAGTTGTAACATTTTCTGACAGGACTAATGTACAAAACCAAGTTCTACTTTATCACAGTAGGAAAGTATATTAGCAAAAGTAGTAGAATATCTGAAATTGTATGTTTCAACACCACATTAAAAACTGTACTTCAAATCCCATAATGTATTGCTAAATACATTGGTTAACATCTGACAAAAGGTACATTCAAAAACTGATCCTACCGTCTTGTGTTTTGTTCCAAGGAAGTGAGTCTGCAAGTTTAATGCAGAAGAACACCTTATTTTGCAAATCTAGAGTAAAGAGAAGTATTTCTAGCATTGCACACAGACCAAGAGAAATAAAATACCATTGATAGCAAAACAAATCTACAAACAAACTGTTGGTATAGGTTAAATTCTACAAAAATACTACTGCTTCAAAGACAAACTAGAGCAGCCCCCTAAAACTGAATTTTATAAAACTCCAAGACCACCAAAGCACAGGTGGAATGAACCACAGCCCCCACATCACGTAAGAATTTCAGATGCTCCATAACTTTGCAGCTATCTCGTAACAATTTCTGTATGGGCATGTGTGGATAAGGGAAGACAGCTCCAAAACCTCCCTCACACACTCTAGAGGATGGTTGAGCCACAGGTATAGCATAATTGTGACAAGCCAGGACACATGCCCGAGATGAGCTGCATCCACACTAACACACCTACTCTGATCTGAAAACTTCCCCATCACAGCTGTTTCATGCCTGGGCCAGTTCAGAACAGGAGCAGACTGGGTTTAAATTCACATGAATGAACAGCAGCAGCCTAACTATTTTCTTTTCCTCTAAAAATCCCAAAATGTTTTTAAAAAACAGCAAAAAACCTGACAATTAGAGAAATTAGGATGGTTTGTTCTGAACAGGAGCTATACTTAATCATCCACTTTTAAAAAAAATGCCTTTCTATAGAGATATAATAATATTCATTTTAATAAGCGACTCTTAACACACATCCAAACCAAACATGACAAAACTCTCAGCTCCAGAGCTGTTTATCAAGATTGCTCAAGGGAAAAAAAGAATGTTCACACTTGGTTTAGTACCACTTTATTCCACCAAAATCACTTTGCATCAGTCAAAATTTTCAGTAAGTAATACTTACATTGCAGTAAAAGGGGTTTACTTGCTTCTTTATTTCATTTTCAGGGTCCATATTCAGTCTTTAGATGACAACTCTAGGAAAACTGCAGAAAGATTGCAAACTGTTGTTTTAGCTTCACAAAATTATCTACATTTTAGTTCCGCCTATATGAGGGTTGGGCACATTCCAGCTCTAATTTGTGCCTCGCCTCGAGTTATACTCGACCTTTAAATTTCCAGGCTATTGATCCTATTTTCAACTCGAGAGCAAACCTACAGCATGGAAAGAAACAACTGCTCTCCGCGAGCTTCCCTCGGGAAACGTTAACGTCACCAGAAGATTACGCAGAACAGAGAGCAATGAAACAAAAACTAACGCGGACCATTTCAAGCTTCCCCTTTCTTTCCCGGGATAGGACTGCGCGCGTGGCCTGGGACAGACGACACACACATCGGGAACAGCCAGCACGCAGTGCCCGAGGCGTGCCCGGCGAACAGGAGGCACACGGCGGGGTTTGGGAAGAGGGACCCGCTCCCACCCGGACCGCGGCGGCGAAAGGAGTGAGGAAGTGAGGGAGGGAAAGGAGCGAAGGAAGGGAAGCAGGGAGGCCCCGAAGCGCCAAACCCCGCGCCAAGAGCGGCGCCACGCGGGAGAGCGCCCTTCCCGGCACTGCCAGGAAGGGAGGACACACACACACTGCTCCCGCCGGAGCCGGGAGACCGCCGGGCCGCCGCCGCACGCAACTCACCGCGGCGGGCCGGCCGCGGCAGCGCCCAGAGCCCGGAGGAGGTGAGCGCGCTTCCCGCTGCCGCACCGGCACCTGTCACCGACCCGCTGGTGGGCGGGAACTGCGCCACGCCGGGCGCGGAAGAGGCACGGGAGGGCGGCAGGAGCCCGGCCGGGCCCGGGCACTGCACCGCGGGCCGGCGGGCGTGGATGGAGGCGGGGACGGGGCGGCCTTCCCTTCTTTCCCTTCCCTTCTTTCCCTTCCCTTCTTTCCCTTCCCTTCTTTCCCTTCCCTTCCCGGGGCCGCCGCTGGGGGCGCTGGCGTGCAGGCGCGTCGGGCCGCCGGGCGCTGTCGGAGGTAAAGCCCGAGCTGGGTCCGCGGCCGCCGCACCGGGCCGGGCTTTCCCCATCCCGCTCCGCTCCGCGGCCCCGACATCGGGATGCGGGTGGGCACGCCGCGCTAGGGACGTGCGTCCCGGCAGCTCCCGGTGCAGGCGGGGCTGCCCACCGCCTTCGTGGCGGCCGCTGGGTGTTCACACGCCGCTCCCCACTGCACGCGCGCACACGCGCGCGTTTCCCCTCGGCCGCACCCCCGCGGCTCCGCCGCACCTGCAGGCGCGGGATCGCCCGGGCCGGGTGTCCCCGCGGCACGGCGGTGTCTCCCGCGGGACAGGCCGGCACCCGTGCTGCGGCGGGCGGGAATCCAGCGCGGGGTTTGCGGGGAGCTGGAGGGAGCGGTGCCGGCGGCCTGCGGGCGGGGAGGTGAGGGAGGCGGGGAGCAACGGGAGGGGAGGAGGGAGCCGAGAGGCGCTTTGTTACGAGGAGCCAGCGGGGCCGCAGGGTGGGGTTGTCCCCGGCGCCGGTCCCCGCTCCCCCCGGGCGCTGGGTGACAGCGGCCCGCCGAGCCCCACCCCCCCCGCCGCCGCGGCTGATGAGCCCGCACCGCGCCGCAGCCTCCGCGCCCGCCCGGCGGGGAGCGGCCGCCTTTGTGGAGCCGGGACCTGCTCGCCTTTCTCCTTCGAGCAGGAGAGGAACCAGCGAGGAGATTAAGAGAAAAGAGCCACCAAGCTCGAGTTGATGTTTGGGAAGTTCGGGTGCGGGAGAGTCTGGTAGGATTCCTATATTCAGCTCATTTTTGGTGGATTTCAGGCAGTCGTTCGGAATAACAACCTGCGTCCATTACCTTGCTTGCGGGAAGTGCTTTGGATGTCCTCCATCGGTAGCGGGATGACCCGCTTAAAAATCTGTATCTGTAGTGTAATATGATACAGATAAGTACATATTTTAATACATTTCCGTGTGTATCTCTATAAAATCTGACAGGAGGAATTTGGGTAAAGTACAGTAAATTTTACTAATAGATGATTTTGTTTGTGTGCTGGATGATCCATGATAACTATTCGTTTGTATTAAAGCGTGGGAATAAAGCACCCAAGGAGGTGGGATTTTTTAAAAATCTGATTAAAACACATTTTCTGTATAGATCTCCATATTTGCAGTGTGCTCTTAATTACCTAGCGGTTTCAAGTCTCAAGGTAGGCAGGGTCAGGCCTGGAACACTCATGGAAGCTAATGTTAGGAAAACCTAACATTTGAGGAAGAAGAACACTGTTTACTGCTGGTTGTCATTCAGACGAAATATTAACCTGTTGTGACTAGTTTGAGTCATTGCATTTCCATGCTTTTCTTCTGTCCTCAAGCACTGGATGAAAAGGACAGAATGATGTTTGATTTCCAATGTTGTTAATTACTGGCTGTGTTTAGAGCTTCACCTGCAATTTAAGTTAGAGACATAAATTTTATTTTCATCAATCCTTGAATATTTCTGGCCATAATTCTGTTGGCACTGGTCAGTGCTAACTTCATTTTCAACCCTTAAGTGAACACAGTTTGCTAGCAAACTCTTTTCTTTGGGTTTGGTTACTGTAACCTTTTTAACATTTGAGATAAGTTTTCCTCCATAACTTTCTCTCTGCATTTTCCTATGCCTAAAAAAAAAATAAAAAAAGATCATGGACTAAAAATGCTCACACATACCAACTTAAAACTATGGTTTTTCCCTTTTACTGGGTTTCTTTGCAACTGTTTGGAACTTGGGTGTCTGTTTAGATGTGTGCAAGCAAAATAATGCATGTGTGTGACATATTTATGAACATATGTGCATTTCCTAACTTGTGTAATGTTTTTCTCAAACTATTCTTCCAGCAGATCACATCAGATGCCTTATAGTCTTTAACAGAAGAATGCTGCACAACATTTCGCAGTAAAGATGAGGAGCTGAGAGATATTTCTGTTCTCTTAAAGCTGTGGAGGTTTATGTGAGAGGACAAATACTTAGGACACTGCTTTGTTTTAAGGCAAGTTGTGAATTGAGTCATGCCAGGAGAAGATATTTAGGATAAAGTGCTTTCTTACTGCATGTGTCTTGGAGCCTAGGCACCTGTAAGAGTGGGAGAAGCTTTCCAGTCTTTGTTTCTTAGAATTTACTCTGCAACTGTCCTCATGTGCCCACACAAATCAATCTGGTTTACGAGATGAGCTATACACAGTAAACTACTTTGATTTCAGCAGAGTTTCCTACCTGCTAAATTATATCCCAGGCATATGTTCTGGAAGGACTGCTTAGCCTTGAAATGGAAATTCTGTGGGCTTGTGAGAATCTTTTCTCATATTCTGCAGAGGATCCAGTGGGCTACAGTAAGGTGAATAATATGCATAAAGAAAAAAAGAGGAGACTATAAATACGTGGCGGTGTTTTGACACAACTTCTCAGTATTCTAACTTCTCCTGACATCTTAGAGTGCTTTCTTGTTCACCTAATTGCAAATGGGCTTTAATACATTGAAGAAAGTAGACTAAGGATGTAAGAGCTTGAGAAGAGTCTTCCAAAACTCTTTTCTTCTGTGTATTAAACTGCCCACACCAGTTCTTGAGCTCCTTTCTACATCTTAGATCACAATCCTGGCTTCTCCACAGAAAGGACACAAGTACAGTGTGTATATTTAGGAAACAAATACTAGGAATGTGATTAGTGGAAGGAAAGAACCAATATATTTTTTTCAGAGTAGGACTTATGCTTCCATTCTTTAATGTTTAGTATTTGAACTTAAAACTGGGGATCTCAGATGCTACCACAGTAAAAACAGTAGAAGTAAATGATAGTGTGGTGTGAAAATGATACTTAAATTTGTTCCATCCATGAAAGTTAAGCTTTTATTCTAGTACATAACTTGTTAATGTATCAGAACTTATATTCATATATGTTTAAATACTGACATCAGCTGATCTCAGCCAGTCTGTGGAGCTAGATATTTGGCACCTGGAATCCAGAAGTCCTTGTAATGTTGTTTAACTTTTTGAATGTAATCTCTAAAATTCTGAAAATCCTGTTTTTCTTAATAAGGGGATTTTCTATACATAAACATGTAGGGTTTTTTTCTCTGAGATTTGCTCACCTTTTCAGAGCAAGCAAAATTTACATGCATCAGTAGATGGTAGAATCAGGCCTTTCTGATCACATGGAGTGATCCAGTTTTTTCAGGGTCATAAGCTATTGGGCCTCGCAACTTTCTGGTAGGTCTTCATTTCATCCCATTCCTTAGTGGAATTGAGTTTAAGGTAGAGAACCAGTATTTAGTCCCAAGAATTTCATTTCAGCATCTGTCCAAAGCAACTTAATGGTTTGGAATGGTGCAATAAGTACATGAGTAAAATAGATTAATTGATACATTCTATTCCATTATAGTTCTCTTTTATTTTATGTGTTTTCAGAGTGGTTTCATGGAGCAAACTTGGCAGTATCTTTGCTCGGATGTCAATTTCCTAAATACTTTTTTCCCCCTAATTTTTGTTTTATTTAAGGAATTCCTGAAGCAGCTGTACACATCTATTAGACCTAGACATTGTAATGACTGGTATGCAATGGAAGAAGTTTCTTTACTTACACCTGTTTTATTCTGTGGGTTTATGGCTGTTTAAGAATTCCTGCCACCAACATGGAGGGGGTGACCTCAGTTTTCACAGACCATAAAAAAAAATAACTTGATACAGTGTGACAGAGGAAATATTGTATCAATACACTGTCTTCCTATGCTCAGCCACCCAGCTATCTTCCTTCTTCCTCCTCTTGCTTTCATGTAAAATGAACTAGCTCTTCTATGAGCAGTAGCACTATTACATTCTGTTTTCCTATGGACCTTTCCCTTAGTTCCCTAGATCCTGTCTGCTGAAAAAACTTCATCTGTCCCATGTCCTTGTGACACCAGGGTTCAGTAAGAGAGAGCAGAACTGTGACTATCCAGGAGCCACATTGGTGCCCAGAGATAACCCAGTCAAGCACCAACAGAAGGTGCAAACCAAGTGTTTGCTGCCTTTTTCAGTAGGGGTAAAACTTAGCTACTGACTTGACCTAGACTGTTAATGACTTCTATTCACTTTTCTTCAGTTTTGCTATTCCAGGCTTTGTTCCACTGTGTCCCCTGTTCTTTGACTTCTTTGTTTTGCTGGCATCGTGGTTTAATCCCAGACAGCAACGAAGTTCTGTGCAGCTGCTTGCTCACCCCTTGCCCCAGTGAGAGGAGAATCAGAAAAAAAAGTAAAACTTATGGGTTGAGAAAAGAACAGTTTAAAAATTGAAACAAAATATTATAATAACTATAATAATACTTGTAGTGAAGAGAGAGAGGAAGAAAACTCAAGAGAAACAAATGATGCACAATACAATTTCTTACCACCTGCAGGTCCCAGCCAACTTCCTCCCCATTTATACACTGAACATGACATTTTATGGTATGGAATGTCCCTTTAGCCAGCTCAGATCAGCTGTCTTGGCTGTGCTCCTTCACAGCTTCTTGTGCACCTGGTCTCTGGCAGAGCATGGAGAAATGAAAATCCTTGACTTGGAATAAGCACCACTGAGCAACAACTAAAACATCCATGTCTTATCAGCATTGTTCTCTCTAAATCCAAACCACATCACTGTACCAGCCTCCAGAAAGAAAATTAACTATGTCCTTGCTGAAACCAGGACAGCTGGGCTTCGTCTTATTTTATGAGCTACTCGAGACAGACGCTGTTTTTATGTCAGACTTGGGTTCTCATTTTGACATTAGCTTGTCTGTTAGCTTTCTTTGTAAATATAAGTAGTTACCTTTACTGGAAGAGATGGGAATAACTGTAAGTTCTAAGATGTTTGGAGGAAATTAACAACGAGGATGGCTCAAAGAAAGTCCTAGTGCAGTGGAGTAAAGGAAAAATATATTGAGAAGAGGAAACCTGATTGTAATATCTAGTGCATTGTCAAGGAACGTTATGAGAGAAGTAGTAGAAGCAGCAAAAAACTAGAAAATTCATTTTTGGGAGAGTCCTAGACTGTTAGGAATATGAACCAATTACATATCTTGTATCGCCGAGTTTAATGGTTAAAAACAAATGAAATTAGAGCTAAGGCAGCATTTCTGCCCAAAATCTAAAAGTAATTTGGGCTACACAGTTACAGCAGAAAGGAAGGGGGAGAAAAGTGTGAAAAGATAAAAGAAGCAAAAATAAATTTTGTTTCACAGTCATATGTTGTTAAGGCAACACTGCTTTTTTTTCTTCTTTTTTTTTTTATGGCCAAGAATTCCTTGTTATCAGCTACCTTTTTCCTATTGACTTTGCAAGTGCTGGGCTTGAGAAAACAGGTGGTTGCTGACATGGTGTGCATCCAGTGGCTGTGTTGAGTAAGGCCAAAACTCTTTTTAGCCTGGTTGTTGTCTCCTGAGTTACCAGCAGCACAAGTGCAAGGAAGTGCCAGCAGTCAAGGGTGAAGGACCTGAACCTTCCACTTGGCTGGTCTCTGTAGTTATTTCTTGTCTCCTTGCAACTCTTGCTGCTTCTTGGTATTGTAATACAGCTCAAGATCCTGCTGCCTACTGGATATAAGCCAGGGAGCGACTGAGCATGGGGAAGAACCAAGCTGACAGGTCTTTAAAAAGACTACTTCTTACTATCATTGCTCATACAACTTTCAAATATTATAGAGAGAAGGGATAAATTAGTTATACACAATCAGCAATGACAGAAGAGGGTATTTTGTGTACCAAAGGAAACCCAAACATTCTCAAGGTGGTTTTAGACATGAACCACGTCTAAAAAACTAGTGAGGGCTGGATTTTGGAATTTGTTCCTAACTTCAGGGCTTGGAAAACTTTTTAGGAGTGAAAAAGTGAAATGAACAGGAATACAAGATATTAAAAGCAAGTTACTAAATATATCCTGAGTATTTTGTGTCAAGACAAATTGTAAGAAAGACAACTATTCTTTATAATCTGCTTCTGACACTGTGTATCCACTAAAGTGGTAACACAAACCAGCATGTAATTCTCTTACATCTTACCTGATCATTCCGTGATGTACTCTAGAACTACTCACAAGCTATTCTAGAAAATAAAATTAATCAGAAGCTATGCTTAGGAGGGTTTGCTGAAACACAGTTTCCTGGTACTGCAAGCAGTTCTAATTTGTGTTCGTTTTCTTTTTTTCTTTCATCGTTGTTTTCACAGGAATTTGGCTTCTTGGAGAAACAGTAGAAAATGCAAAACGAAATAATAAAGCCTGCTAAATACTTCTCGGAAGTGGAGAAGAGTGTGCTGCTTGCATTAGTTGAAAAATACAAATACGTGCTTGAATGTAAAAAAAGTGATGCAAGAACTATTGCTCTGAAACAACGTACCTGGCAAGCCCTAGCTCATGAATATAATTCACAGCCCAGTGTATCACTGCGAGACTTTAAACAGTTAAAGAAATGCTGGGAAAATATCAAGGCACGGACAAAAAAGATAATGGCACATGAAAGGCGGGAGAAGGTAAAAAGAAGTATTAGTCCACTTATAAATACTCACATCGTAGGGAAAGAGAAGATTGCCAGCATAATGCCTGAGCAAATGTACTTTTTGCAGAGCCCACCAGAAGAAGACTCTGAATATCAGCCTGATGCTTCTAGTCAAGGTATAAATGTTGCTGTAATGATGCAAGTAGTATTGCTTTGCATGTGATTTTTGCCAGTGATTCTTTTTCAGTGGTTCAAATCTCTTCACTTAGCTGTGACTGCTAGATATAGACAAGTAATTTCAGAGCTATATTACAAGGCTCTGTGTATTTCCCTAGGCCTCAGGGAGTTAAAAGGGTGTGAGATTTTTCACAATTTTTTTTCATCTGTGTTTGACATATCTGCTGCTTTGTGGCAGGCATCACAGTTGCTATCACGCTGGCTTTCCAGAGAACAATCCCAAGGATATCTTTATCATTTTAAAAGTATCATTTTGCTGGAAAAAGAAAAAGAAAAAAAGCCACCAGCAGCAAACTGATACACAATTCTCTGCTGCAAGAGTTCCCTTTCCTCTGTTTTCAAGGACTAAAATGAGTACCTAGAGCCATATTTTACACTGTAGTCCACACTGGAGAATGGCCTTTCTGAAAAAGTTCAGCACTACATTCTTCTTTGTTTGGCAAGCATACCCAGAAGAAATAATTCAATACCAGAAGGGAGGGTGGCTACAACAGTTTCTTGCACATTTTATTATGTCAGGATCTCACAAAAGAAGACTGTCCTTGATCAAAAGACAACAGCAGCTACATTGTTAGATAACATTCTTAGAATGTCTCTTTCGTAAGTGTATTTATTGTAATTAATCATTGGGATTTGGATAGGAATGTATTTAGAGACTCTCATTTGTAGTGGTAACTATTCTGTTCCCTGCATAGTCTCTTTTATTTCATAAGAATTGGTAGAGTTTTCTCAAAGTTAGAAGAATGTGATTTTTTCCTAAAACTATACACTATTGTGTTTACAACATCTACAGCAGAAATAAGGAGAGAATAAGAAGCATTCTTCCTAGTCTTTTGATCTTCATGTTGATACAGCTTCACCTGACACTCGGATCTTTTATAAAAATATTGCAAGTCACATGGATTTAGCTTAAATGGCTGCATTAAAGTTTTGCTCCAGGTTCAGCCAGCTAAATTTAGGTGTCCACTCACAAGTATCTACATTCACTTTAATCTTCTGAACTCCCACTATAGTCTTGGAGGTCTTTCAGCAGAGCCCCAAATGGTTCTGTTCAGCCCATTATGCCCTTAGTATTCTGCAGCAGAACTGCATTATGTAGTGCTCCTGTGCTTTGGTAGTGGAGCACAAGGTTTAGATGCATGTGTCAGTAACTTACATTACCACATTTCTGTTTCTTGAAGTAAGGGAAAATAATACTCTAATACTTCTTCTTTTTTGTTTGCAGAGTCATTTGTTGTGTCAAACAGAGAACTTTGTGATGAAGACAAAGAGCTGGTACATTTTCCAGTATGTGAAGGTACCTCCCAGCCTGAGCCTTCATGTTCTGATGTCAGAATAGCAGCAGATAAGAACTACAGAAGTAAAGCATCTCAGGAAAGTGCTCTGAAAAAGATGCATGAGGAAGAACATCATCAGCAAATGTCGATTTTGCAGCTCCAGTTAATCCAAATGAATGAAGTTCATGTGGCAAAAATACAGCAAATAGAAAGAGAGTGTGAGATGGCTGAAGAAGAACACAGGATAAAAATGGAAGTGCTAAATAAAAAGAAAATGTATTGGGAGAGAAAACTGCAGACCATTACAAAAGAATGGCCTGTATCATCCTATAACAGACCCTTTCCTAATTCTCCTTAGAACACAGAAGGGCAGAGTCAGTCTGATTTAGCACATTTATGAGTAACACACACGAGAAAGAGGGTTTTCTACTGTGAATGTACAGTGACAAGATAGGTGCCTGGCTGATAGTGAACACTCTTACTGTTTAGGGAAACAGTGGTATAGTTCACCAAGAGGAAAACTCTGTTGTTCATTTGTAGGTAGTTCTGATTTGCGTGACTCACAGACATGCACGGTGTTCTAAAATGTGAACGTATTTTCCCCTCTCAGAACACCCTTGATCCTTGTGAAATTTAAGGTACTCTGGGTATTCTTACATTGGGTGTTCTTAAGAAAACTTAACAGCTTTAAACATCAGGCTGCAGTGTTTGTTTTGATTTCTATCTCTTTCTATCTACCATTTTCTAAATGAAGGCAAGGGTTGGAGTTGTTCTCTGCTATTGAGACAAAAGGTGATTGACAGCTATTAGTTGGATCATTACACTGAGGCTTAGGGAAAATAAACTAGTTAATACACTCCATAACTTATTCTTCATAGATGATGTGAAAAAGATGGCCACTGTAGTAACAGCCCTCTTCTTCTGAAGAACAGTATTATTTCCCAGCTGGCTGGCTGGCTGACTGAGAGAATGGTTGTGGAATGGTCCTCCAGTTGTTGGAGACTTGACACTTGAGATGTTAAAAAGAATGTAGCTTCTTCCTCAAAAGCCACTGTGCTTGTTCTTTCATTTCCAGGCCCATCTTGTATTGAAGTAGAATACCCAAACAGGAGGGTCAAATGCTGCTGCCAGCACTGTGTGCTGTTCACCTGGAGTCATTCTGAGGCGAAGAGCTTTTTAAGAATTCATAAAGCTCTCAAAATGCAGTGAGCCAGCCAGCCCATTGGCAAAGTCTCCCTCTATCTTCCTATGCAATACTTGATGGTGTAGCAGCTAGCTTGATTATTTCTCCGTAGCTAGAAGAAAAGACTAAAACTCACCTTCTTTTCCTTCTCAAAGGGTGGGAAGCAGTTCAAGGGATCATTCCTGTCTTGAAGCACTGTTCTGATTTGTTATGTTCTGTCCTGTGCGTTATGGTGGTGTGTTTATTGCCTTTGCTGTCAGTGAGGGGTGATGGACATGATTCGTATGAGGGCATTCACATGAAGGTCCCCACAGATTTTGGACGTCCAGAATAGTAGATAGTAGGAAAGCACAAATAAAGGTAATCTTTACCCTGGCAATCATTTATTCTAGTGGGGCAAGAGTTAAAAAAATGTGAAATGCAGAACCCTGCAAGGATTCACAAGAATTTCTGGTGTGTGAGAACCTGTTTTACAGGAAGGTGTACAACCATCATTTGAAGCAGTGAGAAAAACGAACAAAACCATAAATTTTCATTGAAAAATCTGAGTATCACATTATTCAATAAAGTATTTTCAGATCATGACTCCTGAGGGCAAGTCCGTATGGTGAGCAATGTATTCAAAGCAGAGTATGTTACACGGCATAAATTCCCACTTACACTCCTGTCTCTTTCCCTGGATGTCCGTTCTGGTGGAGTGAACTCCTTTTGATTTTGTTTTGGATTGAGTAGGGTTCTATATGTGTGTGTGTGTGTGGGTGTGGGTGTGTGTTTTGACCTGCTTTCACTGCTGGTGATTCATCTTTGTGAGCACTGCCATTATCAGCTGCAGGACTGTGGTTAACAGTGTGGTATCTGCGCTACTTCCTTAAATGTGCTAAAACCAGCGATCACAATGGGAGCTATTTATTACAAGTCATTTTATATGAGACAGAAAAAAACTATGCTGGGCTGCTGCAAGATGAAAACATCGGGCCTGGGTGAAATCTGAAGACAGATCTTTTTGACCACAAACTCAATATTTTTATAAATTGGCTGTGTAAACAAAGTGCAGGAATTCCAAAGAAGGATTTTGTTACGGGCACTTTTATTTTTCTGCTGAATGAAAACACTTTTGGAAGGTAAAATAACAGTAGAGGCAAAAGAAAAGCAAACAGAAGTGAGGACCTTGTTCTGAGATTGCATTCTGTGGTGTGGAAGATGAGTCAGTTAGTTGATTGGCTGTGACAATTGTTCAGACACCATCCAGAAAAAAGAGTTAGGGAAGACATTTGTCTTAACCAATTAAGATATTTGTCATAACCTGCTATGCTCATTCCAAGTGAAAGCAAGTGGAAACCAGGTGTTAGAAGGTAATGAATGGAGACAATTTCAGCACTGTAAAGAGGGCAAGAATAGAGAGACAATCCAGGTCTAGATAGCCCTGTGAAAATTATGAAATATTCAGAGAGGATCTCACAAAATGTGAGGTAAGGGTAGCTTGAACTCCTGGAAGTTATACAATTGTTCATGAAAGATTGTTTTATTTTTATATTTAAAAATGCTTTAAAATAAGCATGTTTTCAAACAGTACTAAGCATACAATGCCTTGCTTCTTGGTATATTTTCTTATTCTGAGACCAAAAGTTACAGTTCTTAGGCTGAACAATAGACCCTTTTAATTCAGGTTCTTTTTAAAAGAAAGAAGATCATAAGAGAAAAATTAGAAAGAGCCAAGATGAAGGTATGAAAGAAATAATGATCATTACATGCATAGGGGAAGAATGGGAATGTTACACCTAACAAAAATTATGCAAGATGATTTTGTGGTACAGGAATAGATGGTTCACAGGTGACACAGGCTCTTGCTTTCCCATTTGTAGTTGACTGTTGGTTGCTGTAAAATTGGGTAATAAACACAGAAAAATGTAAAAGATCAACAAGAATAAGTAATGTATCTCCTTGCCAGGCTTTGGCTTTATAAAGTGATAAATGTGATGGAATTTAAATTACTTGAGAAATTACTTATGCCTTTGTTGTTGTTGCAATTACTCCCTCTGGTAGTAGGGTTTATAATTTCTTGTATTTGACTTTTCTTGTATGTAATATAGCCATCTCAGACAATATGTCCATTTGTTTCTATCCCCTTTTTTCTAGCTTGCTACATTCAAATACTTTCACACAACTGTGTTTTCCTGTTAACCATTTGGTCAAGGTATACATGCATATTCTCCATTTTTTTCCACAGATAGAATACAGCAGTATTTTAAAAAGAACATGCCTGTTCTTTTCTGGATTTGCTATAAAACTTTTTGACAAGAATGAACTTAAAAGACACACAGGGCAAAATGATCCCTTCTTAACTCCATACAGAAACGTGTACCAGATATGTAGTTACCATTGTTCTCAGCCTCTGTATTCTTATGAAGAGAAACAATGGCCTTTTAGACAAGGTGTGGTGAATTCCTTTATGCTCCCCAAATTAACATGAGCCTAGCTCCACGTGCTGTCTTTCCTTGGAGGCAATCTAATTTGTTGCCTAATATAATTTTTTCATGTCCTGATTTTTTTTCTCCTGCATTTTATAATTTTTTCATGTCTTGATTTTTTTTTTCTCCTGCGTTTTTTCCTTATGTCTCTATTCACCCTTAATTTTTAAAACAGAAATATGAGCAGTGGGTTTCGTCTAGAGACATGTGTTTTGTTCTTTCCTTCCCCTTGCTCAGACAGCCCATATCACAGCATTTGAACATGAAATGGGTGCTCCTCTACTGTCATCTTCCCTTTCCACAGAAAGCATGGTTAATTACCTTTTCCATACAGCTGCCAGTATATTCTGGATTCTGCATGCAGGCTAGGAAACATATTAGAGGACCTTTAGGAGAGGTTAGTATTGAGAAAGGCCTGTATGAAGAAAAGCACTTCCTCCATTCAAACTCCACATAATTTGGGATGACCGTCTGTGATCACGAAGTCATTCAGTGGGACCAGAGCTAATGCAGGGTGCTGAAGGTGTGTAAGTGATTTTGACTCTTCCTAAATCCTTGGGGTTCTACAGAAGTTAGGTTTGAGGTTTCCTGGTAAAATACTTCCTTCTTTCTTGGTAGTTGAGGAGTCTCAGTGGAATCCATTCACAGCTTCCTCAAATGAGAGTTCTTACCTTGACAAACTACTGACATGTTTTCTACTTCTTTCAGTGCCCAGGCTGCTCTAACACCAGAGCAAGGGAGCTTGTGGCTTGCCACAAATCTTCTCTGTGAAGCTGCTTCCTACACTGCAGAGATGTGTTTAGGCAGGGCTGAAAACACAGCCCTCCCCAGCCACTGCTCAGAAAAGAGATCCTTACAGAGCAGGTGCACCTCATATGGCTGAGCCCAACCCTCAGTTTCTGGGCTCAGCACTCAGACTTTGAACTATTGCTACTCAGGGTCACAATATTCCCATTGAAGCCCTGTGACCAGAGAAAGGAATGCCTCAGAGCTGCCTTTTTCTGAGCATATAGCGCAGCTGAGGATGTTAGGCTGAATTTTGTTTAATGAGTATTCATCTCTCTGTGTTTCCAATACCAAATTTTAGCAGTCTCCCAAGGATTTGTATAATTGCATAGATGTTTTTCAATGATCTTTTGCAGATTATTTTTTTTTCTGGTTGTAGTTACAGCGGCTTTTATGTGTCCTTCTCCTTCTTCCCCACTTGCATTATAATGTTCCAGTTTTCTTCTGAATCTCTGTGGTTACAGTCGATACAACCACACATTCACGCAGTATCATGTTTTCAGGCATTTTTCTCATTATGACATTGAAATAATAAACTGCTACACATTTGTATTTTGCTACTGTGTGGGTAGAGGAATTACATGTAAATCTTAAAATAACATCTAATTGATTTTTTTTCCAGACAAATTCCTCACAAGTGGTCCTGTGATTTCATATTTTGAGCTAGCTTGCTATTTTTGAAAGTCTGATGTACCTTAATTGCTTTCATAAGATAATTACCTGTCTTTCCACATTATTTTTCTATTTCTTCTCAAGAAAGCTGACTTTCACACATCATCACTCTTCCTGAATTTTGTACATTTGATAAAAAACAAGATGACCATTTGTTGCCATCTGTAAGAATAGGATAATATGTTTTCCAGAGAAAGCAAGTGGTGGTCTCTGTTTCTGGTATCACAGACTGACTTCTATGCTGATGATCAGTTTGATTCTCTTATATTTAAATAAGGTGCATATAGAAATGTGGACAGATTTCTGGCCTTAAACCTAGATCTATAAAGTAGAGATGTACTAGCTGTGGCTCTGAAAATTTTGTTCTGATGGTGAAGGGATCAGGCATCTGATGACATCCTCAGTCATGTTAGTAACAAATTAAAAACTTGCAAATTCAGAAAGGAAAAAAAAAAGCTGTTTTTTCAGAATGATTCAAAGTGAAGACAGCTTTTAGCTGTCCCAAGAGGCAACATTGTCACACATGTCAATTTCCCTTCATGGTCTTCACTTCTCTTTTCTTTAAGACTCTGGACACTGCTATCATAGCATTCGCAAATATCTGACAATAAGAAAAGTAGTTTCAAGAGGGAATCACACCAGAGGTATTAGACATCACTCTTTATAACATAAACGGAAGTTGGATGGTTTTCCAAGACATTATCCAGACACACATGCACACACACTATGGAAAACCATTTGAAATCTGTCCAGCACATAGTCTGCTAAATGGCATAGGAGATACAGCAAGGGAAAGGTTGTCTACTCCATGGCTGTGGGTTGTAAAACTGTTGTATTCAGGAGAGTGTATGGATGAATCTCACCAGACAGTCGACCTCGCTAAGAATCAAGATGTATTTCTGCCAAATCTTCTAATCTGTCAAAACAGCCACACACACACCAAAAAAAAAAAAAAAAAAAAAAAAAAAAAAAAAAAAAAAAAAAAAAAAAAAATTAAGCACTCTAATTGCTAGAAGCAATCTGTTCCCTTCTTGATGAAGAGCTGGCTAGATACAAAGCCTACTCTAGATACATATTTATCTAGGGAAACAATTCTCTGTTTTAACAGATATAAGGCAAGATAGATTTGTAGATTGTCCTTATTTTATTTAGGTGAGTTTTTAAAATGTTGATTAAGACTGTTTTCCTTTTGTTGCTCAGTCCAGCTTCAGAATAGTTGTGTGCTTCAGTTTCTAACCAACCGTTAGAGCACCTCATTAATCAAATTTGCTTGGCAGGAGAGTCGACATGGGTTTGTATTCAGCACAACTTGAGATTAATTGTATTCCACAAATGTTCAGATATTCCTTCTTAGCTATAAGAGTCTGTTCTTGGAGAGACCTGAACCTGAAACTGGAATTATATGCCTGCTTAGTAGTAATTTTTTTTTAATATGGCTCTTACAAGTTGCCGTATGAGCTGCTCAAGCTCTGCCCATTATTTGGTCATGTATAGATCCCTTTTCTTTTCTTAGACTTATGCCCTGATACTATGTGCAAGGCCACAAATGGACCAGCTGAATTGCCCATATAAACTTCTGCCACACATTCTGTGTCACACTCTAATGGGGGGAGGGAGAGGAATCCTGCTTCTGTTAAATTTTGGAGTTTTGTAATTTGACCTCTTAGTCTCACCAAAGCTTTGCCAAAAAATGTTTTGTTCTGTTAGACACCTATGTGATCCCACTGATCACTCCTTCAGCCCAATGCATTGCTTGGCTTTTTAACTATTTGAATTCTAGTCCCATGGACTGTGTGAAGTGTGAATTGACACACACAACATAAACTCCATTTATTTGAAAAAGGTCTTCTAAATATTGAGACTCTGAAAAGTGCAAATCAGGGAGGTGACGTGATGAATTTGGTATTTAAACCAGGGCAGAAATTTTGGCAGGCTGGGAGTTGTCACTGCTGACCTAATAGAGAGGTTCAACCTCTGCTTTGGGAACAATAATATCCAATACAAATATTGCCTTACCTCCAAATTTCCATCTAAAATGAAGCATAATGAGAAGTCCTTGCCAAATAAAGCAACACTGGTTTCCAAAATGCACTTAATTTGCTTTCAATTGCTGGCCTGCATGAGGGCTCTGAGGCTGGCATGGGTGTTAAGTTGTACTCTGTAGGTGGCTGAGAGCATAAGAAATCTTCCCCTAAATATTTTATCCTGTTTCCCTCAAATGCAGTACTCCTACTGGGATATAGTTAAGCACGTCATGGTGCCAGTTGAACCATGGCAAGGTGCTCACATTCTCAAGTTATCTGGCATCTTTTCCAGTTACCAAATCAGCAGTGGTGGATGTGTTTGAATAATAAATAAGAGGTTTTCATCAGCAAGAACATCAGTGCTAGCTGTATCAATGAAGTGCCTTCTAAAATTGATAAGGCGGCAAATTTAGAGGTATAATAAATAAATGATCACAACGGTGCTTTGTCTCAGCCAGTTAAAACACTGTCTTGTGGGGTAAACCTTGCTATTACTCTTCTAGCAGACTGATAAAGAAGCGGCATACTTCCAGTTTACATTCCCACAATCCCACTGAAGACAGCAAATTACTCTACACCGTGCCATGGCCTCGGTAGATGAGTGCTAATCTCTGCTCTTAATCTGGTCCAAATGCCACCAACTCTACTTCTGTAAATCCAGTGCAAGTGTGCTGTCAGGGAGCCAGGCTGAGAACACCAGGGGTGGGATGAGACTGGTTTAAACTTAGGCGTGTCTCTTACACCCAGCATAGACACAAGTGGCTCATCCTGCCGCAGCTCCAAACACAAGTAAGGACACAGTGGCAGCTGTGGGCAACTTTAGTGGACCATAAAACTGGCTTTGAGTAGTAAACAATTGTTCTTTTTAAATTGTTGTACATTAAAATGTTCCAAATCTTGAGGCAACTTAAAATTATGCCTTGACAATGTTAACTTACCAAGAGCAATAAATTAACACAGCTTCAGTCTGACAGGTTTTCTGTCAGGATTCTTAAATAATAAAAAAAAGAAATAAAGCCAACTGTGTTCATCCATGCCCACTTAGATATATACATAAATGTAACCAAATAGACTTTTTTTGTAATATTTTGCATTCTCATCTACATGTGGACTTTTGCATTTGTTTATACTTTCCACTTTTTCCTTTCCTCAAAAGTTTAAGGTTAAATAATGAGAGATCTGATCTTCATCTTCTCAAGATGCAGAGGTTAAGATATTTTACAAGAGTAGCCGAAAATAAAAGTTCTGTAAAAAAAAGTTTGGTAAATGCAAATACAGTGATATTCCAGTCTGTCCTGCTTCCCACACTCCTAAAGGCACAGCCCTAATCATGCCCTTCTTTTTGTGGCTGCATTTGTGAACTTCCAGTCACAAGATGTACAAGCTGTTCTACCACCAGTTACTATCCAGCAGCACTCATGTAGTTACAGGGCTTGTTCTTCAGAGGTGCTGACCTGCTGGGGTTTTGACTGGCTTGCCTTGCTGAGTAAGAACCTCTTGCTTCCAAAAAAATCACACAGTTTAACAGTATTATTTTTACAGTACCCAAGAAGTAGAAATGCTTTAGGACATAATATGTTTTCAAATGTGTTACGGCCGTCTCTGCTAGTATTACCATCTTGTTCTGATACATTAATGGTGGCCATGTTTTGAGAAGTTTTGTTTCTCCAAGGTGAAAAAGAAGTTTCGGCTTTAATTTGGCAGTGACCAAGGGTATTGTGTGAGGTTGTGCTATGTGGTTCTTTCTCCACAATCACTTTTCCTTATCCAGCAGAATCTTCCCCTACTTCGCATGCACATTCCACCAGTGCTGAAATTGCACCTGAATTTGTTTGATCAAGGAGACTGCAAGGATCCTCTGAAAACCTCTGAAAGTGGTAATCTTTCCACGTGTGTTCAGGGGGCTTAGAATCACTGAAGTTCAAATGCAAAGGCATTAAAAATTGGACCTCTAAAATACTGCCATCGCAGGACCTTGAGAATCTCAAGGAGAAACCTGAATCTAGGCACTTCTCATTGTCCTTTTGTATAAATGGTCAAAAAATTAGGAAATCACTGTTTCTTTGCACAGTGTTGTATGTGACATAAGATTCTGTTGTATTTTAACAATATGTGAAATTACATTTTGTCATGTTTGTGCTTATGGTCAGTAAGAATCTGAAACAGAATGAGCACTTAATTACTCGACTATTTGTCATAAGACACTTGAACATATATGGCTCCTTCTGATACTAAGTATTTTAATGGAGTATTAGATGGTATCTCATGTGGTCTTTGCCTTGTAGTAGCAAGAGTTTTTCCTGGGGTTTGCTTTTTAAATTGTTCTAAAAACGGTATACTATTAAGATCTCCTTTTTGGCCAAGTGGTAGCCACTAGGTTGATCTGATTTTCCTAGCATGGTGTCAGCCCAGTCACCTGTTGTAAATGTTGTTTTAGTATTTTAGTAACTCAGACATTAGCAGAACTGGTTCTGGAATGCATGGAAATACCTTCTGGAATTGCACCTTTAAACAATTTTTTTACTGTTGTTTTGTATTAATTAAAAATACCGATATTATAGTTTGAGTCTCTAGGGATCTACCAGTATGTCTGAGTCCTTAGAAATGTGATGAATGTAGTTTTCATTATTTTTATTATGTGGCTAATTTTCAGAGCAAATTATTTGTTTTTCCTACAGAAACAGTGAGTAAAAGGAGAAGAAGTAGGACCCTAAAATGCATATATTCTTATGGCTTCAACAAGAAGTACCACTGGAGGAAGACATTTAATAATTGTTTAGGCCAGGGGAATGCACTGTATGCTTGAGACTCACAGCATATGTAATCAGGATGACTAACTGTACATTTTAGTGCCTTGTTTTTTGTAAAATGTTTAATCATAAATTACTAAACATAAATAATTATGAATTTCTGAGAAAACATATCTAAATATTGCCAATAGAAACTGTATATTCACAGAGAAGTCAATAAATCATCATCTATTGTTACACATTAATTAGATGAGATTTTTAGTCTCCATTCTTTTAGAGTTGTTTTGAAATAATGTCATTTAATTTACACACAACTGTGCTATTTCTGTCTCTTAAATTAAACTCCACTCAACAGCATGGAACACAGCAACTTTCTTAGTTGCACTGCCAGATTTTGTGGGAGAAAGTGCTGCTTGGGAGGCCTATTGTACATATTCACCACGGAACTTTATATCTGGTTTGATTAAGTGCAGACACAGTCATAGGTTCCTCTCAAATGTTCTTGCTGTAGACCTATTGGCAGACCAGGTTTGAACTTGAGTTAAGCACCAGCAGTTTGCTTCTGGACAGCCTGTGTCAGGCACTGCTGGGCAATAAAAAGAATTGGTTCCTACTAAGAGCACCTTAATAATCTCGGTTCAAGGACTCTGTAGAAATCCAGGAAACTAAACCATGCTGTGAAACATCCAAGAAAGCCAAAATCTGTCCCACTCATGAACAGCTAGATGAACAGTGGGGTTTGAAAACCCATGAGGCTGAGTGCTTAGAAGGAAGGAGAGAAGAATGAGAGCAGTAAGTGGATAAGGGCATTTTCCCCTGCTTCTCTAAATTTTCTGCACAGACTATGTGCTGAAAGCCACACTAGTATGGGACAGTTTTCCATTGGTGTCTTGTCTATGCCACATGTAGGACCTGATTGTGAGTATTCCAGTGTCCATTCCAAAGGAATTGGCATGCAACTGTAGGAACAGCTGGATTCATGTACATAAGACCATGAAAAAGCTGTTCTGGGTCAGGCCACAGCTCCATCTAAAGAAGGGGTTTGTAGCATCTCCTCTGTAAAAAGTTAAAACAAATGCAAGTGTACAATATTTCATAGCATGCACTGCCCCATGAGGCAGAGTGTCTGTGAGACTATTGTGGAATCTTTGTATAT
Source organism: Cinclus cinclus (assembly GCF_963662255.1). Lineage (NCBI taxonomy): Eukaryota > Metazoa > Chordata > Aves > Passeriformes > Cinclidae > Cinclus > Cinclus cinclus. Next base: position 91,684,640 of record NC_085046.1, on the reverse strand, counting down.
AACAATTAATGGATTTTTCTTGTAGAAATCTGTGCAAGATATTTCTGAACCTATGTAAACCATAAGTAACAATGTGTTCCAAATATAAGCAGAGTGAAGAAATACCTTTCTTGATCAGCTCTAAAGGCAATTGCTGCTAATTTAGCTTTCTCCCCTCTCTGTCCATATATAACCTTGAGTTAGGAACTCATAGATCTTAAATCTGGTTCAGATAAGATAAGGGCTAATCATAATAGCTCATTCAGTCTTTTTCTCTTACAGCAACACAAGGCTGGTTTTTAAGTGATACAGAAAAGTATCAACAATTCTCTTCCAGTGCATTTGATCAGAAGACCACAAATACTTTCATGAGATATGGAAGAAAAGACCAAGAGTAGAATAATTATATATAGAAGTAAGGACAACACTTCATTTTGATAGTTTTCAAGCAGACACTCCTCACTTAAACTGCTTGCTCTTTTTCTTTGGTAACTCATTTTCAGTAAGAGGAGGAATAGTTTCACTGAGTTATAAAAGCCTTCATGCTAGATGATTGCTTTTGGCCGGCAGAGTGCTCCTCAAATAATTTCATCTTACTGAAGATTCCCAGAATGTGACCACAAGACAGCAAAAGACAGGTTTGAAGGTTTCTGTCTACAGCCTTTGTCTTACCACTTTGGATTCCTGAGCAGAAGTAACCAGGTTTGTGGCTGACAAAACCATCAAACTCAACAGTTTTACTTTGTAATCAAATCTACAAGATCCAGTACAATATGCCATAATAAGGATTTTTTTCCCCAGACAATTTGAATGTTCCATGATAAAGGTAAAAACATAAACTGAAGGATCTCATATTACAAATGATTATAAACCTGGCTGGTTTCCTGAAGTCGCTCACTACCACGCTGCCACCATATCCCTTTAATTTCTAAACCAGCTGGGCTGGGAGGATTCACACTTCATCTTCTTGGTGACAAAGTGAAGAGAACAACACAAGCAGAACAACACAACACTTCAAAGTGGAAATAAATGTTGGCAATGGGCATTGTTTATCAAACAGAAGGAAAAGGAAATCGATAGTAATAAATACAGACAAGGAGCTAATGAGGCTCAACAGTAATAAATAAACAGTGGAAAAGAAGTCTTAACTAGCAGACACAAATACAAGAAGAGAGTTTCTGAGGTGTAGAAGATAGAGAACAAAACCACTTAAAATTTTAAACTCTATGTTCCTATTAGTATATGCCAGTGGTAGATTGTTATTGATACAAAAAAAGGAAAACATTAAAAATATTAGTACCTTATATATTTAGAAAGCAGTGAGATATTGTTTTATGGGTGATGGCTTACTTGTCATATGAGGATTGCTAAGAATCCCATAGTCCTTTCTACAAAAAGAGAACACTGGATTTCTTCTAGAGGGAAAGACCAAATTTTGGAGGCTTGGGTTTTTTCATTAAAATGTGCAGAACACTTGTACCAAAAGTCCAAGGAATAATGGCTGACTGTTACTGCTCAACTGATACTCATCTTGGAAGACTGAGAAAATTCCGAAACCTTGAGGCCAGTTGATAGTGGCTAGTTAAGAAAAGTGTCATGAGGGAAAGTTGTGTGTAATTAGTGTCCCTTTTATGGAAAAAAACCCCACAACCTTATCAACCTTATGATTTTGTTCTCAGAGAAAGTCAGAATTATGACCAAAAAAAGTAACTGCATTGATAAAAATCACATGAACATTGATAAACTCCTTGCTTCAGTCTAGCATGACTTATGAAAAAGAAGCAGCCCAAATTAAATAGCCTCAATTCTACTTACCTGACAGGCATAAAAACACTTGAAAAGCAGGTGTTGGTCAAAAATTTCACTTGAGATGTTCCACGGGCATTAGTAGCAGAATAATCTTGAAGGAAATGTGTGAGTCATCAGTGTCATTTACAACTGGCACCAGTTTTACCAAGAGAGTGGTGACAGGGCAGGGCATACACATGATGCAGCCCGGCTTGTTCTGTGAGATGGGCCGGTTCACAAAGGCATTTCAAAGCAAAGACAAAACTCTGAATTTGGAATTGGTGCGCAGAGGCTACAGGCAAAAGCCTACACTCCGAGTCAGTAGTGTTTTTGGATCCCTGGGGCAGGCTCCTGAGCAAAAAGGGTTAACAGGAGACATAAAGGCAGATAAAGGTGGTAAGATATGGAAGCGCTACCTTCTCACGTTTACCTAGGGAGAGCAACAACAAAAGATTGTTGGACCTCACACCTACACTTCACACCGATGTTGAAATTGAACAGGTGACGGTGCTGATGGGGACTCTCAAAGCCGTGGGGGAGAGGATGTCTTATATCAGCCATCTTAACGGGAGAAGTCGTTTGGGGTTCTAAATTGGAATTTGGTGAACTGGTATGAGCTGAATACATAATAAATCCCCTCAGGAATAAGAAAGATTGCTGAACGGCTTTTTAATTAGAAAACAAAAGGAGCTCTAGCAGAGCAATCCTGAGAGTGAGAAGTGATGGGCGGCCAACCCGCCGTGAGAAACACCTCGCAGGTAGCTGGGGCTGCTCCTCGTCCCGACGCCCTCCCTCTGGGATCAGGTGCCTTTCAGGGGATGCGGTAACTCGGGGATGGACTCGAGCCAGAGGCAGCGGGGGGCAGAGAACCCAGCGCCGGAGGCTGGCGGCCGTGCCGAGCCCGGGCGCCCGGCCCTGCCCGCTCCCTCCAGCGGGCGGCAGGCGCGGGCCGGGGTCGCGGGAGCTCCCGGCGGGAAGGCGGCTCCTCCCGAGGAGCGGCTCCGCTCCCCGGACCGCCGCTCTACCGGGACGCTCCGACCGCCTGCACGCCCTGAGCGGGAAAGCTGCTCCGTGCGAGCGGCTCCCGGGAGCGCCGCCGGGAGCGGGGAATCCCCCCGCGATCCCCGGCCACCCCCGGGCTGACCCCGGAGAGGGGCTCCAAAACGGGGCAAGGATGATGCGCGAGGGTCGGCCGTGCCGCCGCCACGGACTGGGCTGTTTCAAAATTTATTTTCTCGTCGGTGTTGGAAGCCAAGCTGGCATCTTTATTTCGTTTCGGGCTAAGCCGGTGAGGGACTGGTTTACACTGAGAGAAGATCGATCACTTCCCTAGAGAAATCAGTATCGCACACTGCCTGTATATAGCCCGCTCTCTTTTGCTTGCGAGCTGAGTGAGCAAGGCTTTCCACATCCTTTGGCTACTCCCACTCCACCGAATTCCAGGCTTTTGTGGGTTTAACACAACACCAGAGCAAGGGAAACACATTGCAGGTGAAATCATCCATTTTTTAAAGCCTGTGGAAGTGTTCCCATTGATACTAGGCTCCAGGAAATCTTCCACACGGGTCAGGGCAGGATCCTAACCCGCAGGAGATTTTGGCAGCCTACTCTTTGCTTCCTACTCAGAAGGAGAAATACCCTAAATTTCCATCTGTCTGGTGTGTCCCTTGCATGGCCCGGTCAGGGAAATTCTTGAAAGTCTTCGAGGTATTTGTTTTGTGCCAGGTTACATCTACTCTAAGAAAAAAGGTTTTATTTCAGTGATGCTAGTTGCTGTCCTATAAAATGTTACTTAGGGCAAGCTGTGAGCATCTGCTATGCCTATTAAAAACCCCAGTACTTTCACACAGGTTTTTCCTCATCAAGCCAGCATATATGAAAAATACCAGGTACTAACTATCATGTTTTAAAATCACACCATTTTGCCAATCCAGGCAAAGCCTCAGGGAAATTCTCCCAGATTTTGTTTATCCACATACTGCACAAATCTTTTAACCACTCCGTTTGCCTGAGGCCACATGGGGGTTACACACTGCACATAAGCACAGGGAACATGCCGTAGCCTTAGGCAATCTGAATTGTTGAAAAAATTATATGTAAACAGTTATAAACAAGTTTTCAAGATCTCTTTTAAATAAGCAATAAACTAATCCTTGTCATAGACAGATAGGCTCCCATGTCTCAGCTGTTTAAGAGCATATTGCGTAAGACAGTGCCTGAAATACCTCAGTTTAAAAGCACCATCATTGTGTTCATGTGAAAATGAAAACAAAGACAACCAAATACTGAGGAGGCTGATCAGCACAGATAACACTAAAGTACACACAAAATAACCAAAGTCCCTGGTTCTTGGTAGCATTCCTATTTGGGTTGAGTTTTCAGAGAAAGCATACCTGTACCTGCCAACTCAACTCCAAGGTGCTCTTGTTACAAATGTGCTAAATAGAGCCAGTTTCAACCACTGTTCATAGACCCAGGAAATTTAATTATATGCAGAGAACTCAGCCATGAGTAACTTTTTCCCATTCTCAGGCTGAGAGCTAAACAAAAGGGCTCTAGACTACACATTTTTTGACCCATGGAAAGAGGCCCCGGAAAAATAAAAATTGCAGCAACATATAAACTTGGAAAACCTGCTTGACTAATAGGAGAAAAAGACATCCAGACAATTGTCCTGACCCAATCTAACTCTCAGCACTTCGTGGCTGGTAAGACAGCCACTAGCAGCTGCCCCAGCTAGTAGCTGCACCCTGCTCCCAGCTTATAATTTTGGTCTGGATGTGTCCTGGTGAGCTGGGGATTAGTATTCAGGCACCATCAGGGCTCCTTGTCCAGGCAGCAGCCTCAGCACTGGCCACCAGAGCAGCCACTGTCACTGCTGCCTGCAAGTCACGGCTCTACTGCCCACCCCAGCCACTGCAGTCCTGGCAGCTGTCGTGGCTTGACACTGGCCAAACTCCAGGCACCCATGAAAGTAATTTGCTTATCCCTCTCTTGCTCTCAGCTGGGCAGAGGAGAAGAAAAACAAAAAATTAATGAAGGGCTCATGTGTTGAGATGAGGATTGAGAGAAAACACTCGAAGGGCAAAACAGGTTCTAATTTAAAGGTACAAAGTAAATTAATTATCAACAGAGTCAGAGGTGGATAATAAGCAGTAAAATAAGACCTTAAAACACCTTTTTTTTCCCCAGCCCCTCCCTCTTTCTCACCAACAGTGCAGGGAGACAGGGAGTGGGGGTTATGGTTGGTTTGTCGCTACAGACCTTCTTCTGTTTGCTCAGGGAGAGGAGCAAATTCCGTGGGGAACCTCCCACGGGCAAACAGTCTTCCCAAAACTGTTGTGGCATAGGTCACTCATCCACAGGGTGCAGTCCTCTAAGGATAGGTTGCTCTAGCTTGGAAGGAAGGGCCCTCTCTCTCTATTCGGGTTTCTCACTAGATCACAGCTTTCTCTGGCATCCACCTGCTCCAGTGTGAGCACTTTTCCCATGGGCTGTGAGTGGATCTCTGCATCCCCCATGGACTTCATACATTACAAGGGGACAGTTTGTTTTACCACAGTCCTCAGCACGGCTTGCAGAGCAATCTTGGCTCCAACACTTGGAGCATCTCCTCTCCATCTTTTTTTCCACTGACCTTGGTGCCACCATGTTGTTTTCCCTCACATGTCCTCACTTCCTCCTCTTCTCTGACAAGAAGAAAAAACTGCTGCCTGTAGGTACCACTGCAAACAAGTTCCAGCAATCTAGAGATTCTGTCAGGATCCTGCAGCAGCAAGAAGTTGATCTCGTCCAGGTTCCAGGTTGGGGAATCGCTCGTCACGTTCCCGCTGCCGGCCAGGCGTCCCTGCCGTCACCACGTGGGCAGTGGTGGCCGCCGCGGTGCTGGTGCTACTTAACGCCTCTCCTTGTGCAGGGTGCCAGGAAGGAGAAGCCACGGCCACCACTGCCCTTCTGCCCGCGGCACGGCTGGCTAGGGGTGGCCAGGCAGGCGAGGCTCGCCATAAGCCACACTGAGATGGCGGTGGCCGCAGCGGCACGTTGCTACGGGCTGTGCCGGGATGGCCCCGGCAGCGGCACCTTGCCACTCCTGGAAATATACTGCACGTGCCCTGTTTTGGTTTTCTTCTTAAATATGTCATCACAGAGGCATTGCCAACCTCTCTGATTGGGCCAGCAGCATGTCCATCTTCAAAGCCATCAGAAATTGGCTCTGCTGGACATGAGGCTATTTCTGCAGCCCACCTCTGCTACCAAAATCCAGGCCGTGCCAAACCAATGCAGTGGCCCACTCTCCTTTTTGCCTCCCCAGCTGTCTGAGGACATTACAGAGCCAAGGGTGCCACAAGTTTATTTTCTTAGGTGGTAAATGAATGGTGAACAGGGTCCACAGTTAATGCCTATAAGCAAAAGAAAGACATAGTCCTTTCCCTTTCCTTTCCTTTCCTTTCCTTTCCTTTCCTTTCCTTTCCTTTCCTTTCCTTTCCTTTCCTTTCCTTTCCTTTCCTTTCCTTTCCTTTCCTTTCCTTTCCTTTCCTTTCCTTTCCTTTCCTTTCCTTTCCTTTCCTTTCCTTTCCTTTCCTTTCCCTTTCCTTTCCTTTCCCTTTCCTTTCCCTTTCCCCTTTCCATTTTCCCTTTCCATTTTCCCTTTCCATTTTCCCTTTCCTTTCCCTTTCCCTTTCCCCTTTCCATTTTCCCCCACTCTCTCTTCCATCTTGCTTGCCCAAGGCTCCTTTATCACAGGCATCAAAGCCTTATAGGCTTCCTCTCACACTTCTCTTGGCCCTCTAGTCCCACAGACCTTTCTTTTGATGGGATAGCTGTTATCCAAAAGCTGTAAACAGGCATCAACTGAGATGCACCCCACTCTAGTCAGCAGCTGGCACAGCTTTTCTGCTGCAGGGAAGAAGTCTGACTGAGGCTTGTATACCTCATGAGTGAGCCCTTTCTGTGGTCTCTGGCCACTGCGATCTCATTAGAAATGGCACATTCAAACGTGCAGAGCTCATAAACACAGTAATATTTTTGTTGTGTTCCTATATATTCATAATATACAAAAATATCAAGGAGTTTTCTATACATGAGTGAGACTTCAAGGAGTAAATAGTAAGCTATGTAAGCAGAGTAAACTGAATGCATAACAAGCTGCTCTCTGCTTCCAGTCACTTCAGGGAAAAACAGAAGACTGCAAAGGACAGTAAAGAGGAACCTGTGGACTCCCGCTGTCCAGGCACTTACACAAACTACACGAAGACGAATCTTCAGATATTATCAGTTTCCTTGATTTCAGCAAAATAACTATCTATGACAACTTTTCTGGTTTCAACTCCCCGTCCTCCCCCAGTTTTTGTTTTTAATAAAGAGTATTTGTGCCAAGACTGAAAAATGTGACAGATCTCTATCTCAAGTTCCAGAAGAGTGGAAACTTGATATTTATTGTATTACTGAAGAAAGAGAATGTAAACAAGTAGCTAAAGACCACTGTCTGTCTGGGTAAGTCTCCTCAAGGAGTGCTCCTACTAGCCAGTTTACTGCTATCCACAAATTTTATACTATCCTCGTCAGCAGAAGAGCCAAGCTATTTCTGGGCTACATCGTCAGATGAACATCTATTAGCTTGAGTCCATGTGGGCTCATTACCTTTGGCAAAAATCCCAACATTTTCTGAGCATCTTATGTCACTACCTAGTGCTTACCTAAATCCAGGAAGGCTTATTAGCTCACTGCTCAACCAGGCAGCAGCATGCAGCATCTCCCAGATATGAACCTCAGGGTTACTGTGATAGCAGGATAAAGGAACTATGGGCATCACAACAATCAGTAGAGGCGATAAGGAAGGATAGAACACAGGGAGAGAACCTGTGTCAGCTTTTGTTTCACAATGTTTAGTAGCTTCAGAAAGTGTTCTATCACTGGAACACAGTGGTGAGTATATGGGACGCAGATGCCCAGTGGCAAAGCTGGGTCAGTTCAGCAGGGGACCATTAGCTCTGGATCTGTGCCAGTCCACTGGACCCATGCAGACATAAACAGAACTCCTTAGATTCTCCCTCCTGCTCTTAAGTCCCTCACTGTCCACGAAGTATACTTGTCAATGTGCAGGCCCTCATAAGTACTCAGAGGGTTTTGATTCTGATATCGTGCTCAAGCTGATAAGCCTTCCTGAGACCCACAGCTGTTGGAAACACCATCATCAATGCAAACAGTCAGATCCTGCAGGATCTCCGAGTCTGAACTCCATGCTTTATTAAAGTACTAATGCTAAAATAGATGAGGTTTTTCATAAAAGTGTTACAGCCATGACCACTAGGAGAAGGTCCAAATCAGCTCTGCTCTTCTTTCCTTCTCTTGGAATGTATCAGTACCCTTACCCAAAGACTGCACCACTTGTCTAAGCAGGAAGCATGAGGACACTTCCCATGCCACCAAGAAAGCTGGAGTCAGGATTTTCAAAACCTGCATGAACTATATACCTCACAGGGTTGTCCCAGTTCTCCTTCTTTCCATGAGATATCACTGTAGCTTCACTGCTCCACTGGCATCTCCAATAAACAGCTCTGAAATGACTGAGTCCACATTTTCTTTCCGGACACCACTTCTGTGCGTCCTGCAAGTCTGATAGCAATTTCTGCACCTGAGAGGTCTTTCAGAAAAACAGAGGTATCAAATCTACAGACACAGTTAAAGGATTCATTCTCTGTCCTGAGGACTTGGGGTGATTCCTGGGGGAAGGACAGTGAAGGACTTATGTTCTGAATAGCACCAGGCTTCACCATCTTTTCCACACTGATACATCAGCAAAGCTATTGCAAACAAAACCACCAAGGATATCGGACTCTTTGACCACTGTACACAGAATTACTGTTGTGCTGTTAATAATACCTATGTTTTCACGATAAATTCCTTGCTTTTAGGTTTACAGAGTGCTACAGCACAACTAATAAACAAGAGACAGAGGCCAGGCACCAGATGAACTGAATGCACTCAGAAGTGAGAATGGTGTGTATCATAGTGGATACCACAAAAACCACAGGAGAAATGTACTAAGGGAAAGACTGACGCACTTGTCACAGAAATACCCTACATATCTCTGTCTCTGTATTTCCATTCCTTCTGAGTAGTAAGAAACCCAGGATTCATTGACTTTGAACTTGGACAGAAAAATAAGCAGCGTGACTCATCAGAGCATTGGTTGGTCCTTTCTTGTGCAGTAGAGTTCTGTGTGGCTGAAGGAGATCCAGACAAAATGGGTAGAAAATATGTAGAAATTCTGTATTCTGACACAATGTTGATTACTATCTAATTCCTCTTTAGCAAAATATCCCTTAGAGCAAGCTATACTTAACTGAAATAAAAAGACACTTTTAAACTATGATTCTGCCAATAATTTATTGTAATGACAGAAAAAAATTGACTTTGAGTGAGTATTCTAAATTTTAAACAAGTTTTATTGTGTCTTTTTCACAGAATCATAAATCACAACATATCACAGAAAGGCTGAGGAGGGGAAATTACCTCTGGAGGTTGTCTGAGCCAAGTGCCCTGCTCTAGCAGGGTCACGCTGACACCATTACCTGGGACTGCCCTCAGATGGCTCCTGAATATCTCTAAGGAGGTACATGCCACAACTTCTCTGAGCAACCTGTGACAATGCTCAGTCATCTTTAGTTAAGAAGTGTTTCTTGATGTTTAGAGGCAACCTCTTGTATTTCAGGTGGTGCCCATTGCCTCTGGTTCTGCCATTGGATACCAGTGAAGAGAGCCTGGTTATTCTTTGCAGCCCTCCTTCCGGTAATTATATACATTGATAAGATTCTACCCTTTTCATATATTTCTTAATTTGCTGTGTAATGCAACCTTTATTACCTAAATATAGCCAAACAAACAAAACTGAAAAGCTGGCAAAGCTAACTTCAGCACTAAGTCCACAGAGCATGTATGAATGGGAATAAGTTATGATCAAAATGGTGTGATGATGATCCATTTGTGCTTTAAAAATACTTGGTTTTAACCCAAATGGTAGACTGGAAAAGAGTAAAGAACAGATTCAGAAAACGAGTCTTCAGTGCATTGAAGTTCTGCTGGCAAGTGCCTTGTAGCAGATGCCTTGTTCTTCCTGCATAGCAGGAAAACTCTGCTCCCCCTGAGAAAAGCCTGTAGCCTAGCATGAAGGAGGCCCAGTAGAGATGAAAAGTAACACAGACCATGCCTCAAACCCTCTCCACTGGCTATGAGGACAGTGGGGTATGACTTCTGGAATGACACCACTTACATTCTTTCCACACTGTCTGTCAGGGCTAGACTAGAAGATAAGAGGAATGTGAAGAGAACACTCAAAGCCCTAGCCCTAGTGGTGGGTGACTCAGAAAGGACAGCATTCCAGTTGGCATGCAAGAGAGAATGCTTGGATGCTTCCTCTTTTCTTTGTCTCACTGCAGTGGGAGGAGATCTTTTTGAGAGTAGCAGAGGAACAATTCACTCCTTTTCCTAGGCAAAGATCTGAGCCATCTCTCCTTCCTCCACAGACAACCACAAGAAACAAGGCAGCTACTGGAAGGGGAAAGAGCTCTTTTCTACCAGTGATTTCAGTTTCCACATGGCACAGCTTTTGGGAAGAGTTTAGGAAAGATGGCACATGCCGTAGAGAAAAAAACACCAGAACACAGATGTCAGTTGAGGAGCAAGACACACTTAGGGACACTGGTAGCAGAATGCAGGTTTTAATAGCTGGTTAATGTGTGTTAATCGGCTCAGGGACAGATGTCATGCTGTAGCTACATTTTGAAAACAGGCAGCAAGAATGTAGTAAAAGACTTACAGGTCTGCCTTTTGCAGTCCACAGTGAGTATTTCCCACTCCTGCTTCCCCCTCCCAACATCATTAGTGAAGGTAAGATTACCAGTGGCAGCATTGACAAGTACCAGTTCCAGTCACAGCCTTTCTCCATACTGGGAAATGGAGCCTTGAAGGTGGAAAGCTTCCAAATTGCTGCAGAACACCACCAGAAATCATCATTGCTTCATTTCTTTTTCTTCCTGCTGAGACTTGTCATCCTTAAAGCTATGGGGAATGCTATTACACAAGGCTGGCACTGCTAAGGCGAGAAAATTCCCTGATCATGACAGCCACCAGTGACACAATCTGCAAAACTTTCCATTCAAATATGGCTAAGGGTATTCTAGCGCAGGTCCCCTACCCTGAACAGTTTTGCCAGGCTGTTTTAATTAATCTTGTCACTCTTTGGTGTATTAACCCCTAATATAACAAATAAACAGGAATTAACACAAAGCCATGAGTAGCTTGGGGCTATCTAATTTTAAATAAGTTGTTGTATCTTACCTTGAGGAGTCTTTTTACGGGGAAAAAAAATCATAGGTTATTCTGAAAAGCTCTCTATAACCTTTGAAGAAAGAGAAATGACATACAGAGATGAATTCTGGTTTGGGACAAACACATACTTTGCCTTCCCTCCAAAGATTTGAATGTAGCAAAAGAGATTTTTTAGAAGTCTGGATCCACTGGGTAACTTTATAAGGCTTAATTAAAGATAGATATGGGCACTTAATTTCTGTACTGATTAGATTTCTGGAATCTTCATGTTCCTTAGCCCATATTTTCACCAGGAAAACATAAGTAAACCGCTTTGTTGCTCACGTCTTACCTACCTTTCCATTGAAGAACTGAGCCATGCTGGACAAGCATCAACCTATCTGAGTCTGGCCATGTGAGAGTGCTGGTTTCAGGCAAGAGGCTGCTAGTGAACTGGAGCAATGCCTAGTTTTAAACAAAGACCCCCCCCCAAAAGTGAACCAGAGTAGAGCTTCAAGAATGATGAGAGCCGTAGAAATAATGATGTCTGGAAAAAGACGGAAGACTGTTCTTTTTTCCTGGTTTTCTCTCTTTTTGTACAAGCAACTTAAGTCCTACATTAGGACTTAGAATAGAATGGTGACTACTTATCACTTGCCTTTACTGAGAAAAGAATCAGAATAAATGGACTTGCTTTGCAGAAAACAACAATGGGAAAGCTTTTAATAGGTTATTGAAGCACTTAAACAGGATGAAATAGGAATTTCTGAATCCTCGCTGTTAGTCTGTCATCTGCCCATGGTCTGCATACAAGTGGCAGTGTCTTGGTACAGGGATTTGGCCAAGAGAGGATAACCTCATTCAAACCATGCACCTCACCTGTTCCACAGCAGACATAGTGATTAAGATTGGCCTTAAAGGAAACAGCTCCACTTGCTTGTCCCCTAAACCGCTTGGATCACTTTGTTCCCAACCCATTCTCCCTTACTCTTCTCCAAGCTTTCCCTGCTTTAATCCTTCTCTTCCCTGCCCACCCAGAGAAGAAGATGGATGATGAACGGCAAGAACAGCAGGTACTCTCAGCAGGCAGAAGTAATGCATGCTATGGAGCAGGACTTTAGGAGGCGGCTGCACACTTCCATCTGCAGCAGAGGAGGTTCGTGTGTGAAACGAAGCCATCTCCTCGCCGACGTTCACAGCTGAGCAAAACAAGCATGACACATGAAACGGCACAGTCACAGATTGCTCTTTTCAGATCTGTAGAGTATTCCTACTTCTGTGTTTGAGGCATTGGCAGTTATGTGACAACTGCATCTGGCTCTCCACTACAGATTATGATTTCCCAGGAAAAGGAATGCACAGGAAAGGGGACATGGCTAGTTTCCTTTCCATGGTCAGCTAATACTGGAAGCTGGAGTACCTGTAGAGGAACAACTGGCTCCTTTAGAAGGAAGGTGTAGAAGTTGGACCAGATTCTACTTTCAATAGTGGGTAAAAAAGTTGGTTAGGAGACTGGAGTTCTCTCCAATGGAGTTCCATTACAAACCAAATTATTAGACAAACTCCTACCTGAAATTATTTCCCCAATTAAAAAAATGCAAGCTCAGTAACACAGCATTACCACCCCACCTTTGTCATCCAATCAATTTTAAATTACTCAGACTGATTGTCTGCGCTGAATAGAGGTGTCTTTGCCTTCTTGTCTACTTATTTTCCCCTTCTGACTCTACATGATGTCCATGGAACTTTGATCACCATGACGACTCTTCTTAACGGAACATAAAGTGGTATTTCTCTAAAACAAGTTAAGTTCAATGACTGTCATCAACACCTATCTTTTCCTCCAATACAAGGTAAGTCCATATCAAATAGAACATTAGAAGTAGAACAGATAAACTGAGCTGAAGTTTACTAAGTTTCGTTTGGGATGCCGATTTCCTGCTCAAATAACTGGTGACATGACACAACGTAAACTAATTAAAAATAATTATTAGTCAAAAAATAGAAATTTCAAATAGAATTGCACAAATTACTCTGCTGAAATTTCTAGAAATATATTTCCCCCAAAGGTTCCACAGAATAGCATTACTACTAGAACAAAGATTTAAGCCAACATTGTTTACTGTCCCTCACTAACTGTATCTGTCCTTAGAAGTTACAAGAATGTGAATAACATTAACAGATTATGCTGGAGTGTTAGAGGAAGACAGAAACGGGATGCACCCTGTCATTTTACCTATTAGTCAGAAATCTATCGCTCTTAATTCAATTGCTTAGAATACATGAAAAGCACAAGTGGCTGTGACAATATTATAACTACCTACCATTATCTTTTTCTAGTATTAGCTTCTTTCACTAAGAACCTAAAACAAAACCAGAGTTTGCATGTGACTTTCTGTCCTTAAATGTACAGGATGAGCCTCTCAAGAGCAGAGGTGAAGAACAACATAAGCAAAAGTTCTGAAAGTTCAAAACGATCAACAAATTTGAAAAAAATAGCATTATTATGTGCTTCTCACTGTTACTACAAATCTGTGACCACAGTATTATGTTCTGCATCGCCAACCAATTTTTGAATATATGCTTTTTTGCCAAGCAATGATTAACTGTAAAAGGAAGCAGATTCAATTTCCAGACATACATACCAAAATGCTTAAGGCGTCTTGAACCTCTTACTCCCAAACCAGGAAAATTAACCTGCGCATCTGGACACTCAAAAGCAAGCAACGGCTTTACATTTGCAAATAAGTGGCATATAAAGGAGATTTAAAGAGAGTTCTTGAAGAAAGACAGTGAAAGAAGACTGTCAGAATCCTGGTAAATGGTAGATGAGCTTCCCACACCACAGTGACTCTGGCAATAGTCCTGGTGTAGGTCTCCAACTCCTATGAAAGACAGAGGGAGACAGATACAACCTCTTGTCCCATTGTGCCCCTGTCTAAGAATCCAGTACTAAATCCAGCTGCTGCCCAAGGTGGTCTCTTGCCTCAGAGGGATATGCAAACCTGCACCCTCCATAGGGACAATCACGGGAGTGCAGCCAAGGACTTACTAGCCATTTGTAAAGGCCTGCTGTTCTGCAGCTGCCTCTTGCTTCAAGGCATAGCACCACCTGTTGCTTCATGGTAAGAATGGGAGAGGTAAAGGGAGAAATGTGAAGCATGTTACCACTTTTGGGGTCAAAGTGAACCAAAGGCACTGTTCCACCATAAAGTTGCACTATGACCAAGTTGCACAATCTAGGAGTCAACAGGTACACACTGGCAAATCCTTCTGGAGTTTATCAGCTGGTCCTGGTCATCACACACAACAGATGCCTGCCCCTGGGATAAAGTGATGATGCAGACAATCATGTATAGACACATAAACCGGTACCCTTGGTGGTATTGACACTGTAATGCTTGTTCAAGGCTGCAGATGTGACATTACAGCATAGAATTTGAAGGGATCAAGGATTTGTAAGTGACCAACAGCACCACTTGAGGCAAACAGCACTCTTGGCAAGACTCCTGTCATGTCTCCCAGCTCTGAAATTGGACTGAATTGTTGGCGTGGTACACTCATTCAGATCCACACTTTTAGGCATGGCCAGAAGAGATGTTGATGACAGACAATAAGTGCCAAGAAACAAGATTGATGATTTTTCCTGAAAGTGTGCACCAGATAGCTGACGCCTGACAAGAATTTGCAGAAATGAGAGATGGCACACTATCTTCCTGCTCCAACATCAGACAGCTTCCTTCCCCTGAGAACACTTGTCCTGTTGGCAACATTTCAGAGAAGGTAGTAAAAACTGCTCTCTCTCTGGGGTTGGTATGCTGATTTCAAAGCTCAAATATGCCAGAAGAATTTCCTTAGGGTTCCCTAAGGAAAAGACTCTATGTTACTAACTTCACTCTGTTTTATTACTGGAATATCAGAATTAGCACCCTAGTGAAAATGACTGAATGTGAGCACTTGCACATTCTTCTATGTATACCATCTTAGTCTAGTTTTATTTTACTTTGTCTCCTTTATTTCTGGAGAGTAAAAGTTCTGCCCCTTGCAAGCTTAGGAGAAGATAGTGCACACACACTGCCCCCTCCCCCTGCCACCAGTTCTCTCTGGGTGATATCTGGGAAAGAAAGGGACAAAGCCAGAGTGGCCAGAGCTGGAAAAATTAGTGTAAAGGTCTAATGCCATCCAGTTCAGCTGACCTGCCACACCAAAACTCTAACACTTCATTGCCTTTGAGAAAATTTCAGGATACTCATCATGAGGCCAGCTAGTGCTATGTATCCTGTACTTACAACCGATGCCAAAATTTGTTCCCAATATCTATAGTGTCAACCAAGAAGTTAAGGCAATTCCATAATTAGCTGTATTAAGTATGTTTTATAATTAACCATAAAATCTAGAAGTATTTAATATCTAAAGGGAAAAACCACCTTATCCCCCCTTCACTCCCTGGAGTCAATCAAATCAGTCCCTTTAGCATTGCATCTCCCCTGCATTTTCTAACCTTGCCATTACTTCTCCTGCAGGGCTATGTACCTGGCTTTCATGGGCCATCTCAACACACCATGAATGCCATCACAGAAACACTCAAGAGCAAAGCACTGCACAGGCTAAGGATTTGTTTTCTACAAAATACATTTTGGATCACAAAGGAAATCACAAAATTTCTGAGTTTTCAGTATAATTTCAGAGCATTTTTAATAGCACAGTTATCAATCACTGTCTCAAGTCTCCCATAAATCAAGAAGATGGAGAAGGAACAGTGAAACAAAGCTTTGGCTGTATTTTTCCCATGGAGCCTTGTACTGCCAAATGCAAGCTTTGTGCCTGTTCCTGAAGTGTAGTGACCTGCTGAGATAAAGAAGGACCAAACTTCTGGTTTGTATGAGGAAAGGGAGGCCTTTGGGACAAACTGCAGAATTTTTTCAAAGGTGTCTCTGAAATAAGGAAAAGGTAAAGGAGGAGACAGAAAATGAAAGGCTAAGGATGACAGCAGAGGAAGGTAAAAGCATTAAACTTGCCAGATGATCTGAAAGCAGAGGGACTTTATATGGTTGAATAGTATATGGCTGTCAAAAATGCCAGTTGATACAGAGGTAACATGGCACAACATGTCATGAACAGCCAAAACAGCCAAACTGACCATCCAAACCCAATGAGAACAAGTGTAAGGCCCCAAACAACTCGCTTGACGGGGTCTCTGATGGGGCTCACAGTTATTCACGTGCTCTGAGTTAGAAGCATGGGAGATACCCTCAAGATATCTCTGACAAGTTATCATCAGAAAATCAAAACAACCAAAAAGAGTTTACTGGCAGATTTAGAAGATCAGAGAAACTTTGGCAAAAGGTTTAGTGCAACATTCAATTTACGTGCAACACCTTTCAAAGAGTTAACTTGGCCCATTCAAATTAAAGAACTCTATGCCCATTCAATTATAAGTTACTCAAAAGTTCCAAGAAGAGGGAATTAGAAGAGTAAGAAATAAAGACAAAAAAGATCCAGAAAAGCACACATACAGTTACTAGCTCCTGGATTCCAGCATCATACAGAGAGAAGTTCCAAGAGGAGGTAGGGTCAAGATGTCTGATTACCTCATGTTCAGCCTTAAATACCCATTGGCCTTCCTATCTGCTTCCTATCTTCTAAGATACAGCATCCCCAAACCAAATTTCTGTCAGCATATAAGTGTTTAAACCACTACCAGGTTGTTGTGGTTAACCCCAGCTGGCAGCTAAGTCCCACACAGGTTCTCACTCACTCCCTGCTCCCAGGAGGATGGGGAAGAGAATGAGGAAAAAGCATAACACTTGTGAGTTAAGAACAGTTTGATAATTTAAACAAAAACCCAGACAAAATCATAATACTAATGATGATTATGGTAATAACATAAATAATGAGAAAGAGAGAGAAAACAAACCCCAAGAAAGACAATAATTACAAGAATTGACAAGCACCTGTCTCAATTATCCCCTTCCTGAGGGAGCAAAGTGCTTTTAGATTTAAGATTGGGTTGCTGTCCTCTTACAAAAACCCTGAGAAATGCAGTCTACTCCAGTAACTTCATTTTGTTCATAATATTATCTCAACTTATCCCTTTTCCTTAATTTGAACTTTTACTGTTAGCACAGTGCATAATATCTGCACTCTTGATAACACTTATGTTTCAGGAACAAAGTCATGCTCATAAAATGCCTATAGCCAAACTATTTTCTGGGGAAAAATGAGACTGTATGGTACTCCCCACCAAGATTTATACTTCATGGTAGGATAGGCAAGAAGCTATTGATCATGCAGAGTTCTCATTCAGTTGTGCAATCCCTCTATTTCTCAAAATCCTCCATGAGGAACCTGGTAGGTCCAGGTGCTCAAACTGGGCATCCAATTACACTTTACAGTAGTCAAAATTTCAAATGAAAATACAAAAATGTCCACACATTTACCTTCCCCTTCATCACCATATGCATGTACACAAGCACACACAATTTGTAAGTGCTGTTCTGACAGTTTGAAATTCATAAGGACATCCAGAGCACAAGCAAACAATTGCTCTACATCTCTGCCTTCGACAGCACAAGTCAGCAGTGCCTTGTCCTCAGCGCTCTATCCTCCCAAAGAGCTGCCCTTTGGGAGGGGGCAGTTCAAGGCTGTTCCAAGTATCCCAGGAAGCTCTCCACAGAGAACTAACACCTGAGCTAAGGGCATCCCTGACCAGCATCACTTTATTGCACATCCACATCACAGCCTGGCACTTGCTCCCGTATCACTCTGCTTCATATGATGGAGGCTTCTTTAGGAAGCAGTCTCATTTGCCCTTCTCAGGTAGTCTCTTGTTGAGGGCTGTAGAGAAGGAGCAGGTTAGGAGAGGCAGAGAACCAGTGGTGGAGCACTGTGGGATCAGTCTTTGCCAGCCACACTTGCTCCTTATGCCTGCACTGTCCAAGTGAGTTGTGTGCAGGGGTGAGATGCACTGGTGTAGCTTCATATCAGATTCATGAGTTTTACCTCATAGAAGAAATACCCTCTGTCTAATACAGGACTCACAAAAAGATCAGGATAATGCCGTTCTTCAATGTGGTTGGTTTTGTCCCCTTTGATTTGAGCTTAGCTTTTTTAGCAGTCCTAATCCTCTATTGGAAAAGCTCCAGAAGAGTCTGATGAATGTGCAATTCCCACTTTATCAGTCGATGCACCAGACAGAGGAAGGCAGCAGGATATTTTCTGAAGAGAATATGGTTACCATACTGTCATAACTCAGAGCCCAAGGTCAAAGGAAGAAGCATTTGGTGCTCCCCTGTTATTGCATCTCTCAGGATGAAACATTTTGGATGCTTACCAGAGGAAGTGCTACACAGAGTCATGAAAGCTCATGGGCTGTGCAACACATCACATTCTTCATGTGTGTGTCAATAAAAATTTTCTCAACTCTGAGCCCGCTATAACTATAAACAAAATCCACTGTACTAATACAGTGATATTTCCTCTGTACCTTAATCCAGTGTTTCATAACAACTTTTCTGACAGCATGGCTTTTAATTCAGCTGCAGAGCTGTGTAGCAAGAATGTTTTCTATTCACTGGAGTACATTATTAAAAATACTTACTTATAACAATAAATACATTTTTAAAATGTGTTTTCCTTTGGACTTAAAAGTCTAGGCTTCAGGTTGCATGCACCCCAAATTTCTGTAACAATGTGGAAAGAAAGCATATTAGTGTCTTTCAAGTTAGACATCTGTTTATAATGTTTTGTGGCCACAGAGTCTTAAATCAATTTGGTTATAAAAACAAATACTCTTTACAGTATTAAAATAAAAGAACGGGGATGACTTATTGCTTGTTTTTAGCAACTGACTTGTCTGAGGAAAGATGGACCATGTGGAATGAACTGAGTTAAAAATTCACTGACATGATGCAGTTATTGATTTTTTGTAAGCAATTATGAATTTTAAGGGCTCTGCTCTGCCTGTTTTTTTAGCACTTTCTTTTAATACTTAAGGAAATCAAGTTTCTTTAGCTGACTGTATGATTTCTTACAATAAATGAATAATATGACAAAGCATACTCATAATTTGTTATTATGAATATTTTCTTATCATTTTCTTTCTGCCTATTTCCATTGGGAAAATGGAGTTTAGATTTCTAAACATTTTTTCTCCAGTCTCTACATGACTGACTTAAATGTTTCTCCTTGCATTTTACTGCAATTCACAGCTTCATATGGACTTCTAGGTAAGATAGATCAGGACAATTGGTAGAAACAGAACTGGAGCACACAGAAACCAGAGAAGGATGTAAGAGGTATCTTGTTATAAGTACTCATTCTTCTTTTGAGCTCTCTGCATTTAATGTTTTTCTTTTTCATCTCCTTTTCTCTGGTGGCTTGTAAAGGCACTTCTCTGCTGCAGGCACCCACTTACACCTTCTGTGCCAGACACCAGGTGTTACCCCCTCTAAAGTCAACTCTCCCTTTGGCGGGGAAATGAAGACAAAAGTGACTGAGTTTCAGTTCCAAGGTCACTGTCACTTCCGGAGTGATGCTGTCTGAGACCTCAGCCCTACAGCTGCTCCAGGCACCAGTGAGCAGTAGTTTCAGCCTTTTGACCCCCGAGGCTTCCAGACAGACTTCTTGCATAGCAAAAAAGCAAGCAGTGGTCTCTGCATGAAGGCAGCAGCAGCACAGCAAAGTTCTCTTTTTCTCTCTGCAGCATTCGGAAGCCTTCAAGGAAACATCAGCCTTACCAACCTGCAGCCTTCAAAGGAGTGGTAAATATAAGCAAAAGTAGCTCAGACAATGACATTTTTGTTGCTATGTAACACACTCAGCTGAGGTTAATAATGACAATCCTTGGAAATATGTCAGTTTAAAGAGGTACCCAATACTGGCTAAGCACGAGAGGGAAAATAAATAAAAAAAAAAATAAAAACCAAAAACTAAAAACCCCAAATCCAAACAAAACCTATACAAAATATCTGGTCATTAAGATGTTTTTTTAGATGTGATTTCACTTCTTCTGCATTTATTATGATCAGTTTATTAAATTGGGGGCTAAATCCAGAGCGAGGACAGCTTGCAGTTTTGCAAGAATGTTATCCAAACATTTCATATGCCTCTTTTCCTGCCTTGAAATAGCATGATTCTGAAACGCTATTCAGAGAAAATAAGTTAATTTGAAATTGTTTGAAATTGCTAACTCTGGCAATCTGGAGACTGAGTGTATTTCAATCACATTGTACTTTCAGAGTTTACAGAAGCAGTATGGAAGGAATAAGAAGCAACCAGTGCTGCTTCATGAGGAAATGCTTGTGTTTATGAGAATATTAAGAATGTCTGTCTCTTTTTTCAAATACCGTGTGTTAGTTAAGGGATCAAAAATAAAATTACACTGGCTTCCAGCTCTCTGCTAATTTCCTGTACACGATCACCTTCCTTCCCAATAGTCTAAAAATAATAGGGAATATTTAAAAATAAGGAAGAGGACATATCTGAGAAACTGGTTAAAGTAAAAAGCTGCAAAGATAGAAATAAAATGGATGTTCTGAGTATGTAGGTGCTTGAAATAATTCTGAGTATAAGAAGACAGATGAAGACTGAAGTCAATAATCATTTTCCAGAAATGAGGTTATAAGAGAAATTGATGGCATGTGGTCTTGAAAATGAAGGTGTGGATGAGTTTAAGTTCAGCATTCAAATCAGCCTTTTGAATAAACACACATTTTCAAGGAGGATTTTGGGAAAAAGAGGACTGATATTTCAAAGATGCCTGCTTTCAAACTGCATTCAGGACAATTTTAGTAAGTGGGTGAAGCAGATAAACTATAACTGGTGTTATTAACTACCAGTGAGTCTCATGAATGGTCGAATGGTCAGGCTGGGGAGTTTCCTTAATAACTCCTTCACATTCCCTGCAGGAAGGAACAAAGGAGGAGTAAGGAGAGCACTAACCTGCTATGGTGAGTGATGGAACTTACTGTTCCATTTGCAGTTCCATTTTAAAAATAGATGCTGGGCAAGTAAGCAATTAAAATTCAAGAAGGAAAACAGAAGTATCTGGCAGTCGTTCAGTAAGCCTAACTTGTATAAAAATTATCTGCACATAGCTGGTATAAGTATAAACAGTCAGAAGCATGAGATTATGAAAAACAATTCTTCCCTGGCAAGTGTAATTACTTTTAACAAAATGTAAAATTCAGGGAGTGAAGAGAACACAGCACAAATATTCTCTGTAGGCTTGGTCATTCAACTGTATGTGGAATAAGCTCACATAAAGCATCTAAACCATCGTCTTTAGACATATCAATGCAGACAGGTGCAGAACAGTCCAAATTCCAAGCTGGACACATGCTAGCTTGGGGCCCCAGACAAACAAGCTCAGGAAAAGATTTGTTTGAGTGACCTGAATATCATGTGGTGACACCATTTCTAATTCAAAGCTGGTTCATGTCTGGCCAATGATCTGTGATGTGTCTTCACACACTAAGATACCTCCTAGCTCCCTGGCCTCTCCTCTGTGGCATTGAGTTCACCAGGAGGAGTGATGAACAATAGCAGTCCCATGACTGTCTCACCATTATCCAGCACTTTCTGGGTTCCACCCCCACCCCCCAATTGTCTTCTGGGTAAATCACTCCCTGTCAATGGGCTGGCAGCAGAAGCACCATTGTTCCATCTAGTGGAGAGCTATTCAGTGTTGATGGCCTTTGATTTCTCTTTCCAAACATAGGCCTTGACTCTGCCAGATAGGATTTTGCTGGTATGGTTATGCTGGCAAATCCTCCTAACATAAGCACAGTCTGTAGTCCCCGAAGATTTATTGTGGCCCAAGTAGTCTATCTTACGTTCAATCCTGTGAAAATAGTAAGTGCAGACAATACCAAAGCCACTCAGAAAAGTCTGATATAAAATATATGCACTAATTTACAGTGAGGGCTGCAATTGTAAATAGCATCCAGAGGAAAAGTAAATAATGACATTCATAGTTTGGCACAGACGTGCTGCCAGTGTGTCACATCCTGATGGATTTGGGATATGTCTGTGTCAAACTACGAATTCCGTTTTTGCTTTCTGAATGCCATTTACAATTGCAACTGTCCATGTGGATTATTCCATCTATTTTTGTAGCCAAGTGTAAGTTAATTTACTGGTACTCGGGGCAACATTTGTCAGGTTGAGGATATTTTCTTTAAAGAGCCGCGCAGCTATTAGTTGCTATAAAGTTGTTTGTTGCAAAGGCACGTCAATCTCAAAAGGCAAAGAGTCACAAGCGTTAAAGTCCATGCTAAAGTTTTTGGTGTAGAGTCCCAAATAGAAGTAAAGTCCCAATTAGAAGTAGAAGCTGCTCCCACTGAGGTCCCGGCAGGGCCGATGTTGCTGCAGCAGCTCCTGTCTTCTTCGGGAGAGGACGATGTAGGTGAGGAGAGAAGAAAAACAAGAGCAGGAACAAAAGCAAAGCCAAGCTCTCCCCAATGCATAGATTCTGATATACAAGTTACTTAACAAGCTAAAAACACGAACTCAAACCATTTCTTCTTAACCTGTTAGAATTCTAGTTTCTTAGCACACCAGGTTACATGTAAACTACTCATGTGGTCTGTCTTGTTCTATCTAAAATATGCAAGCAATATTCTTACTATAGTTTTTTTATGTCTAAAACTATGTTCCTGGAGCCTCTACGGAAACACTAGTACCTAGGACTATGTTTTTCAACCTTCACTAGAACTCGCACTTCTACACTGGCATCCGAGACCTTTATTCTCTAAAGCACTTAAAACTTATCCTTACTTACTTACTTGCCTGCTTATTCCAAAACTTAAACTTATACCTCTGCTTTATGTGTGAGTGGCTTAATATACTTCAATCCATCCAAAACTTTTCATTCAAACCCTGCACTCTGATTTCTCTCTGAAGAATTCAGAGAGACCTTTGATTTACAGATTCCAACAGCCAAGGCACTGTCTGGGAAGATAGAGCAATCAACAACACTGACTGGTTCTATTTTGCTGGAACAATAGTGTTCCTGTGAGTTGGGCTTTTCCATCTTTATGCACAGGACAAGAGATCTGGGGTCTGGGCTTCCCCTCATCTTGAACAACATGGGCAACAGGGAGATAGAAGTTTATTATGTGGGTCCATTTGTCAAAATGCAGTTTCCTTGCTAAAACCAAGCCATGTGCAGTCAAGCCAAAGTCTTGACTGTGATCATGAGGTCAGGTGGTAGGGCAGTCCAGAGAGACAGCTCTGAAGATCTGGGAAAGCTAGGAAGCCATAAGAGTGCAACCATGGAAACCGACCATCGAGCTGGAGCTACCCTCCTCACCTACTGTCCAGGGTGAGAGAGGAGAAGCTCAAATACTCTCTGGTACTCCTGTTCCTCTCCTCTTCTTCCCCAGTAAATTAGTGCTCAGGCACTGCATTTTTGTTCAGTCTGTACCACAAGCAACCCGAGAGTAGAGCTTCATATGGATGAAACATCTATAAGATCATTCAGACTAGATGAAAGGAAGAGAGTGTTTTACAATGAGGGTTGTGAAACCCTGGAACGTGTCATACAGACAGGTGGTAGACACCCCATCCATGGAAATGTTCAAGGTTTGTTTGGGTGAGCAACCTGATCCAGCTGAAGATGTTCCTGCTGCTTGCAGGTGGGTTGGACTAGATGATCTCTAAAGACCTCTTTCAGCCCAAACTATTCTAGGATAAGCAAGAACAGAATTCTTCGCTTTCCTATATTACACATATAGGAAAGAAAATATATTTCCCCCCCCTATATTTCTGCCACCTATACATTGCTAATTGACCATTCCCAGAGGACTGCCTGTGGATATAGATCACAGACAGATGAGGCACTGTGTCCAGGATGAAGGCAGTGGGAGCAGGGCACTGCTGTCTGATGAGTGGTACCTGCCACTGCATCTTCATCCGAGGGGACACCTTGGCAGTCCAGGTCTGAGGAGCAGCGGACAGTTTGTCCCCGCAGCAACCCATCCCAGAAGTCTGCTGGGAGTTCAAAGTTTGGATCCTCTCACTAAGGACCGGCACCTCACTAAGGAAAGAGCTGCTTTTCACTTTGTTACCTTGAATTTTCTGCATCAGCCTTCTCTGGTTTCGTCTGTCCTCTCCTCAAGACTCCCGTACAGGCGTCACTTTCGGTACTTACCGAACTCCAGCGTCTAACACCACTGGTAGAAGGCCTGGCCGCTTGACCGGGATCCCGGGCCGCTTCCACTACAAACCAGAAATCCTTCGGCAAAACGTTCTGGGGAAACAAAACAAAATAAACACTGCTAGAGTAAAGAAATTACCCCAGCTGCTACTCGGCTTCCAGGAGAAGCCGGTGAACGCGGTGCTGTACTGAAGGCACCGGTGATGCCGAGGGAGCCGCGCAAGGCGACAAGCGCAGAGACCCCGGGGCCGGGCGGAGCGGCAGCCGGGGGGCAGAGGCGGCGGCGGCGCAGGGGAGATTGAGGCTGTTCCAGACATCCGCGAGGCGGGGAAGGACCCGCGCGGCACTTTCCCCCTTTTAAACTTTTCGGGATAGCCGGGCTGCGCGGCGGCGCGGGCAGGTGCACCGCACCGCGGGCGGCGGGGTTCCGGCCGCTCCCGGCTCCCCCGCGGATCCCGCGGCGGAGCGGCGGCAGCGCGGCGGGCCGGGAGCCGAACGGCGCGGTCCCTCCCGGCGGATCCCGGCGGATCCCGGCCCCGCTCCCGCCGGCCGCGGAGCCGCCGCAGCAGCGCCCTCTGGCGCCGGCGGGGCGCGGCGGGCGCGGATCGCGTGCGAGCGGGCAGCGCCGGCTCGCCCCGTCCCTCGGCCGCCCGCCCGCCACCTGGATCACGAGGGACGCGGCGCCCGAGCATCCTCCCCACCCCCGGCGCCCTCCGGCCCGCTCCCGCCGCTCGCTCCCGCACCTCCGCCCTGCGCCCCGGCCGGGGGCTGCTGCTCGCCCGGAGAAACTTTACACCCCCGGGTCGTGGCGGGGACCGTGGGGTAAGTCGCTGCATCCCGAGAGCTCGCGGCGGGCAGGAGAGGCTTCAGCCTAGGCGGTGCGGGGGAACCGGGGGACTGTCGGCTCCGGCCGCCTCGCCCCTCGCTGTCCCCGGGGTGTCGGTGGTCCCTCCGCCCCTGTCGGCGGCGCTGGGACCGCAGCCGCGCGGGACGCGCCGCGCTCCTTCCAGCCGGGCGGCGGTGCCGGTCCGCAGCTCCCGGGCGAGAGCCCCGCGGGTGCCGGTGCCGGCCGACCCTCGGATGGGTGATGCCCGAGCGGTGCGGATCTGTCCCGAGGGCTGAAACCGGGGCGGCGGAGGTCCCCGCCGCGGCACCTTGGCCGCATCCTTTGCACGGACGCTTCGAGAGACCTTTCGAGGGGAAAACAAGTGAACTAAAGTTTCACCTTGCCTCTTTCGAGCCCCAGGTGCGCTTGCTTGGAACTGGACAGAGTGGGTTTGCCTTGGGGTCAGCCAGTACTTGACTTGGAAATAATTTTGAGCGTTTTATAACTTCTGCGCTACGGATTCTTGCTGTGTTTCAGTTTGACTTACCGAAGGGAGAGAAAGCAGTGAGGGAAAGGCTCTGGTGCTTTTTCTGACTTCGTGGTACTTTGTTTAGTAAACAAGTATTTTGGGTGAAGCTGTAATGTTATGTCTCTTTTAAAGAATAATTTAAATAGCATAAAACCAAGTTATATCATGTAAAAGAATCTTTTTTTCCTGAGGACAGACAAAAAAAATGTTTGTGCGTCATTTAGTGAGTTTCTAGGAGATGCACTATTTAACCAGGGGAAAAAAAAAGTGAAGAAAAGAAAAAAAAAAGCCCTCCAGAAAAAAATCTCAAGAATATGCTTAACATTTGGTAGTTGAAGGTTTCAAAAAGACAACCAGGACTGGATTTAAATAAAACTGAATGATCTCGTTGAGTTCAGAAGTAGTCTGTGGAGGAGAATGTTGATGCACATATATTTGTACTAGATAAAATAAAACACTTCTCCTTTATGAACACATAGAGAGTGTTACGATTGATGGCTAAGACTAAAAAAATTCATTTAAGTGAGAGACTTAATGACTGACAAGATCAAATTCACCGGCAAGACACTCCGTTAATTTGCAACCAAGGGCGAGAATTTATTTCAGTGAAAAACAAAGTATCTTATACTGTAGATACTAAGATCCAGAGTTTCCAGTTAAGGTTTTGATCGTGACTTTTACGGTGTTGCCCCTGCCGGCATCCTCTGCCAGAGCACAGGCTGAGACAGTCCTCACTTTTCAGTGCCGCATCCACCATGTCTCTGCGTCCGTATATGCTTGTGACAAACGTTTTTTTTCACCATACTTGACCACAAAAGTGTGTTCAGGTGTTCTTCAGTGAAGAGGAGAAGATTAGGATTTTAGGGATTGCGTTGGGCTGGTGTGTAAACACCTTCAGCCCCCAGCTATGGAAGCACAAGGCTACACAGTCTGTAGGGTGAAGGTGTATGGAGGGGGACTGTTTCTGGAAGAGTGGTGGGGAACAAACACTTGTACGTGAAAAAGTCAGGTTGTCGTGGTTTCAGTATTTTAATTTCAATTGAGACATGGGAGGGGAGAGGTATGTTATTACCTCAGCCTCGCATAGATTCAGATTTCTTCTCAGGAATTGTAAGGAGGAAATGCATTTCCAGGCCCTGTTAGCAATGTGAGTGCTTACAAAAACCAGCCAGACGGTCTAATATTGATGAATCGGTTTCAGAACACAAACTGCTTTAAAATCCAGCGAGGAGAATATAGTACTCAGAAATGATTTTTCCGTTAGATTTTCTTTCCTGTAAGTACATCAAAAAATATAGTAAAGATGCTTTCAGTATCAGGAACTGCCCATGTGTAGTTAAACAAGACTAGAGAACTCAATACAGCTTTTGCTGTCGTGTCTTTAAGGGGTTTGATCCAATCTCAGACCCTGCTGAACATGGGGGCTCTGCTATTGAATTATCAAAGACTGGTGCCAAATCTTTCCTTAATATTCCTGGTAATTACTGCTGACTCATGCTGACATGTGAGTTCAATTAGCCCCAACTGGAATGTAAAGGATGTGGGAGTGTCTTTTTGTGCCCAGAGACAGCTAGGACAAAGCAGATTTTGGAGGAAAATTAAAGGATTTGCCAAGTTTGGGTAGGCAGTGTCAGCCAGGGCTTTTTGTTTTTTACGGTGATGTTCGAATAACCATTAAAGTTGAAGCTCAGGAAGGGGATATTGGATAACATGGACTTGTCTTCACTACAGAATAACTGTAGTTCTAAATCAGACATTGATTCTAATTTGAGTCATGTCCACACACACAAACTCGTTGCTGAAGAGTGTTGATGTTTTCAATTTGAGTTGGCATACCCATGAAGAATAAGCTGTAGCTCAGATAATCACAGTTCATCTGCTGTTAACCCAATCTGCCTGAGTGGCACCAGTGGGATTTTGCTCAACCCTTTCTGCTCCCACGTGAAGGGGTTACCTGGAGAGCAGGAAGCTCCAGCCTGCTTCCCTGGTACAGGCAGAGCACATCATGATTTGGCCCTGAGGTAGACAACGGGATATTTGCCAGTGTGAACATTTCCACACAATTACTGCCTAACTGCCATGTTTGTGACAGGTCACTGGTGGTGGACACTGTCACCACATGGCCATGGCAAAGTGGGACAGGAGGACTCTGCAGCAGTTCTGGTGCTCGGAATAGAGCGCTGCTGCAACACGGCGTGAGAAGCAAACAAATGTCTTTGCCCCAGAAATTAATTTCCTGTCAGTGCTACCAGCTGGTGCAAAAGGTCACATACGTATCAGAGGTTCTTGCTAATATACACACACACACACACACACACACACACACACACACACACACATATATACACATATATATATTTATATAAAGTCATACTTGGCTAGCAGAAGCGGGAGCTACTGCTCTTGAGAGAAGTAGTTTCATTGTTGGCCCTCTACGCAAATTGCCACTAGGAAACTGCCGGTCACAATTTCTACAAACATTTTGAGGTCAAAGCAAAGAAGGTGGACATGATGGCAAATATGCAGCCTAGTGTGTACCAATTAGGCCTTTTTTTTTTCAAGAGGAAAATGACCCTTCTGGGTCTCCATGAAGAATTTCAAGGTGCTTTGCAAGGAATTTGAGAGTCAGGAACCAGATGAACATCTTGAGATAGAAATGCTTTAGGATTGTGTCTGTCTGTACACAGCTCTCACAGAGCTGTTCACAGTCATGTTGGATTTAATTCAACTCACCTTCAGAGTCTTGAACTTTGAGATTTTGGTAGCAGGTCCTGTCTGTGTGGTACTGCTGTCAACATACATAGGTAACTACAAAACTCAAGTTGACGGACTTACAGGGTTGCACAGGTGAGGTGGAAAAAATTATTCCAGCATAACATCAACCAAATGCACAACAAATAGTTACAAACCCCTAAGGTTCCCTGTGCCAATGTGTAGTGTGTGACACAACCATTTAAACACCGACCAGGTAGAAGCTGTTCACTCAAGTGCAACCTTCAGGTTCACAGGTGTGCAGCTATGATCTCAAGAGACCCAGTGTACTTCTTTTATCTCTTTGAAACCTTATTCTGAATCTCATCCTTTCCCTCTGAGAGATTCCTTCTGGTGTTCAGTGACAGGGCAAGTGCAGGATGGCTGTGTAAAACTGTGCAAGGTGGCAGTGCTTAGCTGTCTATGTCAGTGGAAAGTCTTCAGTGTGAACATTTGTGAACAAAGCATTTAGTCTGTACCCAGGTACTTGTGCATGAGGGCTGGACCATACTGTCTGTGCTTCTGAATTAAGGCTGCATCTGCAGGCAACACAAATAATTTGCATGATGCAATCCATATGAAGCTAGGGCTGCAAAAGATGGTGCTTGCAATCGTGTTTGTTCTGTTTCTGCAGTGCTGTCTGGTGCACCAGTGCTATTGCTCTGTATTCAACAGCAATATCTGTGCATGCACTAAATACGTTAGATATTTATTCCTCATTCTTTAACTGTATTAGTATTGATGCTCAATGGTCATTTCAGTATGTTTAGCTTGCTGAAAACTTGTGCTCACATAAAATCAAGTTTTGTAATTTCTTAGGACTGTAGAAACCCGCTATTAGAGGGTTTCTCCCTCTTTTGTAATATTTCAGCAGAAACAGAGTGAAGTTGAATGCATGGCAGTTTTGGGGTCACTGTCTCTCTTTCCTGGCTGCTCTTTGCTACATTTTGTAGTGTAGAGACCCCTGGCAGTCATGATGCTAAGTAATCTCTTGAACTTTTTTCTTCACTGAAACTTCAAATATTATGTTCTCACACTAAGGGCAGAATTGTTTGGAAAGCAGCTCTTCTTTGCCTTGTCTCTCACAGGGATTTGCTTCTCCAAAATGTGTTTTTCTGATATCTGAGAACTTCTAGTGCACTTCTCAGATTGAGTCTCCCTCTCCTCGTCCTAAAATGAGGAATCATTCCACAAACATTGTGCTTTCTTCTTGTTTCAGGCCTTTTATAGAGAAGCAAAATTTGATGAGGTTGTTTTGTGGGCAAGGAGTATAGGCACTAGAGATTTTGGAGGGGTATACTGAGAGGACTGCTGTTCAGGTTGTTACTCCACAGGATCTGTCAGACTGCTCCCTATTTCATGAACGTCTCAAATGAAGGGCCAGAGCATGTGGGCATTCAGCCTGCAGAGGTCACCAAACAGGTTTCAGGCACTCTGGAAGATAAAAGTCAAATTCAGAGTGATTTTTGACAGCCATAACCTCCAGAAAACCAACGAGGATATGAGTCTATGGGGCTTAGCGCAAAGGTTTATCTTAAATCAGTAATAAATCCTGTACTCAAATATAACATAGGGAATGGCTAAGGAGAAAAGGATGTGGAAATGTTTTGGTTCACAAACTAAACATGAGTCAGTAGTAGGGCACTGTTGTAAAAATGGTGTGTTAGAACAGAAATGGTTTTCCTGAAGTACATCAATCTTTTTGTCCTGCTCAGGTCAGGTAGGTCCTTAGCTAGAGTATTGCACTCATTTGGGAGCAGGGTACTTGAGAAAAAAAATTGCAGATAGAATTAAGTCTCCAGAGGAGAGTGAAAGGGATTATCAGGTATGTAAGAACATCACTTAAAAGTAAAGTTTGGAATAACTATTTAGTTTAGAGACAGGAAAAATAAAGAGAAAGAAGTTAAAAATCATCAGAAATAGAGGATTAGCTGCAAAGCTAGTTGATTTTAAACTGTAATTTTGGTTAATGTCAGGGCAAAAAATTATGATAGAATACCATGTGTTGTAGTAAGGAAAATGTAGTTTAACATGTTTGGGAAAAAAAATTGTGATTTTCATGGCAGTTAAGTGGCAGAATAAAATCTCTGGGGTACTCATAGAAACTGTACTTCTTCAGTATAAGCATCACTGGGGAGTGGTTTAACAGCTGTGTTGTTACAGCTATGATGGCCTAAGCATGTAAAAGACTAGAAAGATGTGGGACTTTTTTATTAAATCAATTGATTTTGCTAGAAAAAAACAGACAAGTCTTTCATGCTCACAAGCCATTTCTCAGATATGCAACCTCTGAATGGTTTTGGTACAGCTGCTTCTGTATGAAGCAGGGAATGATGTTCTGTACAGTCTCTTGAGGGTCTTTTCAGTCCCATTTGCAATGATTAACAAAATCTTTCTGTCTTGGGATAGACGGATGTTAAGGGACTGGGGAGGGAAGGCAGGCTATAAAAGCGGATGAAAGAGCTCTCTCCTACCCTGTAATTGGGGAGATTCCCTGTGATTTTCTCTCCACAAAAAAATGCCTGTTTATTACTTTTCAGGGGTGGATGAGAATCAGTAAATCTTCTACTAGCTTCTCTCTAAGTGTCAGGTGGTTTTGGGTAGTAGCAAATGCATTATGACAAGTGATATTGTGATAGGATGAAATGTGATAAAATGTTTTTTTCTTCATCTTAGAGAAAAATAAAATCCTGGGAGTTTTGAAGGCAAGAGGTCAAATTTCCCATTTATTGCCCTAATTATATAAAGTGGAATACTTGTAGTCATTACTTGTTTATGAAAATTAATGTATTAAAATCCAAAAAATACATGATCAAAACTTAAATGAGCATATAGAAAATAACACTGCCAGGATTATTAATGAGAATTAATCTTTATAAATTGGCTACTTTAGGGTAGTAACAGATATAAATAACATTAGAAGAGAGTAGTACTGCAGGTAACTTGAAAATATGTTTAAACTTTTTTTTGTCTCTGGACACATGTCTCTAAAACAGTAAAAGTATTTACAGCAAAAAGTTCCAGAAGTTGTCAAATAAAAAATTGAAAGAGAGGTATATCCAGAGATCTCAAACCCATAATGGGAACATTTTGCTTACAAAGGAGAAATTTGCGCTTCTGGAGAGGAAAACACAGAATCATAGATCACAGAGTGGTTTGAGTTGGAAGGGACGTTAAAGATTCTAATTCTTATCCCAATGCCATGGGCAGGGACACTTTCAACTAGGTCAGGTTGCTCGGGGTCCCATTCAAACTGGACCTGAGCACTTCCAGGAATGAGGCATCAACAACTTCTCCAGGCAACCTGTGCCAGTGTCTCAGCACCCTCACTGTAAAGAATTTATTTTTAACAATTAATCTAAACTTGCCTTCACTTTGAAATCATTACCCCTTGTCTTATCACTACATGCCCTTGTGAAAATTCCCTCTATACAAGGTTTCTTGTAGCCCTGTCTAGGTACTGGAAGGCTCTTGTAAGGTCTCCCTGGAGCCAAGTGCTTCTTCCTAGGGCTACCCTCAATCCATTCTCTGCCCAGCCTATGCTTGGGGCTGCCTGATCCAGGTGCAGCACCTTGCACTTGGCCTTGTTGAACTTTATGAAGTTTGCATGGGCCTTATACATTGGTAATTAAGGACCTGCACAGTACTTTAGTAGTTGTCCAAACCAAGGTGATGGAGTAGTGCCTTGTCAGCACAGCAGACAAAACTAGACAGACTTTCAACCAGTATAACTTGTTTAGCTGTATTTATATTAAAAATATTAGTGACAGCAGGTTTTATTTTTACTTTTGTTTTCAGATTCAGTATCTGAAAGAACAGGAACTTTTGAGTTTCCATTCTGATTTTCATGTACTTCATTAAATGGAAGACTTGCAAGAACTGAGCAAAAGCTTGACAATTCGTACAGCAGACTGAATCTTGGTGTGTGTTTCCAATCTGTGACCTGCTTCTATCAAACTAAGTGGTTTTTTACAACGCTGGCACAAGCATTTTAAAACACTGAACTGCAATGGTAATAATAATAATAATAATAATAACAGTGTCAATTTAAGCATCAAGCTAACATAATTTTCAGAGTTCCAGGAGAAAATACTTTATGTTTCATTTCAATTTTTCCTGTGCAATCCTGTTTTCCATCTCAAGTTTTGAGAAAAACACCTTTTTAAAACAACCTTTTTTTTTTCTCCCAGGAAGTGTTGTTACTTTTTGTTTGTTTGCTTTGGCCCTTTGTTTTTGTTTCTGTTTTGTTTTTTGTTTGTTTGTTTGGATTTATTTTTTTTTTCTTTTTTTTTTTTTACTTCTGGGTCTTCAGATATCTAAGCTCTGCTGAACCTCTGTTATGGGACTTTTGTAAGCTCATCTCAGTTACTCTTTTTCTTCCACTGAGTAACTGAGTAGGAACAACACAGAAGAGCAAAGCCTGGAGAAGAATAGATTGCATCTTCTCAATAAGCTGATTTAACATCTAGGTCTGTTACTGGTTTTCCTGCCTGCTTTCCTAGTCCTACGTACGTTTAATAACTTTTAGAGCAGTGTCCATTTTTTGTTGGCCTTAGATCCATGTCTCTTTTGCTTCTTTTCTTAGGGAGAATGCTATGCTGCCTTATCCCGGTGACACACAGGCTCCTCTGAGGACAGGCTGTGCCTCTGAGCCAAGGGCAGCCACTTTTGTCTCTTTCCACACTCTCTCTAGTGTTGCAGAAAAAAATGCAACTATATGAAACCAATGAATTATATATGATCTATCTATCTATCTATCTATCTATCTATCTATCTATCTATCTATTTATCTATCTATATGGGAAAATAGATACTTAAAATATATGACCTGTCACATATTTTACCCCTGTTCTGCACTGGAGTGCAACTAAAATATTTTAAGATGCCTCTTGCGGAAAAAAAGAGAGAAATCAGGGCAATGAGAGTACAGTTATTGTGTAGGACAGACTTCTTTGCAAGACTTGGAATTAGATCTTGGCCCGCTTGCAAAAGAGCATCACCATCTTACTGTCTACTGTGGAGAGTCTCCCTGATGAAGGAGTTCCATCAGGAAGTTTCCTGATGAAACTTCCATTTAAGTTTCATTTTGGCTTTATAGAAGAAAACTCCTAGAAATGATTGCTAGTGATTCTGTCCTGTCTCATCCATTCAATCCTCTAACCTATCCATAGCCCCCCTTTGTGTAACTCAAGGTTTCCCATCACATGGTGTGCATTTACTCCAAAATTGTACCCCTGTGGTTGGTTGATCCTGGGTGGATGCCAGGCACCCACAAAAGCACTCTCTCATTCCCTTCCTCAACTAGACAGGTGAGAGAAAGCATAACAAAAGGCTCATGAGCTGAGGGCAGCAAGAGATTGCTCATTGATTATTGTCACAGGCAAAACACACTCAGCTTGGGGAAATTAATTTATTATAAATCAAAATCAGAGCAGGATATTGAGAAGTAAAACAAATCTTAAAAACACTTTCCCCTCACCACTCCCTTCTTTCCAGCTCTACCTCCTGCCTCGCAGTGGTGCAGGGGAATGGGGTTATGGTCAGTTCATCACATGTTTCTCCCACTGATCAGAGAGAGGAGTCCTTCCTCTGCTCCAAGGTGGTGTTCTTCCTACAGGAGACAGTTCTTCACAAACTGCTCCAGTGTGGGTCCCTTCCCACACAGTACAGTCCTTCAGGAACAGGTTGCTCCAGCACAAATCCCCCACAAACCATGGAGGTCACTCACTGGACACGCTCTCTCCATGGGTCTGCAGGTCCAGCTCCAACACAGGCTTCCCACAGGGTCACAGCCTCCTGTCAGGCAGACACTTGCTTTGGTGTGTGTCTTCTCCATGGGCTTCAGGTGGATCTCTGCATCCCTGTGGATCTCCATGGGCTGCAGGAGTACAGCTGCCTCACCACAGGCTGTACCACAGCCTGCAGGAGAGTCTCAGCTCTGGCACCTGAAACACCTCCTCCCACTTCTTCACTAACCTTGGTATCTGCAGAGTTGCTCCTCTCACATATTCTTACTCCTCTCTTCTCTGAGTGCAATTTATTCTGCCAAATACCTTTTTTTCCTTCTTTAATATGCTGTCACAGAGACACAACTACCATCTCTGATTTGCTTTGCCTTGGCCTGTGCTGGGAGCAGCCTGGCATTGGCTGCTAGCCAAAGTCTAGACTTGTGGATGGATGCAGGATGATAAATAGTCTTATCAAAAATCCTTGTTCTAGTATTTTGAAGAGAACCCCAAACTCAGACAGCTGAAGTGTGATGAAACAACAAGCAGGGTGTTAAAACACAGGTGGTTGGGAGAATATCACCAGTGAACTTACACAAGGGTTTGGAGGACCAGTCTTTAATCATATTTGCAATCTGTGGCAAGTTCTGTGACTCCTAGTAACATGTCTAATTTACTCCATCACAGTGGTGTGTGGGTGCTGGAGTACATACCACCTGATGGTGCAACAAGGAGTGGGGCACAAGGATAAAACAACCCAATAGACAGTCAGTGCACAGCCACACATACCCTGTGAAAAAACGTGACAATTATTTCAAAGGGATATTGTTATCCTATTTTATCTAAGGATGTTTATCCTTCATTTAAAATTGAACACAAGCTAATGAACTCCATAAACCTGAATAACTAATTAGCTCTAGAAGCCTTATCATGCCAGCACAGAGCTAAATCTGGGCAGAACCTGTCTGAGAAAATATATATACAGTTAACAAGCATGCTTGAGTTGTTCTCTGTACTGAGCTCTGTGTTGCCAGCATAAAGCTGCTCCCAAAACCTGAACCTAGCTATAGACAGAAGAAGACAGCTGAGCTGAGGTCTACTACTACACTACTCATTCATGGTAGAAATATTTCATTGATATATCTTACTGGCTTTAGACAGATTTGCTATGGAAATGATGCTTACACCTTCACAACACCTGGTTTTCTTGTGACCTGTTAGTCAGGTTCCAGCAAACAGAACAGAGGGACAGAGATCTAAAAGATATTATGTTCCTTAGAGTTTAAAAGTGAAACATGCTACACTAATGTCCCAGCCGAGGGAAAGATTGCCATGCAAGATTGGCTGTCTTGTTAGTCATAAAATAATCCATATGGTTCAGACAATATCCTAAATGCCCCAGCTACAGAAAAACTTTTCACTGCTGCTCATACCTTCCTATGAAAAGTCCAGCTGCTGTGGCAACCTTATATTTTCCTCAGAAGGTCTATGGTATAGACAGTGGAGAACAAAAGTCTACCCTGATACAAAGAGATACCACTCTACTAACTACTAACTATTAAAGTGTTGCACCAGACAAATGCCCAATATTAATTTTTGTGGTGTGTTTTAATATGTGCTACCATGTGTGTCCTTCCTCAAATGACAGAGAACATGTTAGAAGTTCCAAAAACAGCTGCATCTAAGCTTTTTAAAGAAGCTATTTATTTACATCCTCAAAGCTCAAAAGAAGTGTCCTTGAACTTAATTTCAGGCTTTCTTATATAAACATATGAAGAAAGAAAGGCTGATGAGACAATTCAGTCCCCTGATGAACTTGTTTGTGAAGGAAGAATAATGATTGAAATTATTGTTCTGCTAAAGAAGAGGAGTGCAGCTACATATCCATCCTATAGCAAAGGGCTGTTCTGTTTTAAAGTCAAGCACTTGCAAATTAGGAAACCCAGGAGTAAACACAAATTTATAAAACATTCAGATTGAAAAAGAACATCAAGTCTGGCTGTTAAATTCCTCACTTGTATGGACAGGCACTAAACTCATACTAATCTCATACTAAAATAGAAATTGCGTATTTTGTTTCTATTTTTGTCATTCACCTCATAGTCCCAGCTCTGTACTATGCACTGTTCAAATCCTGTGCAAAAAAAGGTGCTGTTAATTTTGTCACAGACCTTTCCGTGATAATTGTGACTTTAGTATTTGAGTACATGAAATCCACCACTGAATTAATCTTTATTATACTGCTGAGACATATGGGCTTAATAGAAGTGATAAATCTGAAATACTTATTCTCATTTACTCGATGCCAGGCACTCAGGACGATTTTGCAGAAGATGCAGCCTTTGGTGCACGCTCCTTCAGAGCTCAGTGCTGGCTGCTTCCAGCTGCAGTGCCGAGGGCTCATCGCTTCTAGAACAGATCACGGCTCGCAGGAAGCGAGGGCTGGTGTCTCTGGTGTCCCAGGCTGTAGTGGCATGCCTGGCATCCTGCAACCCGAATTCCTACAGCCCCTGCAGAGCCCTGATTCCTTCCCTCAGCTCTCCAAGTAGGGCAGGAGTCTGGCTCGCGGTGCTCGGGTAAGGCAGGCAGGGAAGGCAAAGGAGCCCACCAGAGCCCTGGAAGGGAGATTGCAGTAGGGAGGTGCTTGCCACCTTATTTCTGGCAACCCCCCCAGATTTTCCATGGTTTGAATTCCTAAAAGCAGTGTTCCTGAATGGTCCTTTTCCAGGGTGTTTCGGAGCACAGCATCTCCCTGCAGGTCTTAGGGGCGCTGAGAGTCAGGACTAGAAACCTTCTGCTTCTATTCCCTCCCTGCCTTGTCCCATCTGCTTCAGTCCTTGTCACAGCTGACTCTTTGTTCCCACGCCTTATATTTGGAGTCCTCCTTTGCACCAGGACGGGGAGGGACAGCAAGAAGGAAGAGTGCTGCCTTTGCTGCTCGGAAGGGAGGCCTGTGGAGTGCATGGGGATGCACATGCACAGTGCATATGCCTGTAGGAGGAATGAAGGGGATGACGTGTGCTAGGCTCCAGCAGAAGCTGTAGATAACTGTCAGACTACAACAAGTCTCCCAAGCACACGCAAGCTGTGGTTTCTTTTTGTTTGTTTTTTTTTTTTTTTTTTTTTTCCCTAGAAGCTCCAAACATAGCCAAATTTGTACACATTTTCTTCAAAGGAAATTAAAGAGAGGTCTTATGTGTTTTTGTCAGACAACATATGATTCCTGGTATTTGTAGAACACCCTCTCTAAATCAAGCATTAAATACTTTTTTTTAATCTTCTCAAAACTCCTCATGTTTGAGAATTATCCCTCTGCTATTTTACTGGAGAAATAATTGAGGCAGAAAAGGAAATTTTAGGACCAGAAAGAGCCCTGTGGTTTTGCTTCAGTCTCATGTATAACTGAACCATCAGACATCCTTCAACAAATTCTTACCACACGGGTCCATTAGTTTTGTTAAAAAGGTTTTGATGAAAAAATGCTTAGTGATGGAAAACCCTCTACAGGCTTTGGTAAATTATTTTGATAGTCATTTAATTGTTATTTGGATTTAATTCGCTTCAAGTTCAGTAAATTGGATCTTGCTAGAAATGTTTGTTTCTTGTCACGAAATGTTTGTTTCCTACGTAATGTAGTTACTTATTGTACGGAAGTTCTCTGTTGCTGTTCTTCATGATAACCC
Organism: Cinclus cinclus; assembly: GCF_963662255.1. Lineage (NCBI taxonomy): Eukaryota > Metazoa > Chordata > Aves > Passeriformes > Cinclidae > Cinclus > Cinclus cinclus. The sequence continues at coordinate 91,646,890 of NC_085046.1, read as the reverse complement.
AAACAGTTTGAGCTCCTGCACCCTGACTGTGGGGCTCAGTTTCATAACCCTATTAGTTCTTTGCTCCAGTTTTTGGGGTTTTTTTGTTTTTTTTTCAAGGAGGGCTGCTTCAGCTAGAAATATGCTATTTACAAGTTTATATCCAAAACTGTTACCATGTTTTCTCCTAAGAAATGACCATTCATTAGAAGCAGAAGACTTGGCACAAATGTGCTAATCACAATTAATTTAGTGAGAACGGGCAGGTAGATTTCTGTCCTGTTGATGAGCCATCGTTACTGGAAATATTTTTCCAGAGTTGACCCTGCCAAGGTGGAAGCACATAATCCTCAGCGAAGCCACTCTCCAGCCCCATCCCCTTCTTGCCTTGCTGGTGAAGCTGCTCCACGGTGCTGTGGCATGGTAGAGATGAGCACACACACAACCTTCTCACTCCCAGGCTGCCTCTTTGGTAACTGTGCCACTTTGAAGCTGTGGTCTGCACAGCCCTTTCTTGTAGTTCAGGCATTGAATGCATAGTATGTGATTACATTCAGGCAGGAAATGATTCATAAAATTTAGTGAAAGGAGAGATCACTGGATAATGTAATCTGACCTCCTATAGCTACCAAAGATTTTTTTTTCCTGAGTATTCCTGCATTCAACTGAACGGCTTCTATTTAATTTAAGTATAACTTCTGTTAGGGTAAAGTGCATATTACAAAAAGGCATTATAACAGCAGTTTCAAGACAACAGGATCAGTTAAATCCTCTGTACCTGGTTCCAGTGTTTAAATGCTCGTGATGTTACAGATTAAGCTTTATTTCTTGTTTGGATGTATCTGGCTTCAGCTTCACTAAGTACTTGCTGTGTTTCAGATTAAAATAATTCAGTACTCATATCTTCCCCTGGAAGTACTTTACTCAAATCACCTAAATATTTTTTCTATGTAAAGAAATTTCTTGAGCCTGCAAGTATTTATTTTAGCTTCTTTCCTCACTCTTACCAGTTTCTAACATTACTTGAAAAACACTTACATGTGAACTGTACACACTGTTCCAGCATCAGTCTTATCGTATCTTTAAACAGATGTAAAACCACTTCACTTAGGTTAGCATCTGCATTAGCTGCCTTTGCAGCAGCTCCTCCTTGGAAGCTTAAACTGTGGATTGTATTCATTTTTTCACTTTGATCCTTAATTCCTTTCAAGAATCACTCACATTTCAGTACGCAATCCCTATTCACTACCAATGACGTGCATTCCCTATTCTGAGATGCGTTTGCATTTGGCTGTATTAAAATACATTGTGAATAAAGAGAAAGAGACTACTGGGCACTCTAGATTGCTCTGTTTTACTCTATCTTCAGCATTATTTTTCAATCTTCTACATTTTTATAACTTTGTAAATATTACTGCCAATGAGTTTGTATTGAACCTTGACGTCTGTAAAGTCTTTATTAAACTTTTTCTATTTAGCAGTGATTTCTCTATGACTACTTTTCTTTTTATCCTATCATTTGACAGATTATTTACTTGTGGAAACTGTGCATTGTAATGCTTTGTTGGGGTTTTTAAAAAGCAGAATCTTGTGCTGCTAAGTTATTAACTAATACAAGTGAACTGCTCTGTCAGCTAGAGGTGATAACTTCTCAGTAGGCTAGCTTCACTTCAAAGAGCATGATATTCCATAGAATTCTGCTAAGTGATGTAATTAATATTTCTTATCAGCTTTTCTGGTATTTTGCTTGGGATGGATGTCAGTTTTGCCATCCAGTGGATAGATGGATCATTATGTTTCCCTTCTCTGAATATTCTCACATAGCAGCTGTCTTTCAATCCTTCGGCATTCCCCAGTGTTCAGAGATTCATTGTGACTTAATGTCAATAGTGATTACAAGCATCTGGCAGAAGCAAATTAGTATGGCTCACATCTACCCTTTTCTAGCAATTCTGATCCTTTTGGTCCCAGCTCTCCTCCTCCTGAAGCTCCTCGAACTTGTAAGTACCTTTTCCTTCTGCTGGAATGGTGAAAGATTGTTTCTTTGGGTCCCTTTTCATCCTACCTCAGACAAGTAGAAAGAATATGAGGGCACTGAAGCATCACAGAGAGAAAGCAAAGAACACAACTGTTCTGAGCAGCTGAGTGCTATCCACCCAAGTTCTTCTTGTTTCTCATCCACATGGGACAAGTGGGATGGCAGGGGAAGGAGCCCCCAGCCTCCTTCAGTGGTGGAGATGGGATGGGCTGTTCTGCCCTAGGGGTGGAGAGAAGAGCTCACAGGTGATCAGAAGAAAGTACAGTCAAGGTAGGACTGTGAATACATGCTCTTCTCCAGTTTTTAAAATAGATGTTTTTGTGTTTTATGGATCTGTGCAGCTCAACAAATTCAAGTGCTGTTTTCAGACATATTTTTAGGACTGTTAGCCATGAACTTTCTGCCTCTGTCTTTATGCATTCTCAGACTCATTTTAATCATGCCACTACTGGCATTAGTGGTAGTGGCAGAAGCACCTCTTGGTTGTATGTGTGTCTAGGACACTGGTGTTCAATTGCTGGGGCAGGGCTTCATACCGTGTTGCTGGGGTAACCCTTTGTTCTAATTCTGTAGAAAATTCCTGTGGAAGGCCTGAAGAGTGCATGGCTACTTCTTGTTTGATGGGAGTGCATGAGTCTCCTTCTTTTCAGAGGCTAGAAATAAATCTGTTGAGCGCCCTTATCTTTTATGCAGTTCTAACATAAAGCCATCTCCATCAAATTAGAACTGTACACGTTTTAGAATTGCTTTCTTCATAATATTCTTCTAAATGGCTATATTTTGGCTTTAGCACTGAGATTTGTGAATTTTCCTTTGGGCCTTTATCTTTCCTAACTAGCATTTTGCACTCCATAAATTCTAGCTCATATTGTTTGCTATTTATTTCCTGGTTTTCAGTTTGAATACTGAGATCTTTTTAGTTATTTCTGTTTGCTGTCACATACTAATCAACTGGTCCAGAATGGGTTTTAAAACAAAGTGGCCCTTTTGAGAAATTGAATGAAATCTTAACTTTCAGTTTTCAGTTGAATTATGCTGTTCAAGCCTTTCTCCTCCTTCTAAATTTGCTCATGAAGGCAAGAGAAGGGAAATCTAGCATGTGACACTGTTTTGAAACATGAACTATGAGTCATACATTCATATTGTGGACAGGAAGGACTCAGAACATGAAAGTATTACAATATTGTATTAGGTTTGCATGGCAAGGATTTGGTAGTGGGGATCTACAGGGGTGGCTTCTGTGAAAAGCTGTTGGAAGCTTCCCCTGTGTCCAGTAGATCCATGACAGACCTGCTGCTGGCCAGGCCTGAGCCCATCGGCAGCGATGGCAGTGCCTTTGGGATAACGTGTTTACGAAGGGAGAAGAGAGAATATGTGAGAGCAGCAGCCTTGCAGACACCAAGATCAGTGAGGAAGGAGTGGGAGGAGGTGCTCCAGGCACCAAAGCAGACTCCCCTGCAGTCCATGGTGCATCCCATGGTGAGGCAGCTGTGCCCCTGCATCTCATGGAGGACCACACTCCAGAACAGGTGGATGCCTGGAGGAGGCTGTGACTCCATGGGAAGCCTGTGCTGGTTCCTGGCAGAACCTGTGGACCCATGGAGAGAGGAGCTCCCACTAGAGCAGATTTGCTGGCAGGACTTGTGATCCCAAGGAGCACTCGTGCTGGAGCAGCCTGTTCCTGAAGGGCTGGACCCTGTGGAAGGGACCCTTGCTGGGGCAGTTTGTGAAGAACTGCAACCCGTGGGAAGGACTCGTGTTGGAGATGTTCGTGGGAGAGTGTGAGGAGTCCTCCCCCTGTGGGGGAAGGAGTGGCAGAGACAGTGTGGGACGAAATGACCGCAGCCTCCACTCCCCATCCCCTTGTGCTGCTGCAGAAGAGGCAGAGAAAATGCAGTGAAGTTGAACCTTGTAAGAAGGGAGGGGTATGGGGAAGGTATTTTAGAGATTTGGGTTTATTTCTCATTACCCTGCTCTGATTTGATTGGTAATAAATTAAACTAATTTCTCTGAGTTCGGTCTGTTTTGTCTGTGAGAGTAAGCGGTAAGGGATCTTTCCCTTATCTCAACCCATGAGCCTTTTGCTACATTTTCTCTCCCTTGTCCTGCTGAGGAGGGAGTGGTAGAGCGGGTTTGGTGGGTACCTGGTATCCAGACAGTGTCAATCCACTACAGATACAATGAAAACGCCTTTTAATGTAAGGTCTCAGAAGAAACTGCAGTTCTTTTGGCATCTCCACACCATTTTAGCTCCCAACTGAAGGAGGAAACCTGTGAGGGCAGGTGTAATCTTAGAAACTGGCAGACTGTTAGAAAGAAAAGAACTTGCAGATTAAACCAATTTAACAAGGTCTTTGAAGGTGGCAAGAAGGCTTTACCTAAGTAAAGGCTGTGGCATAATCTTACCCTGCAGCAGTATTTATTGCACTGTATCATATCCCTCATCAACTTTGGACAGGCAGTTCACCCATCTGACATCACAGGAAATCATTCCAGCAATAGTGGAAAAAAATGTTTCTGCTTCTGGAAGGACTTAATGCCTGTTACTGCACCAGCTGGAGAATGACTGGTGTTTCCACCATAACCTGCATTTGAGAGAAGGCAACTAGTCTGATCTCCATATTATGCATCATTTCAGAATGATTTCTCAGAAGGAAAGAACAAATAACAGCTGTAGTTGGAGTAAAAATGGAATGTAGATTTAAATGATTTTGACAAAGTAACCTGATAGTTGTCTGTTGACACAATAACTGATTTTCCAGATGAGGGAAACACAGTAGACCTAAGGTATCTCAATTTAGCAAAGGGTGCTGTGCTAGCATGTATGAAATGCATTTTAGATTTTGCTTAATAAACTGGTCTTAATCCTGTTCCCCTAAAATGATAGGAAGAAAAAACAGTTTGTGACAGGAGAGGGAAATAAAAGAGTTTGGGTTGTCCCAGAATAGAAAAACGAAGGCTGACTGAAGATATGACTGATATTTAAAAATATGCCAATGAGTAAACACAATGGAGGAGGAAGAGCTATTTAAACTAAAAGACAATGTTGGCAGAAGAACAAATGGGCATAATATGACCATGAACAAATTTAAGCTGGAAGGCAAAAGATTTCTAGTTATCAGAAAGCTGTCTTTCAATGAAAAAGAAAACCCTTCTAAATGGTTTTTAAATTAAGCTCAGTAAGTTTATGATTTGCTTTACATGACACACGTGTTCACCAGCATGGGATATAATTCAGTGGCACAGTAGTTCCCTTTAATTTTACATCTTACACAAAGCAGCAACTACTCTTGAGATATACTAACCTCTCTGGCAGCATGAACCCACTGTTGAATAGCACTTAGCATGACTAAAATATTCTTTCCAACAGAAATTCAAGGGACTCTGATATTCAGCTAATCTCCAGAAGATTTAAATAGACTGAATGCAAAGACTTTTTCCCATCCTGCAATGTCTCCAAGGCTAACATACTCAAGTAAATCAATATGACCAAGTTTTGTGTGAAAATTGTCACCTCAGTCAGCACTGCATTGGGTCCCAGTGCTAACCACAAAACTGTGTGTCACATCTTGAGCTGCCGACAGCTATATTCCCAGCCTTTAAAAATGAGGATGTGAAGATCTGGAGAAATGCTGATTTGAATAATTACAACCTACTAGTCACACTGTCAGTAATGGAGATAATATTCCTGTGTATTTTAAAAGCTGTGAAGTCCTCCCAGCAGATGATGGGTAGTATTATTCATTCTTATTTGTTTAGCTGAATTTAGAAATGAGCCTGGAAGGGAAAAAAAATGGATATCTAGTAAACAGGATGTATTTTATACCCATTTTATATCATGCATAGTATACTGAATTGGAAAAAATGAAAATTGAACATAAACATCAATATTCTAATAATATTAGGGTAGGAAATTGGAATAAGCTGTATGCTTCTATCTTAACTAATGCCACCATGCTTTTTTAGTGTTGCTGAACGTCACACTCAAGGAACAAACATTTTCCTTGGTGGAACTTTCTCAGTGCTGTCATTTTGTACAACAGTCTGAAATACAGAAACCTCCAAACTAAGAAACCTATTCCTTTTGTTTTTCAGTGTCAAAGCCATGATTCCTCCAGGGGAATGCCTGTATGCTGGGAGGAAAAGGAGGAAACCCATTCAAAAACAGTTAAGTATCATATTCATCAGGAGGCATCTCCCTCCAAACATATGGGCGTAGAAATGGTGTAGAAGAAGGGTTCCTTTCCTCCTATGGTCCAGTGACACAGGAGAGACCTAATCTTCTCTGCAATGAGAAACCCTTGGTTGGGAGGCTGCCTTTTCATGGGTAAGATGTCTCCAGGAAGGGTGCCAAGCCTGGGTCAAACCATCCTCACCCATCACTAGGTGTCCCGGGAGGAGGCCAGGGGTGGTTGTGGTGGGTACCATGGTGCTGCTGTGGAGAGTGGAGATGGACAGTGCCCTTTCAAAGCCAGAACACTCTGTTGGACTAAGTGTCAGCTGGGCAGTGGGTTGGAGGGGTGGCTGCCACCTTTGTGCTTCTATGCTCCCTGATGCCTGTTCAAGGAGCTTTTTGAGAAGCCCATGTGTTGAGTGGCACCAGAGCACTAGCATTGCACTCCCCCCCTTCCTCTTTCCAGGGCTTAGCCTTGCTTGGGGCATTGCTAAGTCCAACATGTGCGAGCTGGGAAAGTGGGTCAGTTCAGCCAGCTGAAAGAGCAGACTGGTGAGTCACTTTTTGCATATAGAACACATATTTTTCAGACTTCTTTTTATTATGGGATCACTCTCATTAGGAGAAAAATGGGAGAGGGGAATTGTGTATGCGAAAGCAAAGCAGGAAAAGAAGAAATGCAATGGAAATTTGTTACTACAAGATGCTTGAAATGGGGGGAGGGAAAAAAAAGGTCGCTATCACTCAAATGTAAATGAGATCCAGATGCCATAAACCGATCTGTGAAATAAAGCTTTTTAATGTAATCATCCCACATTTTCTGTGTGACACTTGATCATATGATTATGAAACACACATTTTTACCATGTTAAAATTATGAACTGGCACTGGTGGCCTTCACACACACAATTTAAGGATGAGAAGGTAACTAAAATAGATTTCCCTATTTTCAGTTGTTCAGAACTTCTAAAAATAACCCACTTGGCTTAAAATTATGCATATTGGTTTAAAGTAAAATGGGAGTTTCTCTGAATGTTTTAATGACATCTATTGATATTTGGATTTTGGGCAGTATTTGCTCATGAACCTCTTGTTCTCACTTAAAAAAATGTTTCTTTAAGTTTAAAATGTGTCATATTTTGATAAACAAAGAAAAATGGCATGAGCAAATAATTCTTCCTGCAAAAATCTTGAGTGTTGAATTCAAAATGTATGTAAGATTTCTGCACTACTGTTTCAGTATGGATGTGGATATTTGATTTTATAACAATTGCAAGAGGGATGGAACTTTTCCAGTACATTAAATTACCTCTATGCAGAACTGTTTATGGATCATTACTTTTGTGAGAAAGGAAGGAGACTTGCAGTTGCTTTGAGAAACATTAAACTAATGTTTGGAGTTTACATGCTAGCTAGAACTCCTCTCAAAGATGATTTCTAGATAAATGCAATGGCTAAGAGAACTACCTGCTAACAAATCATGGAAATGAACCTCATTAGCCTTTATAGAAGTTCTGGCTTTAATACTCTCAGAAGCAAATTCTCACTTACTTTACACAACCAAGTTTTCATCTTGGGAACCATTGCAAGTGATGCTGCCTTGAAAATAGCTTTTCTGTGATGTTGCAGTGCAGGCACCTGAGCATGAACTTACCAAGCCAGGACATGAACAATTTTGATTAAGAAGCATGGGTTAAAACAAGGGACACTGTTTGGATTGTTTAGAGTACTGAACTCCCACACTGGAGACAGCACTCCATATTCTGTGGTTAGTTACTTACTGCTTGCTGAGGATGATTTCTCAGTTCCTAGCAACACTGGTCTCTTCCTCAAACCTTATCTGTTTGTGGGCTTGGTCTCTGGTAAGCCTTTCCTGTGCTTATTCCCTCACTCGGGGACTTTCCTCTAAAGAGGCTCTAAATGCCCCAGACTGACTGGCTGACAGAGCTCCTTTCCCTGTCTGTGTCTTTCAGTCCTATTGGTCTTACTCACATTTCAGGACCCTGAGGTTACTGTTATGCTGCTTTGAATATTTTTTCTTGAATTTAGAAGGGTAGACAAAGCCTATTAATTGAGCAGCATATTTAACCATTATTTTATTCCATGTTGTACCATCTTTGTTACAGCTTTTTCCTCCTGTTTGACAGCACAGCCCTTTCTCCTCCACAGCCTTGTTGTACTTTCCCCCCTGTCATTCTGCCAATGCATCAAGGTAGATAATGGCACCTGTTCTGGGAGGAGTATTTGCTCATTTGTAAATCCTGATTTTTCACAGAAAATAAAGTTGATAGGTATTCTTTGGCCAGTCTTCTCTTTTTAATGTAAATAGTCTCTAGAATTTACCTTTCTTTTAACAAAAGGATAAGTGAGCTCAGGTGCCTCAGTGTGAGCAGGATACTTGGATTTCAATAGGGATTCATGGATTAGGCTTTTGAAGGTCAGAATTTAAAGGACAGAAGTGCAGCTTTCCCCTCTGCAGAATAACTGGTACATTTATATCTCCCCATATTCAGTGCATCCCAAGAAGCCAACTCTCTGATTCTACAAAATCTTCTCATGATCAGACTGTCAACCAGGTGATGATTCTGCAGCTGGCTTTTAATCCAGAATATCACAGAATTATACTGTTCATTATGTTAGTGAATATTTTCTCAGGCACAGGAATTCTATTCTGAGGTGGTTTTACAGAACAGTAAAGAAAATGTATTTTTGTATATTGCATTTTGTATATTTGTATATTTTAAATGTATTAAAATCAGTCTTGCTTTCTACACAGAACTAGCAGAGAAATCTTCATTAGATTGTCATTATTCAGATAACATATAAGGTTCAGGTTCTACTTGTATAGATGCAAGAAAACTGAAAAACCATACCTGTTTTCCTTTTGTGCCCAAAAACTTCCAAAGAAGCTCCATCAAATGTGATCTACACTAAAGAATTTTGGCATTTATGGACACAGTTCAAACACCTGGAGCTCAGACAAATTGAAAATTTTCCATCAGATATGCTTTTCAGCCAGGCAGCCAGCATTTTAACTAAAGGAAACATTTTCTACCAAGTGTTTATTTCCTGTGGAAATACAACATTTTACTGGTAATTCAAGCATCTGGGAATTAAAGAGATCTTGTCTTTAACCTCAAGCTAAAATCACTGTGTTGAAATTAATACTTAGAAGTGCTAAGACAATGCTTCAGGACAGTTACCATTTGAGAACTTCAGCCACTTCTTCATGTCAAACCCAGGCATCTTGTAAAACCTCTTCCTCTACAAAACATTTCTTGTAATATTTTACAGCTCTTTAAAGGCACCTACACCTGCCCTAGCTCTGAGTGTATCTCTAACTGCTCCAGACTGACCACTTCAGCCAGAATCATGCTAGTGCCAGGGTAAACATAGACCTCAGGAGGTGCAGCTCTCTCCTGCTTCCTAGGTCTCATTTTAAGGCAATTTGTGGCATAGCCCTTCCTCTTACTTGGTACCACACTATCCCACCTCTCATCTGCTCTGCTGGTGTTATATCTTCTTGACCATTAGTTCTGCTTTCACCTTTCCTTGCTGTGAAGATGCAGAATAGACATAGAGGATGGCAAAAGGCTGCCTTTCCTTCAAGCAGCTTTCTTTCATTCTCTCCTTTTGGTTCACAGGAGATGGTGAACATCCACATACACATGGCTGCCACTGGAGCTCAGCTCTGCCAGGATTCCTATACAATGTCCAAGCACAGCTCAGTGACTGAGGGTGCTGGTCAGTACACTCACAATAATCATCTGCTGTTACTTTGCTCTCAGCCTATCTGGTGCATCTCATGGTCTCTCTTCCCTTTTCCTTCTTACTGGAAGCTTGCTGTCATGGTAAATGATTAGACCTTTCTCAGCTCAGACCTTCATTGGCATACTTATAAAACTTATTCAGAGCAAAGTTTCCATTAACAGGGTAGGGCTCTCTAGAGGGTAGGGAGCAGCAGACAGAACTGTAGTTGCAGGAAATTCCTCTTTGAGCTCACCAAACTGGTTTACACCAGTGGCAGTCTGTGTGTCATGGACACACTGAATCACTAATGCAAAAATGGCTCAATGCTTTGTGTACCACTGGAACAGAAAATGTTCCCTGCACCAGCTCCCACACAGCTCCCACCACACAGGGACTGCTAATGTGGGTCCTGAACAGGTACAAGTACTTGTTGCCACTGGACAGTTTAACAATAAGAAGAAAGAAAATCCAGATTTATTGCTTTAATTGCATGTGCTCCTTTACTATAGCAGTGTTGTAAGGAAAGTGGAGTAAATGAGGGATCATTGAGTGACTCCTATGCCTTTGTTTACAGTTTGACAATCCTGAGTTTAACATGAACACAAGCACCATCTACTTTCAGCTCGAAATAAAGGCTAGAATTTCTGTTTGCCTCAAAGCAGCCCACTGAAGAATTTCCCTGCCTGTGCCTTTGTGTTTATGGCTAGCTAACTGAGCCTTTCCATAGAACTCACATTGTTTAAAATCACATCCACTTGGCATCTTACTCCCATTTACATCAAACCCCTGTTTGTTTGGATTCGCTCCCTTACTGAATCATTTCCTTGAGTTTTCAGGAAGACTCTGTCCTGAGCTTTCTCCCCTAGTCTTTTTACACCATTCCCTGCCATCTCCAGAAAATTATTCCTTGCACTCAGTACAAAGGCAGACCACCTAATTGTCTCAAGGCATTCCTCTCTGGCATGGAGCACTCACTATTTTATTTGGTAAATAGGCTTGAATAACTTCTATTTCATGTTACTCTTGACAGTATTCTTGAACTCATCAGTTTAATTGTCCATATTTTAATTAATTTCTTCTGCCCTGTACATTGCTTCCTTGCCTCATCTGGTTTGTCAGATGTAAAGCCTGATTAGCAAAAGCTTATGTTCTTTAGCTTCTGCTCAGCTGTAGGTTATGTTCCCACAAAATTATTGCCCTCCATAGATCAGACATCCTTTTGGTGTCACAGGATGTCTGTGCCTCAAGGTTTACTGCAAAATATAGTTAGCTCAGAAAAAGTAAAATACACGGCTCCTTCTTTGTTGATTGCATTATTTTTTCTTATATTTCCTCTCTCTAATATAGGAAAGTTGTTCATTCATTTATCCCAATCAGCAAAATTTTCTCCATGTCTTTGGAGTAACTGATTGAGTTATTGAAGAACCACATATTACTATTGGCATTTTTAATGAAATAGCAGAAATTATGTCTTTTCAGTGAAACCTGCCTCCATTTTTTCCCATCCATTCTGTCCACTGATGCTGTTCTCTTGAAGTGAGGTTCTCAAAAGTGGCAATGAATTTTCATACCTGATTTTCTTTAAGAAGTTTTCAGTTAGCAGCAGTCGCACATACAAAACTGCTCTTCAAAAAACTGATCTTTTTTTTTTTTTACTAATTCCTAAATTAGTAGTCCTATATAAGTTGTTCTAAAAGCACAACCTTTTTTAGAATGACAACTGCAATCACAAATTAATACTGTTGTAATTTAACACCTTAACCACCTGGTGAAATGTTAATGCTAGAAATTAAATTTATGTTTGAAAAATGCAGTACATGCGTGTAGCATGAAAACGCAGTAGTAAAGTGTGACAAATATTTAGTTTTTATTCTCATTGTCCACTGGAATATCAGCTAGCTACTTAAGATTATGGTTCTTGGATTGAGAAAGGTGAAAGTAGAAACTTTTAGCACAACCATAGTTTTCTTACTTGCCATTTCCCATTCTTAAGTATTCATGTAGTTTATGGCTCCAGTATCCTTAGCTCATACCTGGATAATGCTCTTGACTACTGCTGGGTCCAGTAATAGAATAGCAATGGAATGCTGCTGGGTCCTGGTTACTGATAGGAACCAACCAACTTCTCACCTTCCCACTCAGGTCTCCTGGAAGTAAGGTGCCCATTTCTGTGGGCAAAAGCACCAGCTTTTCCCTTACTCCCTCTTGAGAACACCTTCTCTGGGAATATTCATGGCCATTCTGAAATTGAGGTTCCTCACTTGTGATATATTTCCTCTTAATGAATTTTCACAGCAGCTATTCTAGGTTCTCTAGTACTGTCCATTACATAAGAGGAACACATAATGGGGATGGACTTGCTTGGCCTAGAAAGCTGAGTAACTTTGATCTCTATGTTTTGTGAGAAATATCCAAAGAAACCAAATTCTTATCTTTGTTATTACTGATATAGGAAGGTAAAAGTGAAAATGTACACAGCAGTTTTGAGCTCGAGGAAACAGTCTCTTTTCACCTTGCCTTCCATAGTTTTTAAACTCATGTCTAAAGACAGGCTCTTTCTCTTAATTATCTTCTAAGCCATGGGTTAACCTTGAGTCATTAAATGGAGGGAACTAAGATGCTTTGAATGAATACAGTGGGTATTGAACAGGTTCATGTATTAGTCACTGGAATTTTCCACTGTTGTTCTGCCTCTCATTTGTACAGCAAAGATGAGAAATTGTTTTTCCTGATATTGACTAGAATGTGAAGAAAGTACCCACTTCCCTAAGGTGAGAGTTCCTGAGTAAGAGATACCAGTTCTTCACTTTTTGCCTGATACAAAAAGAGAAGACAAAGCCTGTGCCTTTGCACCTTGGAAAATGCAGAACAGTAAATCTCTTTTTGTCAGAGGACAGAATCTTTAAAGATTTTAATAGAAACTAAGCAAAGTATTCCTGTTATCAATTAATTGCATACAGCATCTCAAGTCTCTGGAAGTAAAACGGGTAATCGAAAATGTGTTCTCCACCACAGAAGGCCTGCAGTTGGGAATGAAAAATCAAATCCTTCAAAGAGACACAGAGACCGTCTGAATGCAGAACTGGACCACCTGGCCAGCCTCCTTCCTTTTCCACCTGACATTGTATCGAAGCTGGACAAACTTTCTGTCTTGCGCCTTAGTGTCAGCTATCTCCGAGTCAAAAGTTTCTTTCAAGGTAGGTTTCCTTATGATCTCAGCATCCCATTAAAAGTATCCCACTAATTTATTGCTGCTTTGTACTAATCTTGAGCAAAAGTAACAAATAATATTGTATTGGTAAAGGCAGGGCAAAAAAAATATATTATTGAACTGATTTTGTGCATGGCATGTTGCATTGGAAATGTAATTCATTTCCTCTTATGTAGTTTGTGTGTTTTTCACCAAATAGTGGGATAACGCCCATCTTTCATCAGCAGGCTTTAGAAAATGGGAAAACAGAGCTGTAAAATCACTAAACTGCGAAAAAAGCTTGGGACAAATGTAATACCTGTTAATACCATGAATTCTCTATTTGAAGCTGTTATTATGAAAGTTCAAAATGCCTGTTTAAGTATGATGTGAAAGTCAACGAACTACTGTATTACCTGTTTGCTGTATGCCAGGAGAAATGGGTTCACCTGAAAAGCCAAAATGATCACTGTCTTCCAGGGTAAGAGAGATTCAAAGTTTCAAGTGCTAAATAAATCTGTACTAGGCTACATTTCGTTAGTACAGTTGTCTGGCACACCACAAAGTGAAAGCCAAATGTGTGTTTTCAGATGCACATAAAATGAATTCTTCCAGATTTGAAGATATTTTGAGTTTCTTCTGTTGCTGAGGAGTTCACAAGAGCAAAATCCACATTAGTAATTTAATAATGGAAATACTCTCTAGAGCTGTTTTCAAAAAAAAGGAAAGAAGTCCTGTGTATGAAGGAATATAGTTGACCAAAACTTACAGGTGGACTGCAGAGATAAACAGAAATATTTTTCTGGACATTATTTTTCATTTATTGCACTTCATTATTTCTTCCTGTTACTACTCCTTATGAGGCACAGTGTGTACATATATATTTTTCTTTTCTTTAACCAAAGAATAATATCTGTTGGTTGCCTTCTTGCTTTTAAAATGCATTTTAGCATAAAAGAAATGCCAGCTTGAAAAGACTTTGGCAGGCTGCAGGGCATTTTATGAGGCTGACATGAGATTACAAAGGGTGATATCACTGATAGCAGGAGCCTCCCATGTCAGCTGTGGCAGGTGGTTGCCCAGCCTCCAGCATCCTGCAGTTTACACAGTGCCTCTCTTTCCCTTTGAACACATAATTGAGTGGTATGGCCCCTTCCTCTAAGCCTGACTTTCATTTCTTTTGCATTCACAAGCAATAATATCTCTTCAGCTGCCTTCACTACTCTTCTGCCAGAGTTTCTAAGATCCACTCTCTCCTTTTCTTAAAGGGATGAGATAAAAGGAAAACAAGCAAACCCAGGATGCATTATGTTGAAATGTTCTGTGTTCCATGTTTTGAGAAATTTCCTTTAATTTAATCCCCAAATTACCTAATTGAACACATAGTTTGTGTTCCCTTCATTCTTATTTTTAAATGTTTACATCATGAAACTAAGGTTACAGAAAGCATTGTTTATAGTAAAGGAAGGAAACTACATGCCATTTTAAGACAAGAGAGCAGGCTGGAGCTTCAGAAGGGTGGAGAAGGAGGAGAGGTGAGCTGAGGAAACTGAGCTGCATGAGGAATGGTTGCAAATGTTGCGTAAGGGCAGAGTCTGCTGCATCCCTCATGAAGATCACGATCTACTTGTAATTATGAAGAAAAAAGGCAGAATCTGTTTGGGGTTCCTTTTAAGCAAAAACTTTGGTAGCAAGTCACCTAAAAAAGCAAACAAACATATTCATCTCAGCGTTTCAATCTTCGTTGTGATGAAAGAGGATAGAAGAGCAGAAACTGATTGTTTGTGGCTTTTTAAATCAAAGGATGGCACTAAATTGGGAGCTTATAAACATTCTGAGGACAGAGAACAGACCAGTGGCATATGGAGATGTTAGAAAATTGGATAAAAAATGTATCTGGAAAAATGGCTTAGTAAATCTGTACTAATTCACTCAGGGAAAATTAATCCAAAGAAACTGGTGTTCAATAGAAAAGACAAACCTGGAAAAGAGATCTTAAAAACAATAACCAGAACATAAAAACAATAATGGAAGAGGGACTGTGGTCAGCAAGTTGTTCCATGCCTGTGATACGGAATGTTGACATAAACAAGAAAGCTAAGTGTGGATTTTGGTCTGTTTGCCCAGAGGCAGAATGCCACTACAGAGGAAGGTCATAACCCCTCTGCATGAGACCAGCATAACTCCATCTGGAATAGAGTTTTCTGTTGTGGGCATCTCCTGGTCACAAGAGTATTAGTACATTTAAAAGGGTTTGGAATAAACACAGGCAAGAAGTGACTATAAAGTTGCATGGGCAAAAAAAAAAAACAAAAACAAAACACAAACATCAATAAACAAACAAACAACCCCTAAGAAACTAAAGTCAGCTGAAATGTGTATAGTTTATATTCTTTGGCTGTTTTTCTTCATAGGAGGAAAAGACAAGAAAGGAAGGAATGTTTAGGATATTTTAGAGTGGCACAATGGAGGAACCAAGGAATGATGAAGCCTCAGAAGAAATTTGGCTTGAATATCTAGCAAAACATATCTACAAGGAGTTCTGTTCAGCTATCCAATATTCCTAAAGTGGACACAGTGGAAATTCAGTACATTAAGTTTTGTAGTGTGCATCTTTCATTTAATAAAATTGTTCTCTGAGTTTTGAGGAAATTAAGCTTAAATGTCAGGTTTTTAAAACATGCTCTTAAGAATATTGCTTGCCATTTTAAAAAATAGATGGGTAGCGATACTTGACACATAAGTTGATATGTGACATTGCATATTCAAACCATAACAGGTCAGCATTTCCCATGCCAATTACAGTGGCACGCCTTCAACAATGCCAGTGGTTTCTGGGCACATTTACTTACCACTAGGTGTCCTTTTAGTAGCTACTCTGTCAGTGTGCAGAAGAAACATTTATGAAGATCAATAGCCAGCTGGAAGGAGTAACCTCACCATATTGACTTCAAGTGTGAAAATGGTTTTGCAGAGAATTAGGTATTAGTGCATGGAGAGCATCCATCAGTCATTTATTCCCATTTAAAAACCATTAGATGTTAGCACCTTGAAGTATATGGCCTGTTCATCTTACTTGAGCTGTTTAAGCAAAGGCCTGGTCCCTTTCCAAAACTTAGGGTTGGTTGTTGAGACAGATATTCCTAGGATTCAGTTTAAGTCATTGTGGTGAGTTCCCGCCCTCATTCTTAGAAATGTTTTCCTTTTGCTTCAGAACAATTCTGCTGTCAACTTGTTTAAGATTCTTCATATCTCTGGTATCAGTTGGCAGAAGCTCTATCAATAACCCCACCTCCCCCAGCCTAGAAGCATTTAGTAATTTTGAATTTTCCTGATAAGCACTTCAAAATGGCTTGCAGCGATAACCTTCCAATCTCACCAGACCTCGTGTATGAAGGAGCTGGGTCTGAACCAGGGTTAGTTGATGACTGAGAGACATCAGTTGCTACAGGAAACAATGACTGTCATTTGGCCCTGACAAAGATTTGCTTTGGGTGGGGCCCCTGTGAGCATGGAGTGGCACTTGGTGTCTGTGGCCACTGGAGTTTGCCGGGCCTCTGTCTTGGACGTGTTCCATCTCGTTAATTGTAGTCTGTCTTCCTTTACCACTCTTGACAATACTTCCTTTAGTGCTTCTCACTCCTCAGTTTTTCCACTGGTGGGGAAATGGTGGTCTTGCTCCACTTCAAAACCAGCTGCATTTTGTTGGTTGTTTCACCTGTTCCCTTCTAGTACAGGTAATGAGTTAGTAAATAAATCTCAGAAGAATAGCGCCTTGTCCTTTTAGTAGCTCAGGTCCTTTCTGAGAGAGAGCTAACTTACGTTTCCCAGTCCTTGTAAGGAAACTGGCTACAACAATTTAGATAGACCAACACAGTTGCAACTGGGGTTATACTGCTCCTCATCTTTCAGTTCTAAGTGTAACTAACCTTGTATTAATAGGCCACTCAAACTTTTCCTTCAATATCTCATTCATTAATGTTAGACCTTTAAGCCATAAGCATTCCTGATAAATGATAGCTGATTTGAGTATAATCTTAGATAGGAAATGTACAGACCTCAATATAGATCAATTTTAAAATTTTAAATCCTTTACTACATAATTTATATAAAGCATAATTTAATTCAATAGCTTGTAATTTTGCCCATCTGGACATTTTTTACATACACACATATACATATGCAAAAACAGAGATGTGCATGCAAGCACAAAACCAATGTCTTCCCAACAAAAATATCCCCCATGTATTATTTTAAATCTATCATTATTGCAGACTTCAGTGCCTTCTCTGTATTTACTTACTTCCAGACTTAATTTGATTTTGAAAGCTAAAAATCTGATAGATTTATGGATGACTAAATATGGACTGTAGAGAGTCACAGATGAGCTCTGTGAATAAATATTTAAAATTTTCTGTAAGTTTTATATTTAAACTGCAATCCACATCTTTGCAAAATTAGTGACAGTCAAGCATGGAGACATGTTGTTTGACCTGCCTTAGACTAAAGTTATATATGGATTGTAAACTGAATTACCGTAGAGTTTGAGAAATTTTTACAACTGTTAGTTCATCTGTTTCCGTGTAGAATTAAAAATTCTAGGGAACAAGCTTGTTGTCAACGTTTCTGAGAATAATTTATGCCTTAACCTGAGGGTCACTATCTAATATTTTTGCAAATCTACAACATGTCTCATTTAATACCTTCCTTTGCAATCCCTAAAATCCAAGCTGGAAGTCTCCCGCTTCAGTTCAGGCTCCCCTTCTGTAGAAAACAAAAAAATTGTTTCCATTTTGTGTGGCACCTCAGCTTTTACAGCCATGAAGGTGCTCCTAGCAGATGGAAGCAAAAAGAGGCAATAAACACTAAACTTTTTTGTTTTCATTGTCTTGTAGCTCCCCTTCCGCTGAGTAGCAGAAAACTATTTTCCCAACATTGTATGGTTAAAGGGCTTCCAGCATGACTTTTACAACCTCCCCTTTCTTGCTGCATCTGATACTATACCTTGGCTTTTCTGTTTATCTTCTTATACATTTGTCCTTTATTTTATTCATTTTTAAAAGAGATTTTTTGTGAGCTTCCAGTCACTGAAGAACTCAAAATTTTCTTAAGGTGGTCTTTTCTTACATCGCCCATTCTTCACTGACACTGAGACAGTTTACACTTATCTCCGATATATTGATTTGTTGAAAAAACATCCAGATTCTATTTCCCTCAGATACGTGTCCTCTGAGATTTTTCCAGGTGTACTGAAGTCTCCCTTCTGTTGATCCTCTGTCTTCTAATGCTGTGGTTTGGATTGCCACTGCTGCAAGAACCACTGATTCCAGGACTTCCTGGTCACTTTTACCAAGCTGCCCTATCTTCTTCTAACCCATTTCTCCCCTTCAGTTAAACTTCTTATATACATATACATATACATATACATATACATATACATATACATATACATATACATATACATATACATATACATATACATATACATATACATATATGTAGATAGATAGATAGATAGATAGATAGATAGATAGATAGATAGATAGATAGATAGAGAGAGAATTTTTTTAGGTTTTTTATTTTTTCCCTTTTCTGACAGGGTAGCACACACTGTGTGGTTTCTGTCTTTCTCCTGATTTAGTATTTATGTTAGTGGGTCATTTCCTTTTACTCGTCTATGTGTTTGGTGTGATCCAATTCCCATCAATATTCATCTTTAATGGAAATTGAATTTATCCCTTTTAAGAAGAAAGCAACAAAGGATTCCTCCCAGCTGGCCTGATTTTCAGTATCCTCAATTACTTGCAGTGTGTTCCAGGTTTGTTCTCCTCCTACAGTGTCCATGGCTGATACTCCTCTAGATCAGAAGCATACTACTGTGATTGAGATTCCTCACGTTCATTCATTAGACCCTCTAGGCTATTATTTATTGTGATATTTGAATATTTAATGCTGCAGCCCCCACTGCAGACCTGTTTCCGTTTGGGACATGCACGACACTCCAGCGACACAGAAAATTCAGGTCTTAAAACCTGAGATGGGTAAGAAAGCACAGTGGTCTTGCTTTCAGTTAATAATCTGCAATGTAATGCTATTCAAGAGTGTTGTAGGAGTGCTGCTTACCTGAACTAAAGCTCCTGGTCTGAAGATCCAAAATTCCTCTACAGTGCATGTACTGTGGCTCTCAGGCACCCCTTTCTACCCCACTGTCTCTTCCTAATAATTCTGTTTTCCCAGAGTTTTCTTTTCAAACTCTCAGTAATTTTCTTTTTCTGGACTGAAAAAAATCTTCTTCTTTGCTATAAGTATGTTTTTTAGACTTTACATAAGCATGGGAAATTTTTCCACAGCAAGATTCAACTGATTCTGTAACTAAGTTAATATGGTTGAGCTTACTGTTGCAGTTATGGCCTATACTGGATCCATTTCCGTGGGAAAAAAATTGTCTTTCATTTGTTAGCCAGTTTCAATAGCCTGAAGCCTTCCCTTAAATTTAAAACCATAGTCTTAGTGAATCACATCCACAGATGGATTGAAGTGGAAAGAACCTCTGGAGGTAACCTGATCCAAGCCCCTGGTCAAGCAGGGTCACTGAGAACCAGTTCCCCAGGATCATGTCCAGAATATCTTCAAGGGTGGAGAGTCCACAGTCCACAGAGAGTCATTGGGCAACCTCAGCCAATGCTTGGTCACCTTTAGAGTGAAAATGTGTTTCCTGATGTTCAGAGAGAGCCTCCTGTTTTTCACTTTGTACTCATTTACTCTGATCCTGCCACTGGACACTTCTGAAAAGAACTTGTTGTTCTTTCCACCCTTCCCTTAGGTATTTATACACTCTGATGAGATCCAACCTGAGCTTTCCCTTCTGAAGGCTGAACAGTTCCAGCTCTCTCAGCCTTTCCTCATAGGAGAAGTGCTCTAGTCTCTTCATCATTTTCGTGTTCTTTCATTGGACTCTCTCCAGGTCCTTTATAATGCATATATTTAGAACAATTTTAGGAAAAATAAAATAATAGAAAATCTGAAATACCAATAAATATTATAAGAAAGATTTATAAGAACAGGATAAAATGCCTAGATCAAGGAGAAGAAGAAGAAGAAGAAGAAGAAGAAGAAGAAGAAGAAGAAGAAGAAGAAGAAGAAGAAGAAGAAGAAGAAGAAGAAGAAGAAGAAGAAGAAGAAGAAGAAGAAGAAGAAGAAGAAGAAGAAGAAGAAGAAGAAGAAGAAGAAGAAGAAGAAGAAGAAGAAGAAGAAGAAGAAGAAGAAGAAGAAGAAGAAGAAGAAGAAGAAGAAGAAGAAGAAGGAAATTGTACCTCCTTGAGTCCATCTGCTCATTCCCACCAATCTTTTCTTGGTATGACTTATATATTGATTTCCACTATGTAAATAATTAGAGACTTTCACATTATCCTCAAACTTCTCTTTTTTTTAAAATGAAACCTGTGCTTATAGACACAAATCAAGGATTCAAGTTGTGTTCCTCTGATTAGTTAGGGTTGAAGCCTATACCTTGAGTCAAGAATTCCCCAATGTATTTGAGTTTCTTAACTCAAAGTTAAGTTTGGTTTTTAAAAAAAATCGTCTACTGATTTAGAGCATTCCCAGTCCTGTCCTCTGAAACGAAATGTCTGAATTATTTCTTTCTTGGAAGAGAAATAAGGACTTTTTTTTTTAACATAAATAAAATGTCTTTAGCATATGTATTGCTGTAGTCCACAGTTGTAGCTTAATTAGTTTGTAAGCATTTGGGTCATTTAGGTTTTTAGGGCAGCATATTCAATGGCTTATACCGAGAAGAAACATTTGTGGTCAGAGTGTGCAACAGGTAAGGTTGTTCCTGTGGCTTTATTGAACTGGCGTATTCAAATTGTACCAATATTTGGAGTGTTTTGGCCAAAAATGGATTATTCATGAAAGAAACATTTTTTACTCTCTACTGTGCTCTAGTTTTACCATATTTTTAGCAATACACCAACTGAAAAAAGAAAAACTGTTCTGCTGCCTGAGTGGTGTATAAGTAAATTGCTGAAGGAAGACCTACTGTCTGCAAGTCATTGTGTAATCAAGCACTAAAATATTACATGAGTGAAATTTTAGTAGAAGTATCAAGTCTTTAAGCAGGATGGCTGCATTCATTCATCCCTGAGATCTGGCAGGACTCCTTTCTAGAGAAGCCACTGCAAATGCAATCTCCTCCACATTGCCCATTTTCAAATATTATTTTGGATTATTTTGACTAGATTTTTAAATATATTTCATTCCCAGGGAGACCATTTTATTGGGACATATTGCTTATACTAATTGGTCACTATTTTCTGCTTTCCCTTGTTTCCTGGGAGCACCATTCATTCCATTTTACAATTAGCTGAGGCTGTTCCCTACTACAGCTTCCCTTGCATAACCTGGAGATGTCTCTGTCCTTGGAAGGCCTTTGCTGACTCTTGGAGAACTGTGTCTGCTCTTGGTGTCTTGTAAGAGGGTGTACCTCCTTGTCCTGGTGAGCTTTCTCTTTAGTTTCCTGCAAACAAGATGGGTTTTGTAGGACAAGTATTGATTTACAAGCAGGATTTACTTCATAATGAGCTTATATTCAGGAAGAAAAAGACAATTTTTAATAGCTTGAATTCCCATAACCTTTGAAGATCAAGGGAACCTGTCCAACACTGTGTTTGGTGTCATGTTCCGAGACTGGCTCTAAATTCAATATTTTTTTTTTTTTTACTAATGGCAAATGAAGGATCTTAGTTTCAGTTATAAATAAGTTTCAGATATTTTCTGGTGCTCCTTGGGTGCTTGTGTCATGTGCTGTGGGTTTTTTTCTATTACCAGAGCTATTACAAACTCAGAGCTGTCAGACTGATTTAGTCACCTGCATGAGAAAGGCTTGACTACGTAGATTTTTGCTGTCTTTGGGAAACACACCATCATTAGGATTCTTCTTGCAGAATTTCCTCTTGCAATTCTGGATCTGTATGTCATATAACTTTCCTATTGCTGGATGTCATCCAAATGAATATCCCTGTAGGCTCCAATGTTTCTCTTGATATTATCAAGACTGATTAGAAAACCAGGGAGCTGGAAATTGCCAGTGAGATGAGGGGAATCTTTGTCAGATTTCTTCTGAGGACATCTTGCACTGGGAGAGTCTCACTGTTTCTACCAACAGTAGAAGCACACTCAGGACCAGACACATGGTCAGCCATGCACACAATGCCTGGTTTTATAGGTGTTCCCACAAACCACAGCTTCTACCTTGGTCCCGTGCTAGGGAAAGTCCCCAAAATACTTTGAGCCATTGAGTGTGGGTCTTCGCCTTTCTCCAGCTTGCTCAATCATTCTTAACCATTTTGACTTGGTAGGCTTTTGTGCTCAGTGAATTTGCTTAACTCACACTGTGCATGTCATGTAGCATAGATGTAAATGAATGTGGCAATAATATGTAAATAAATGCAAGTGACAAGGAAAAATCTGGGTCCATCTAATCCAGGACACTGATACACACACTGTCTTTTGTATTCTGTGATGCTCATCTTGCTTGTGCACCCTGCTTGCTTAATCCCTGCTCTGCAGCTGAGGCCCTTCTTGGCCCAGCCTGGTACCAGCTGTTGAAATACTCTCACAGTCCACCATGGCTCAAATTCCATTACCCTGTGCTATGAGTAATGGACTTCCATTGATCTAATTCTCTTGAGTTAAATTGTGTTTAGATCTTGGAGACTGAGGAAAAACTTGGAGTTTAGTTCCACTGTAACCCATGTTCTCCTTGAATATGGAAACAAGACTGGTTTTCATCACAAGAAAAATGGCATTTTTACTTCAGAACTTGCTAGCAATTTTAGTGACTGTAGAAGATACTAGCAATAGTTTTGTCCTTATCACTGATGCAATGGATAGGAGGCAGGAGAGCATTCCCCCAGGCATGAACTTTGGCTTGGTTTACACTTGTTCTCAACTTCATGAGTGATTACCATCTCTGAGAGGAAGTGTGTATCTTTGCTGTCAAGAAAATGATTTACTTTGTTTCTTATTTTAAGCACAGATATGTTTTAAAGGAAAGACAATACCTCTTATCCAACAGAACAAGGAATTTAGTTTGGCATATTGTAATTGCATAGGACTTTGAAGACAAAGAAGACAAATAATTTTAGGCTAGGGAATAGTGTGGGAGATTGTCCTCCTAGCTTCCCTTCTCATTTTCCTACTGCTGACTCTAGGGCAACAGCACACAGTAAAGCTCTGCAGAGAACTCTGATACAATGTGGATCACAAAAGCACAGAATAATTTAGTTTGGAAAAGACCTCCAATGCCATCAGGCCCAGCCTTTGACTGATGACCACCTTGTCAACTAGACCATGGCACTAAGTGCCATGTCCTGCTGTTTCTTGAACACCTCCAGGGACTGTGATTCCACCACCTCCCTGGGCAGTCCATACCAATACTTAACAATCCTTTAATGAAAAAGTTCTTCTTAATGTCCAACCTGAACCACCCTAAGTGCAGCTTAAGGCTGTGTCCTCTCATCCTGTCACTGGTTTCCTGGGAGAAGAGGCTGACCCACAGCTGGCTACACTCTCCTTTCAGGTGGTTGTAGAGAGTGATAAGGCTCCCCCTGAGCCATATAAAATATTAATAGAAGGCTGGTTTCTGCAAACCTTGCCTCACTTTGCTATGTGATACAGTTTGGTATCAATGGATCACTCTGAAGGACTTGTCTTCATTTAATTGTATTTGAGTTTGTGTCTTTTTCATTTTATTAGAAAGAAAATCACATGGGACTAACACAGATGTTTCTCTATCCAATGTAACAGTAACATATTAGTCAGTGCTCTGAAAGTTCCCCACCATGAAATGAAATGCAATGAGGCACAGCAGGTTTCCCTTAATAAGTGCAGTTTTAAATTTTGCACTTTTTGGTGCAATATTGTAGATAATAGAACTGAAAAATTTTCTAAAATCTTGACATCAAGTAGAAGCAGAATGCACATCATCAAACTTAGATGCTTAGTAAGAGAAGTTACAAGTGGACTTTAAAACTTCTTTTAAAGAAGCTCATCATTAGTTTTGTCAAAGTTTGATGCTATACAAGAGTCTTGCCAAAGTACGTATCACACGAACGTACCATGTCCCTAAAATTCTATTGAAATCCCCCCAATGCGTTCCCTCTTTATATCTGCATGGAATATATCAAGTTGAAGGTACATAGGAAGTAAATATTTGTTATAGTAAGTAAATGTCCACTATTCCCATTAACCTCTGAACCTGCAATATGAATTGGCTACTTACATATTTGGAACAGCGGAAAGAAGTTAAGAGGACAAGCAAAGATCAGATCTAAATCAAAACACAACATATTTTAAGTTTTTTTGTTTTGTTTTTTTTTTCTAGTCCACTGACAACTTCATAACCGCTTTTATGCAATACAAATGGTATACCTGCAAAACACGTCACCTTATATTAAACTCATGTATTCCCCTGACTACTTCAATATCTGTGCAGGAAATGCTATCTTCTGCGTGTTGGTATTATGTTATATATCAGTGTCAGTGAAAACCTATCAGAAACCCTCTATATTTTTTTTTCCAAATAATTTATTAAACTGATGTTGTGCCATCAAATGGCCCCTACAAGCCTTGTGTGGGAAAATGGCACAATAAATAATGCTTCATTAAAATCTTTCTTGAGAGGATAAATAATTCAGCCTTTAAAATGTATCTTGAGCTGGTGAATATAAGGAATTATGTGGAGAATATTCTGATATGCTATTGTAAGGACCACAACAGTACACAGAGAAAAATTAAATTGTATTTCTTCTTTCCATGCTTTTTCTGCACTGCATCTACACTGCAGCATATAGGAAAAGGCTGTGCATCTCACAGCCAGTAATAAGAGGAAATTAGCAATGTTTGAAATTACTTTTATAATTCTTAAAGGTGCAGTCATGCCAGGGGCAGAATGCACTCAAATTACAACGGGTTCAAGAGGTTTTTTAATGTTTTCAGCACTTCTTCAGGACCACCAGAACTGTATTAAACCCTAGCAATGTAGTCCTGTATGTCCCCCTAAGGGAAGAGCCCTTTCTTCTGAGCCAAACATACTCAGTAACATGTCAGAGAGTCTGAAGGTATTGTACATTGCAACACACATTCTTCCTTTTTATTGATGCTAGCAATAACTTTGGAAATATTTAATAACTCTGGCAGTAAGTGCTGTATCATTTCAGGACAGTGATGAACCCTACATTTGTTGCTGCCAACTTATGGTTAGAAAAACAGAGACAGCGTCAGTTAGAAGGTTACTTTGCCATCATACTTTAGAATTATCATGGTAGCAGCTGATAGTATCTTTAAAACCAGTAGGGTTTTAAAGGGCTGAGATTGTCACCAGTGTCAGCATGAGCTGAGAGGAGAGGTCAGTTTCTGGGCAGAAGATGTGTCTCTTGCAGCAACACTTAGTGCAGGGGCACTGAGTTCCAAGAGGTCATTTGGAAAAGAGGTATTTATTTATCTTGTCTTTATCTAGTCAAGTCAAGTCAAGTCAAGTCACAGTCCCCACACAGGGGTCAGCTTGCTTACTTTAGATATTGTAGCCTCAGCAGGTATTCTGTCTTCTGACTCTCTGAAGATAAATTTCAGCTAGTGTGGTTTCTCCAGCCAGAGAAAAGCTGCTAACTACAGTGTTGTGACTCTTCATCACTCTCTTGCCAAATGCCAATACAACAGCATGTGAAAAACATTTTGGGGAAGACTTTTAAGCTGTATATTCCTGTGCCCTGAGCTGCCTGTATTGGAGACTGGGAAATGTAACAGAAAAATTCCAAGAAAAGAGGACATTGAGAAACTTAATCTCCTTTCCACTGAGGCAATTTGCCAGGAAAGACCTACTGTAGGCAAAATTTGGCCTAAAAGCCTATTCTCAGAAAACAACAAGTTTGTTTGGGGAAGAAACATAAAGACAACTGGTCATGTCCTTAATTCCTTATTATGCTTTGCTTAACCTTGGCATTAGTAGAGTAATACAAGCCAGGCTTTCAAAATCTGCCCCAGTGTTTAAAAAAACACATTGCCTGAAGTTAAATGTATTTTTCAGAGTCATAGCAAAAAATGCCCCTGGAGGGGTTGAAACTGGGAGGTGTGAGGTCACACCATCAGCACACCAATAATTTGGCTGGACAATGTTTTGTGAGTATTAAATTGGGGACGAACTAGCCATATAATAGCCAGATTAGCAGTGGTGGAGTCTGCTAAAGGGAATGAACACTCAAAAATTAGATCTTTGTGGAGATAATGGGATGCATATGAACAATTTGGGGGATTTTATCAGTATACTTTCATGCTAAGTTTTAATTAAATCTGCTAGTTTTCTTTTTTCTTTTTATTTTTGGTGTTTAGTGTGGTGTCTTCCCTTCCACCTCTTTTTCTCTAGCAGTCTTTTTAGTGACAATCCACCTAACTTTGTAAAATTTGGGGTTTTTTTTTGCATCTTCATCTTCTGTAGATTTTTCTTGTTTTCTCCATATAGATTTTTTCCCTTGTCTTTTCCAGTCTTTGCTACAATATTGTCCCTTTTTTTCTAATATTCCTTGCTCTGCTCCTGGAAACTTTTGGTTACGTCTGCTGTCTGCCATTCTGGAACTGGATCTCCATCTCTCCTCTCCAGTAATAGACTGACTTTGTTGGGAAAGCAATGATCTCCTTTTTCTTTTTTCCAGAAGTCGTTGCTCTTGTCTCCTATTGGGCGAAAGCAGGACAGGGCAAACCTCTTTTCCATTCTCCTCCATGAGGGCCTTTTGCCCTAAGAAATCTGGGTGTGGTGAGCTCAGATAGCCTGCTGATGCTTTCATTGCATGGGCCACAGGGAGGGGATGTACCTTTCATTCCCTCCCTACAAAGAGCCCTACCACAGCGTCAAGATGATGAGAATCACTGAAGCAGAGAGATGAGCCTTAGGGCGGGAAGGGGGGAATAAATAATGGCTTGTTGTCAACCCTCCCTTCTGCATTAGGCTGCCAGATGATTGCTTATTCCTTGCTCCCACCCACACGCTTCATGCCACCACCAGCATTTTTGGTCCTTTGTGGCTGAGGTTTTGGGCTAGTCAGCTGATGAGTCAGCTCCTGTAACCAGTGCTTTTCCAGCTCCCCATGGCAGGGATAGCTTGGGTGGAAGAGTTTCAGCCAGCACTATCTGGGTGGAAGGGTTTCAGCCAGCACTATCTGGATGGAAGATGGGGGTTGCTTGGGCATGTTAATTGATTTATTTAGAATTTCACCATTCTGCAAATAAAGAGCAGGTTTCTAGGGGTGTGCAATTCATCTCCTCTTGTTCTCTTTACATATGCTCTGATGCAGGAAGTTTTGAAGCTACACCCTGTATACCATCTGTTAGTACAGGAGTGCTGAGTGAATGGGAAATTCAAACTTTGAATAGGTCAGGAAATCCAAAGTTTTGTTCTCACAGCAATTAACTACATGTTGGTCTCAGATGGCACTGCAGCTCATCGGGTTAATGTACGAAACGAATCTTGCGCCACAGCTGGGCTTCCACGCCACAGCTGAACTTGGCATTGGGACTGAGTGGGAGAGGAGAGGATCAGAGCTTCGAAATACCTTTGTGCCTCCTCAATGCTGGGCAGGCCTGGACCTCTTTAGTGCTTCCCAGGGGTCAGAACACCCTCCGGGACTGGCGCATGCAGCCTCTCGCAGCTCATGTCAACTGGGGAACATCTGGCCAATGGAAAATACATCAGGCAGAAGAATGTTCCAGCTTCCCCGCTCCCAGCCTGCCCCATCCTGCCTTGACTCCATCAACTCCCGG
Organism: Cinclus cinclus; assembly: GCF_963662255.1. Taxonomy (NCBI): domain Eukaryota; kingdom Metazoa; phylum Chordata; class Aves; order Passeriformes; family Cinclidae; genus Cinclus; species Cinclus cinclus. Next base: position 91,618,945 of record NC_085046.1, on the reverse strand, counting down.
CTCTGTTGCCGTGGCTGGAGCACAATCATTAGGTACCCCAGCTCCTTCTCTCATCCTCCATCCTTGGGCAAAGGCTGTGCTGTGCCGTGCCAGGCTGTATGAACCACCACATGTAGAAGTCTCAGTCACAGCTAGTGACTAAACAACTAAACAATTAGTTTAGTTAGCTGCATTATTTTCTGTCCTTCTCAGTCTGCCTCGTACAAGCATATTTCCAGGCATCTCTCAGTGGTTCTGACCAAGCTAGACCTTAATTTGCATTGCAGTAGCAAAACACTCTTTTCCTCCTCTTCGAGACAAAATCTGGCCATTTTCAAGTATGTACAGTATGTTGGGGCAGAAGGGAGAGGGTGAGGGTAGAAGCAATTTTTAATTTTGTGTGTGAATATACTTGCTGTAATTTTTATAATCGAGTTATTCAGAAAGCCTTAGGTTTGAGGCTAACCACTGTAATTTGTCACAGTACTTAAATCTATTTCTAATGAAAAAATACCTCTTAGTAGCTATTTAAAGTCAATTTATGAATTAAAAGTGATTTATGGTACACTAATCTGAAATAGTTTGATTTTGGATTATTAGTTGGGGTATCTATCCAATAGAGTTGGGACTCTGTTATATTTCTCTGGATAATTTTTGGATTTAATAAACTTCACAAAAGGACTAAAAAAAATAACATATAGGTGTATTTGCAGCTAATCTAAATTACTGGATTCATATTCTCTTATATACATAGGTGATGTACAGACCTTTCAACTATCAGGTGCAAGATATTAGGAGCCATGGAGGGAGTGAGGAAAGTTTGCAGTTATTATTTGGAAATTGGCATATGAGAAGTCATTGTTTATCCTGATTTCACTATACTAAATTACTAATTCTTCCACTAGAATTGCAGATCCAGTGGGATTTAGACACATGTATTAGCTGCCTGCTTGCATCTCCTTGGAAAATGGAGCAACTGACCATGCTGTCTTTGAGTAGGAGAGATCATATTCTGGAAAAAATATTAGAGGTACTCTGCTTTCATATAATATGGGTATATAAAAAGACTCTCAGAAAGGCAAGGCTTCTTAGGTACCAGCTCTGCAGCCAGACTGGCATGCAGAACAAAGCTGAGCAGCAGTATTTCAGCAGCTGTTTACCCTCAAATGCCCATATATAAACTCATTTCTGCAGTTAGCAATGATTTCTTTGCCAACTGCCTCCAGAAGAACAGTGTAATTTGTTTGTATAGGTAAGGTTGTCCAACAGCATTCTCATATATCTCTTTCCATAGCCAGAAAGGAAAAATTGTCATATTAAATACTTGCATCAGTATCCAGTGCTGTTTTGCTCTAGATAAACTTCTTGTGCTTTAGCCAAAGTTCATAAACGGGGACAAAAGCTGTTTAGGCAAGAGTTGATCATGTATATTTTTAATTTCCATGGGAAGTTGTTGCAGTCATAAGTGAATGGTCACAAATCAGTAACACAAAACTAAACATAACATCTTCAGAAGTCTCGGAGCTCTTTGAAAGTGTGACCTATCTTCAAAAATGCCTGCAAATTTGTCTGCACTGGTACTGTTACCTTTGAGGTCACTCTGAAGGCTGTCAATATCCTCCCTTTATACACTGGTGTCTCCATCTCATCACCTCCACCAACATTTTGACTGAGTTGAGAAGCTGCAGCTCAGCACCTGAGGTTAAGCCTGTCTCTATGATGTGAGTGCACTGAGCTCTGACAGTGAGGTGCACCAGCAGTACAGTCACAATTCTCTGTCCAGCTTCCAACCTAATTCCTCTCCATAAATATAGGCTCAACTTGGAGCAGAGATAAGGCAAATTTTGGGGTGTCATTAATTTTATATCAAAGCTGGGTTGGGACATCATCTTTTGTGTCAGTGAAAAACTGCAGTGCAGATGGGAGAAGACCTCTTCCACTTCTGGGTGAAGATACACATCAAGGTCAAGTCTAAAGTGTAAAAAGCCCTCATTTTGTGTGAAGCCAAGGGTACTTAACAGCCTGTGGGTGCATCTCCAGAATCCCTGAAACTGTCTGTAGCATGTATGGGCACACCTCAACAAGCTTTCACCTGTTTAATGTGTCTAATAATAGCAATGAACTTGCAGGACAGTGTACAAACTGCATCCCACACTGTGAGTCCTCAACAGGCTTAGTGCTGTGCCCTCATTCCTATTGTTACTTTATTTAAGCTGGATTATAAAACTGGTTTGGGCAAGCCTGTTTGTGCTACCATTAAATGAAATGTGTCTGCACACTAATCCTCACAAAATATCAATGAGCAATATAGCCAGCACAATTTTTTAAATTGTAGGCTTCAAAGTAATTTAACAGCTTTTGAAAACTTTATTTCAGGTAATTAGTGCAAATAATTACTGATGAAACAACAACGGTTGCTTTCATAGCGTTAACTGCTTGCGAAAATAGGCCAAGCTCCCCCTTCATTGGATAGAGTTGACTTACCATAAGAGGAAAAAATATTTTAAACTTTTTTTCTTTAAATTCCCCACTGCCTCTTATCACCCAAGGTCATTCCAGCTACCACCTGCAAGGCATGTCCATACAACAGATCACTATATTGGTCATTTGTGGGATACTTGACAAAAATAAAGTTGACTTTTCTGACCTAGGAACAAGCTCTGACTAGAACTTGTTGTACTTTCACAGTATTCCTTCAGAATCAATTCATAAGCCTGTTTCCTGGTTTACTATTTCTGTGTAGGTGTGTTTCTAAGAGTGCAGCAGGGCAATATTTAATTCAGGGCAGTAGTATTTGTTGTTTATTGAATTTAATATTTGTTTGACTGTTTACTGTGACTTTTAAATATCTTAATTAGCATAATTCACAGTAGCACCTGTTTGGTGAACATGGGCCTTTAAGACAATAAGAAGAAACAGGCTAACTAAATATTTGCAAAAGGTGCTAGTATCGTTTAAAAGAATTGTAGAGCTATTTAGCTTCAGCTTTAATTCTACTCAGGCAGCATCATCCCATCCAGATAAAACTTGAAACTATATGTTTCTTCCCTGATCAAACTGAAATAAAGTAGTCCCATGACAAGTCTGGGGGAAGCCCATATGATAATTATGTGTGTGCCTTGTATCTGTGAGGGCTGAAAGGATGAGCTGCCTCTTTAAAAAGCTTACGTGAACCTGTATTGTTGTAGTAAGCTCTGGTAGGCGAGGGCTTGCGTGACTGCAGCAGACTCGTTTGTGACCTCAGAAAAGTGGTTATGAAAGTGATCTCTTGATCAGAGGAATAGAGCTCTGCTGCCTGCCAGACCAGCAAAGCAGAAATGAGCCTCCTCCCTGCAAATCTGCCCCGGCAGGAGAAAAAGCGTTCCTCTTTTGGATGCAGTGTAATGATTCCTCTGAAAAATTCTTGGGCTCAGAACAAAGTGTGCTCTAGAGTATACATGGCCTCCAGTTAAATTTCAAATTTTTTAAAAACGTGCAAGTTCATCTTTGCTTTTTGTGTTTTGCAGTTTTCACTTTTTACCTTAAACCTATTTTCCTTAGTGCAGAGCTAGTAAGTCTTGTTTCAGTGGTTATTGGACTGACTCTGGCAGTAAGCCACAGTGTCTACCCAATGGAGAGCATATTGTAACTGGTGAAAACGCAATAGAAACTAATGTTTATGTCACATGAGGAGTATAAAACAGATCTGATCAATCAGTAGGTAAAAAAAACAGTTTTTCATCCGGAGACCTGAGATAGACTAAGAAGCACTAGAAGTAATTTATATATCATAGTTCTTAAACACACTATTCACCTGGCATTGATCACTCAGTGAAAACTACAATTAGCTATTACTGCCTAGAAAGTTGAAGCCATAATCCTATATGTTTAATGAATGAGATACAAGATTCTTGTCCTTATCCCGAAAGGAATATTTGTTATTTCTTTGGTAGCTTGCCCTGAGTCAAGGCAACGAGCACCTTTGTAGGAGTCAGACTTGCCTGTTCAAGTCAATGACACATACAGAAGAGTTGAAACTGGAGAAAAGGTTATATTTTATAAGCTAGGACTTTGTTTCTGAAATACAGAACATTGTTTTTCCTTATCTTCAAACAGGACAAGACTGATAAGAACTCTCTGCCTGCCTTGTAATTTTATCGCTATATCTAAGTAGTCTCTGTTTTTAAAAATTGTGAAGCAAATCAAAGCAGGGAGAAAATTTATTGTCCTACAGCATTTAAATATTACCTTTCCTTCCTTTAAAAAGACAGAATATTTCATTATGCTGAGTAAATTCGAAGGTGCTAATTCTGGCTGTTAACCAAGGGACTGTGGCACTTCTAAGAAACTCAATTTCTCTGCTGCTGAATGGGAGAGAAAATGTAAGCCCACTACTGGTCTGTTTAGGGTCTTTAGCAACAGCTTTGGATCTTTCTCTGAGTACAGACCATGGCTGTCAGGAAAGGCAAAGCAAAACCTTTGTGAGGAAGTGAAAAATAAAGGTTATTGTAGTAATTGAATACTTTGTGTGCACGCATTTTCTACTTCTGCAGAAGGTTCCTGTTCTGCAAAAGAATTTATTTTTGGACAACCATAGTGTCTTCTCTGCAAGCCCTCTGTCTTATGAGGGATTCCAGTTGGGAACAACCTCCATCTGTTTGGGTAGCTTTGCAGGACTAGTTTTTAAATACATACATTAAAATATTAATGTGGATAAAACACATTTAAGAGATCTGGAGATTGTAATATTATCAATTTAGGCTTCTGGCAGTTCAGTTTCTGACTTCTGTTGTCAGATGGTTCTTAATTTTGATCTTTTAGGTAAGATTGTCATGCTACTGTTTTTTTTCATCATTCCAAAAGGTTCTGGAATGGAGCTCAGTGTTTTAAAATTACCCTGGAAATTGATTCTGAAATAATTTATAAAAACTTTTAGATAATGTCCCTGATGTTTCACTTGCCCTTATCTTGTCCCATCACATGTTTTTACTTCCTGAAGTAGAAAATCCAAAGCTTAAGGACCCCCTCTCAGGCATATTTTTCCCACAGCACATTAGGTGAGGTAACTTCTCAAGGCTTTGTGCAATCAATGCCATCGTGGCAGCCTCCACAGGCAGCAGAAAAGGCCAAGCAGAGCAGCTCTGCCTTAGAAAGAGAGTACTGTATTCTGTGGGGCGTGTGTTTGTCTCTTGTTGTGCAGCAGTGTGCTGTGATATCCAGCTGATTTAAAGGTGGAGATTCCCATTTTATCTCTGTCAAGCGTGTTTGCTTCCTTAAAGTACACTGGAAAGCAAATCTGTCTTTGGCTTTAATACTGGACACAGTAAGGCTGCTATCTAAAGCAGATATTAAAGAATTGTTCTTATGATATTCCTGACCCTATAACTGTTGGATCCAGATTTGGTTTTCTGGGTAACACATGCACATCCTGTGCACTAAGGTCTCAGTGTGAACATTTTAGATGCAGTGTTTATTTCATCTTAAAGGTTTCCTTTATCCTCTCCAGATCATGTGCATTGGCTATTTTTAAATAGTCTCTTGGATGATATACTGGTCTACTGAAACATGCTCTTTCACCTCTCTTCTAAGAGATACTGACTTAAATTCCTCTTGGAAGCAGCAGGTGTGAATCTAGCCTGTGTCTTTCCATGCAGAATGATGCAACGAAAATTATAAAGGCACAAGAAATTGAGGAATGGAAGATCAGGAGATAGTCTGTTTGAATCATAGTCCTGGAAAAGAGGTTATCAAATCCAAAAAGGCTAGCAAAGATCATGTAAATCTCACATAAGTCAGTCATTGACAGGTTGCTTCAATCAAAAAGGGGAGAAATTCTTTCTTATGTGTTTTCCTAGTTGCATTTATTTTCATGCTTGATCTTTGATTTGAGTTTGTCCTTCAGTGATTGATTAGTAAATGTTCTAAACTATAGATCTAAACTGGAGAGGGTAAAATGATGTGCATCTTCTGTAGCCAATAGAGACTAAAAATGTTCTGATTTTCTCAAGGTAAATCTCTTATCAAGACTTCATTGCATTTCTGCTGTAAGATCCAATTCTTACAATCACCTTTCCAAAAGTGGAAAAGATTTCAGTAGACTTCAACTGCTTACTTACGAACACACAGACCTTTCCTCTTAGTTGTCTTTTCAGTAAAAATGGATTTTGGTCTCATTACTTACGTTTCTGAAAAATATTTCAGACTCAAGGTTATTTCAATATGCTCTTTATCACTAAAGAATGTTTTTTGTTCTTTTTGGATGCAATGATTAGTCACAAGCTGCTCTTTCATCATATTAAATTTAGCCACATACAGGCTTTCTCATAAGGTTCTGATTTTTCTTATTGTCACTTCTGTGATATACTTTGTTTCACGTCACAGATGCTGCTGTTGTGCATCTGTTGTTTATTTGCTGTCTGCAACAAATTTTTTGGACAAGGCCACGGCATTGCAGTGAGAATATAACAACTTTAGAGATGCACTGCTGTGTCACACCAGTGGTCCATCTAGTCTGGTTGTCTCATCTTCAAAATTGCTGTCTTTTATCTACTTTAAAGCATTCTTGTGCTGGTGTTACAGGGCACTTCACAGTCCTCATATTGTGGGGTTGGGCAAACTGCAGTTCTGCATTCAGTTTGTCCATTGCCCTTATAATTATATATTATTTTCATCAGGAGAATCAATCCAGGAAAAAAAGGTTTAATGACAATGAAAAAGTATGAGCCATATCAAAAGAGGACAACATTCTTGGGCCATGGAGAGAGAAAATGCTGGAAATGCAGAGGATATAGAGAACACATTGTTAAAAATATATCTGGACAAGGGAATAGATCAGCACCTATTCAGACAGGAAGTCATTATGAAGGCTGTTTTGAAGAACAGGGAAACTCTTCAAGTATTTTTAATTGGTCATGTGCTCCATACATCCTAGATTCAATGTGTCCTGATGTGCTGTTCTTCCTCTGAATATATATATATATATAAAATGATCAGTGGGATTTGCTGAGATCCCACTCAAGCAATCAGGATGTAAGAGGTCAGAACACACTGCAGTACACTTAAGGCTAATTGTGGGCCAGTTTGGTGAAGTCACGAATGAAAATATGAAACTACATTCATTGTACATTCTGAGGTCCTTAACTCTGGAACGAACCAATGTTGAGCAGACTTTCTAATTACAGAATAGTTCTATGAAAGTATATTTTTATTCTGTGCTGGATATCATGATACTGATTAACGGACATGTAATTAAAAAACTTAAAGGTGGAAGGAAGAAGTGTTGGAGTCATTTTTTTGTGAGTGATGTGGATATTGATTTGAAACTGGAATAAGTAGTCTGCAGATTTCTTACTCAAGGTTGCTGATAACTCAGGCTTGCAATCAATTTTGTAGGTTGAGAGAATAACCCATTTTTACTTACCTTTTATGTGTTTATTCAGAAGGGTGTGCAAGCAAATACCCAGACAAGTGAACGTATTACAGCTTAATTAAAGAATGGAATAGTACACAGATAAAATTAAGGCCCCAGGACTGAACCTATAAATCAATAAGTTTCCGTGATCAAATCATCATATTTAATGTAGTAGAAAATAAAATGGGATTGTGAAGACAAACAGGAAGACTGTTTCTAGGAGTAAGTCCTATATCTTGGGATAATTTCAGAGGACTGCATGTCTTCAGCATTCATGTAGCCAATATAGTCTACCAGACCAACTGATAGCTCAAATATTTACTCACAGTGATGCAAACAGATCTCTAAACTATCTCTTTGCCAAGGCACAATGTGGGGCTGTCTGTTGGGGAGATCATCTGTTGAGTCATATGAAGAGAGAAAGGTTGCAACAGTAAGCTACAGAGAAGAAATGTGTTTTCTAGACAAGTTCTTTTGAGTCTGTTGTTTGTATAGTTAGCACACAATTTGTTTCACGTGGAGCTTCTCTTTGGATCTGTGATCCCTCAGAAATTATGAGACAGGGGACATGTTATAGCCCCAGACTACATTTAAGCTCGACATATAAGTGTGGTTTCTTACGAGATAAAGATAGAACAAACCAGCAAATAAACAGAAGAAGAGTTAATAACTTGTTTTGTGTATTCTCCATATACAGACACTTTTTATAAAAGCCACTTCAATATTCTCAGTATGTCTTAAAATTATTCTACACATTTACAAACCAAGAACTGTGGAAACAGGAAGTGTCCATCCAGAATTTACTCTAATGCTCATTCACCTAAAACGTTAAGCAACTCCTTATCTTACAAAATGAATCCTGTTTGTAATTAAATAATGAAAGTTTTCCTGAAGGGAATGAGAAATGTCCATTACTCAATAATGAATACTCGAGAATGAATAATGAATAATGAATAATGAATACTCAAAAGCTAAGGAACCTGCCTAAGTGAAGTTAGCTCTGTTCTGATCAGGCTGAGGTAGACCAAATGAACTTTGAAGATCCCTTCCAGCCTACAACTTCCCAGGTTTTTGTGATTCCCTATCCTGACTCAGTTAACAGACCTGGGTTCCCCACAGGTGAACCACTTTCCTAAAGCTTTGCAGAACTCCATGCACTGCATCACAACTGAACATTCACAGGCAATTCTTTTCAGCTTCTCAGCTTGCCTCATGTAAACTCTATTTCCCAAAGGCACACAGACTTCTTTTTCACACACAAGAAAAAAAATGCCCTAACTCAGTCACCTCTGTAAGAAGTCCTCAGTTTGTGTTTCTTCTTTCACCTGCACTTGGACAATGATGCTGCCTTTTTGCTGGGCTACCTACCCTGGCATCACATCAGGTCCATCCCAAGGACTCTGTCGATCATGAATTCCAGCCCCAAACTGATTCTGTTCCGAACACAGCCTTGCTTGACTGTTAGATCAAGAGGGAAAAGATAATACTGATGGGTTTCAGAGGGCAGAGTGAAGAAGATGGTGGATTTTTTCTGGGAACTGGAGGAAAGCACACCAGAACTTCCCCAAGGCAAGAGGCTCATTCTTCTCCCCTTTTTGCCTGCTGGAAACCCTGTCTGAGGGTTTTTCCATCCTTAATATATTGTCAGATCAGCACTAAATTTTCTAATGAGCCAGATCTCTCAGAGCTGATGTTCGTAGAAAAAGTATAGGAATGCAAGCTTTCCCCCTCTTTTCTCTGTACGTCTGTAGAAATAATTACCATGTGTACTTTTACACACACACAGACACCACTGGCAGCTTGGATCACTGTTTTAGAAAGTTTATCTGATCTGCAGTAATTTCTAAAAACGCAAAACCCTCCAGTGGAACATAGCAGGTAAAAAAAACGAGCGTATTGATGGTTGCTCCAGCAGAGTATTTTACTGTTTTCGCAGGGATTTGACTTCGGGGAAACACTCTTCACCCTTCTCGCAGCGGGCTCTCTCCCTTCTCCCTGCTGCACGAGAGTCGTTTTCCTGATCCTTTACCCTAAGCTCCTTTGCTGCATTTTTTTTTTTTCCAGGCAACTTCCAGATATCTGATACAGTCCATAATGAGGAATTAGGTTCCATTACACGAAGGCTTAACCTTCTCGAAAAGCATTCAGCGCTTGCCAGGAGTCATCAATATTTAACAGCTGTTGTTATTATGAAATACTTCATAGGGTAGCGCGGCCCGTCTGCTCGCACGCAAGGGTTTGAACGGCGGCCAGGCCCTGTCAGAGCCGCCGGGAGATTGACAGGCGGCCGGCCTTGCGTGACAGCGGGGCCGGGGTTACTCAGCACTCTGCCTCCTCCGCGGCGGGCACTTCTCCTCCCCCTCGCCTGCCTGCCTTCAAAAGGGCTCCTCTGGACGCGGTGAGACACGGGCTGGGGGCGCAGGGGGGGCGAGCTGGACCCGCCAGCCCCGGGGAGAGGAGAAGAGAGGAGATGAGAGCGGAGGAGAGCGGCCAGGCCGTGGCATGGCTTTGATGCCCCTCTCGCGCCGGGGGAGAAATGGATGAAGCTGGCTGGGGAAGGGAACGGTGGTTCTGGAAGGAAGAAAGAGCGGATGGGATCTGGAAAGCCAAAGGGTTCGGTCTGTACCTTAAATAAATGTCATGCTGTACTCGAGAGACTTCAAAGGGAAGTCAGATTTCAAAGCATCTCTTAAGAAGAAGCAGACTGAGAAAACCGCTAAGTTGGGAGGAAAAGCTCTGCATTGCTGCTAGCGTGATTTCATCTGGCGTTCTGGTAGCCTCCGCAACAGGACCAAGCACCATACAGCTTTTATTCAGCTCTTATGCATTTTGGTGCTGATTTCTTTCCCAAAACATTTGTGCTACCTGTGTGTTGTGGCCTTTCAGACTGCAAACGTCCCTTCCATGCTGTTTGGCAATGTATAACAACTGTTGTGTGCTGTATTTTTTAATTTCAGTGTTCATCTAATGACCCCCATCCTAATTGTCACTCGGTGTTCCCTGTAGCACAGCCAGAGGAAACAGACCATTTCAGTTCACGGCTCTAGGTTTGTTAAGCAGAATTGCTCATACTGAGTGTTTCCGAGTCAATTTGTTTTGTTTTCTCAGTATTCAGAGTAACACGCATAGCTGATTCTTCCTGCAGCTAGAAGATCCAGGAAGAGAGACCCTGCTCTCACTTCCTTTCGAGTAACACTTACCAAACCTAAGATTTGCATGCTTAAAGCAGTGCCTCCAAACATGCATTCTGGATTTGGGCACTTTCACCCACCTGTTTTAAGAAAATATTTATCTCCTGGGCATCAATGGAGAGAAACAGTAGTCCTTGTAGTAGGCCTTGGAACTGATTCAGCAGCCTGGATCTGCAGAAGAACCCATGGCCCCCTTCCTACACCCCAGATGGACCCACGCAAGGTGTTCAGTTCAGAAGCAGCATCCCTTCACTGCTCATTTCTTGCCTGCTCTGCTGCTTGATGCAGGCACCTGGGGCAGCTGGGGTACAGTTTGCCCCATGTTAGTCTGTTACACAGCCTAATGTAGCAGCTTATTTTGCTAATTACTTTCTGAAGAATGAAGGTTGTGCTTGTGCAGGATGAGGTACAGAAATGCTCTGGAGAATGCAATCCCATGGGTTTAAGAACTACGGTTTTATGAGACTCCTGAAATCTCCACCCCCTTTGAACTAAAGAGTATCCTGCATTGAATAAATGTTCTGTTATTTCTGGGGGAAAGGGAATGGCTGGTTTCATAATGCTTCTATAGATTGTGTTAGGCAGCTTTTCTTTTCTTTACAATGTTCCAGATTTGGTTTTCAAGCCAAGGTGTTTGCAAATGCGGATAGCAAAGCTTGTATCAGAACTGGAGGCTTAAAAGAGGTCTCAGATTTTTACATTGTTCTGGTCAGAGACAGTGCAGCTGTGAAAGGCTCAACTGAGACCGTCCCATACTCATTTAGCCAATCTTATTGTCTTTTCTGTGTACTTTTTTTTCTCCATTAATTAACTGTCAATTCTAACTCAACATTTTTTTTTTTTTGTTTCCACTCCTTTCATGGCTTTCAGATTAGAAATTGAAACAGTATCCTCAGGTCTTTGACCTGTCTTCCAGGAAATTGCATTGGCCATTTTATTTCTTTTTTTTTTTTTTCCTCCCTCTTCTTCTTCTTCCTAGACCCTTTTCCTCTTGCCCTGTGTATTTCCACAGTGTTGTCCTTTGTGGGACCCAGCATTTCCAGGCTTGTTGGCTTTTAATGTTGCATGGGATTGCACCATGCACATTAGATTGCATGACCTTGCAAAACTGTCAGCCCTGGTACATGGATCTCTGGTATTTATCATTCTATGGTATCAATATGCTCATTCATCTTCTTTGGCAGAACAGCTCCATCTTCTGTTTTATTTCATGTTCTGGAAGTGCAGGCTCGATACGTTGTGCTCAGAAACGGTCTCTAGTGTTGCCACTTCCCATCTCTTCAGTTTGCTGGTTTTGAACATGGTAGTGCTGAAACTCTCTTTTTTTTTTTTTTTTTTTTTTTTTTTTCCTTTTTCAACAGCTGGCAGCTTTCATTAGACTGCCTGCAGTATCAGCTTTTCTCTTGCTCCATTCTTGATACATGGGAACTCCAGCAGCCCATTTCTCCCTCAGGTCACTGAGTCATCCTTTGCTGTTTTTTACTTTTCAGCTTTCTGCAATTTGCTCCTCCCTGCCCACCAGAGACAGTACTCCTGCATTCTTCAAGCTCTCATTTATTTTCATCATCGTAGGCTTCACTGGTGCTCCAGAGGGACACCATTTTATGAGATGTCTAAACTTGATCACAGCTGTCTTGGCATCAGGGTCTTTTCTATCAAGCCACCCATCATAACCAATACTTGCGGTCCTGTTCTCTCTCATGATTTTTGGTGGTGACAGGGGTATTGTTAGAGTGTTCTGTTTTCTTTTCCCTGTTTTTCTGCCTGGTCAGATAACATCTTGCAAGTTTCCTTCATCTGCCTGTCATTTCTTGCTTTTCCTCCTCCTCATTTCTTTCAGGATCTGTGTGGTTTTCTGCCTGTCTTGCTCTGCTATCTCCAGGTGACAGGCTATCACCAGCACCTCTCTTCTGAGGTGTCACTGCACTATCAGCCCAGCCGTGGGTGTATTAATTAGTGGTGGATTAATCAAGTATTTCCAGTGTGGGGAGGAAGAAGGAGAGTGAGCAGTGACTGACAGCTCTGCTGCTGCGGGTGCAAGGAGCAAACGTTCCCATCTCAGAGGAGCATTTTCTTCTTGGAGCAATGGTGCTATTTGTCTTTCTTTGGGGGTGCAGTGGGTCTCCTTGCAGTCAGGCCAGTGAGAAGGGCAGGCTATGAAACGGATGTGTGTGGCCTAACATATGGGTAACTCTAACTGGCAAAATAACATTAAAATACTTTCCATTTGGAGATGGAATTTATAGTAGCCAGACGAGTTGCAGAACAAACATTTCTTGTGCTTCTGCTGCTGTGTTTGTATGAGCCTGAAGGCTAACAAGCAGGCAGGGAGCTCTGGCCTGCTCAATTGGGTAAAATAATAGTTTCCATTAACGATGAAGTTCAAATGGATGGAATTTTCACAACACCAAAAGAGCGCATCAAAGAAATAAACCTTCGTTTCCTCTCACCCCTCCCTGTCTGTCCTTTAACCTGAGCAAAGACCGCAAACCACCATGTCAGTAATTACAAAAACATCTTTTCTGAGGAGGGAAGCTCTGGAAGAGGCCATTGGAATAGGAGTTGGGCTTTTAAAAATTGTCGTCACAAGGCATTTAAAAGACATGTGGATGTGGCACTTTGGGGACATGGTTTAGTGGCAGACTTGGCAGTGCTGGGTTAGTGTTTGGACTTGATGATCTTAAGGGACTTTTTCAACCTAAATAAGCCTACAATTCTAGGCCTGCTCTTATAGACAGGCCTAGCAGACTGCCTATCTGACTGGGGGGAAAAGAGCAAGCATTTCCTATTAACTTAAAAGATACACCAAAATGAAAATGCAGATTTAAGAATCTGTATATTCTATTCACACCAGCCTAGCTTACAAGTCTGAAATCCCAAAATTGTTTTGACTGGAAAATATGGGTAGGGATCTGTTTAAAGCAGCTTGGGATTTTCCTGATGTGTTTTCCCATGCCCAGGGGAGGGATTTATTGTATCTAATTATACATTTGAGAAAATTGCTTTGGGGTAATGACCGACATTATCACTTTCAGCAAATATTTACAATGTAAGCTAAAAACCAACAGAAATATTCAGTTGGTGGAGTTCTGAGTTTCCATCGTTTATTGTAAAATGCTGATGTATCCTGCAACTGTCCCTTACTAGGCTGTTAAGTTGATAACAAGCTCTTACATGGGCTCAGGACCTTTAGAGGCTTGCTGTTTCTCTCCTCTTCTTATTGTGGTTTGGGACAAATTATTCCTGCCATCTAAACCCTTTTTTTGGAGGGGGAGGTTTTTTTGGTTGATTGGGTTGTTGTTGGGGTTTTTCAGGTTTTTTTTCTTTTTTTTTTGATGTGGGTTTGGCTTTTTTTTCAGATGGGGTGTTTTTTGTTTTATTAACCACTTCTGGCTGTGACTGTTCCCATTCCCCAGCATCACTGGGATGCTCTTCTCTCTCATTCTCTCTGTGAAAAGGAAGAATCCTATAAAACTGGATCTCTGTTTGGTGCCATGGTATTTGTATGACCCTTCTCTGGAAGGCGGAGTGAAGCTGACTTAATTTTTACTGACCAGGTGATAAAGGCAGATTCCTGCTCTACTCCCTGGATGATGCTGAAGCCCAATAATCATGTGATGCCAGCCTTTTAAAAAAATTCATTATCACAGGAAAAGGGATTGTAGTTCAGTGATTTTTCTGTAGGATATGCTGACAGGAAGAATTTGAGCATTCAGAGATATTTGAGATCAAGCAATGTAAAGGAAAAGCACTCGCCGAGTTTCCCATGAAAGTTTAATCAGGAATACTATTATTAGGAAAAATATATGGAATTTTAACTTGTAATGAGAACTATTCATGAATTTCATGGAGTAAACGACCTGCTAAAAACAAACTTTAAAACACTGTGTAAAAATGAGACAGTTTAAGAACATTCTCTTGTATCGTACAGTCAGGCTGAAACTTGTAGAAATGAACAGGGTAAAGTGAGACCAAAAATAATCTAATGTCAAGGAGGTCAGTGATGAAAATAAGAAACTTATTCACTCCCTTTTCTTCTGAGCTATATAGACATTTCTCTGTGTTTTCATAATACATATTTTTATAAACAAAACAACTTGCTAACTTTCTTTTGTTTCTTTCCTGTGGGTTTTGGTTGTTGCTTTATGTAGAGTAGACTAATGGAAAAAATATGTTCAATAAAAATGTGATAGATACTTCATATAAAAAACATCTGGACTGCAAAATATGGATCTATCTCCAGCACTAGGAGAAAAAAAATTGTCAGTAACTGAGATCCAGACCACAAAGACAGTAACCACCAATTAAATTCAATGCATGTTAAATGTCTAAACAAGAATTTTAGTCATGACCCTAGTAGTTATGATTTCTAAATTGATGATAACTCTTTCCAACAGCCATTCAAGAAAAGCACTTTAAGAAGCAAGTTGGCCAAACAATAAAAGAAGACCATATATCTAACAAGACTGCTGTTCAAGAAGGTGGACTCCTACTAGAAGTGAGTGAAAAAATGCTGGTTTTTTCTGGCTGCAATTTATTCAGTTTGATGATATATTTAGGCTGATGATTTGTGGCATCTTTGAACAAACAGTCTTGGTGGGAATCTTTCAAGAACCACACTTGTGAACACTTCTTGCAAGAGCAAGACTGGCAGTCACGACAGTCACAGTCACTGTCCATTTGGGCAATTGCACCTTGCACCCTTGCTCACATCTTTGAAATTACCAGTGAACTGCAGCAGGCCAGTTCACAGTTCTTCTTCTCTTTCAGGTTTATTTTACTTGGCCCATATTTTGAGGATGTCAACATGAGCTTTCCTGGTTTCTGATCTGAGCTGAGAATATTCTAGGATATTTTAGTTTATCCTGCTTCCTCAAATCTGTGCTCTGCACACACACCGTGTCAGCAAAAGTTATCCCTGCTATGTATTTTTATCCCCTTTAGCTGACTTTATATTGGCAGAACAGCATAAAGGGGCCATGCTGTTACTGAGAATTGGATGCATTAGTTTTAAGGAAGAATTAGTACTGCTGTGAACTACTGAACCAGCTAGAGCCCAGCAGTCCATCCCAGAGACATCTGCATTTCAAACACATGATGTAATAATGCTTTTTATACTCTGAGGTCCTTGGAAATTCCTATGTGATTAAGATTACATATGTACAGTTGTTTTGGATAGGATAATATTCATGGTATAAAAATTGTGTTTTAATGACAGCCCTGAGATGCATGTAAATGTAAATTAAATAGTAGCCTCCAGCAAATAATTGCTGAATACTATTAAATTAAAATACATTTTAGCATGAGACCCAATCCCATAAGTTATTCAAGACTATGGAATGGAAACTGGCACCCTGCTTTCTTTCCTCTTAATATTTCAGAAGATTTTAATTTTAGATTTCAAAGCAAGTAACACAGAGACAGCTGATTAGTTGTTGCTACTGCCAAAACAAGATGTTTGGCTGTCAGGTGCTGTTTTGCAGCCATTTCCATTCTCAATGAATAGGGAATACCGGTTGTACAATAAATGATAAATATGGCGAGTATATAAATTTTAACGAGGGTCTCCCATATTTGGTCTGTGTTTTGTTGTGTGTACATTACATGCCCACAAGTTTTAATCATTAAGCATCCTCAAACAGTACACTGCCGGGACTACATGGTGAGAACACTGGCACACAATTTGAGGCAGGTTACAAGAGACTGCTATTGCAAAATATTCTCTGCTTACTGCAGGGTATGCAGGAGTCACATTCCCTCTGAATACAGAGGAGATATTTTATCCCGGATCATACTTAAAGTGGATCATTAACTGGATGATTAAGTGCATTTTAATATGAATGTACTTGCCAGGCTTCATTTATGGGCACATCTGACCTAGAATAAGAGGGTGAGTTTTCCTTAGGGCTTGTTGGGAATGTTCTCTGAGGACTGAATTTGGCTTGGATCCTCATTTAGTGGTTATGGCACACAAAGAAAAGTGGGTTTTTATGTTGTTCAACCAAATTCACCATGTTGGTTATTAGGAACTGTGGGATTTTAAGTAAATATCACATTTCTGCTTCCTTCCAAGGAGAAGTGAACCGTGGTTGCTGTTCTCTTTGTATTGACTTGTGAATCTGACCACTTTATTTGCTCTCAAAACTTATTTTTCAGCTGTTGAAAGCCACTTTCCGTGTCACGACACCACCTTGCACTGTGCAACCTCTCTTAGATGCTTTGTATAATACCAGCCAGAATAATCTGAATCACCAAAATATGTGTGAATAATACTGTTCCTGAGTACAATGTTAATGGGAGATCAAGAATAATTACTTTTATTTTTTTCCTAGTAGGTATAGTGACTCTGCATTATGTATGGAGAGAAATATGGGATAACAAGAACCTAATTACTGGTAAATAGTGTATCTGGGACTCTTCAGTCTTGGAACAATGCAATATTTCCCCTTTCAGCTTGAAAGAAAACAATGGAATTAGGCTGTCTTCAAAATATGTTTAAAATGTTTTTTATTTCTAAAGGCTTCTGCCACAACATGTGTTTTTTATTTTAAGATTTTATGGAGATTTTTTACAGCTATAATCAAATAGCTTTCATCAGCAATAACGGAATAAACAATGATACCAGTTTATCAAAGACTTTTTAGTGGAGCACAGCAGGTATCTAAATAAATAATTTCTTTTGGTGCTTTAAGATAATTTCTTCTGAATAAGAGAGCTTTGCTTGCCATCTTTGTTTTCCTTTGAAGGGAAGACAGACAAGGCTATAAGACCCAAAGTCTAATTTTATTAAGGGTTTTTTTTTAAAGTATGTCCCATTCTTGAAATCTTTACCGTCCTCTGAGACTTCACATTCCAACAGTTTGAGTGCAGTAAAGATTTTCAACTTTGCACTTTCAAAATACTTTCCAAGACAGGTGGTTTTGCAACCCTTGTGCCCCATGCCTTCAGGCAGGAAAGGGCCACATTCAGTATCTAAAGCCTGTAAGTGAATACTTAAGGAACACTGGGCCAAACCCATAACCAGAAAAAGGGGAAAATAAGTTGTATTGGCAGTCAACAAATCCAGATAGAGTTTATGGGGTGATGGGGTGGAGAAACACTATAAAATGGTGACTTGGAGAAATAATGAATCACTGGTGGGTATCTAGGCAATAGCCTTGATTGCAGGATTCATCTCATGGCTGTTAGCCACCTCCTGCTCTTCCCCCCAGCTATACTGTGCTCGTAATCTGAAGTCCAGACTCAGAGTCTACACTATGGTGCAGGTAATTGCCCATCCCAAATGGATGTGTAACTGTCTTGTGGTACACTAGTCACTGATCACTGGAAGAATTAAATGCCTGCTATTAAGAGGGAGGCTCTATATGGATTTGCTTTTTAATGACACATAATCAAGTATCACCCCATCATCACCTCCAGCACTGCTCCTTGGGTAGCCAGCGCTTGTGCACTAAGCAGCACCCTGCTAAAATTGTCACTTGGGCTTTATTGACCACATCACAGTTGCTCCTGCAGTTTTTCTGCTTGTCATGGAAGAATAATTGATGCTCAAATTTCTGTCTCAAACCTTGCTGCTAAGGAGGTGCATTCATGGACTTTCTTTTCTTCTTTGTTATGTCTGTAGGTCTTCTATTATTCTCTTGCAGGCTGAAGCACAGGGTTTAGGGCATCTCTGTCTCCAGATGTAGTGGACATAATTATTTTTGGGTGTGAAAATAGTGTTTTATAACCAATAGTGTTTTAAAATGTCACAATAAATATAAAGAAAAATGGACAATGCAGGCAGCTCCTGAACAGATGCTAGTGGAATAAGTCTGCCTGGTTCTATTGTGCCCCCTTCTCACTGATGAATATTGATAAAGGCCAGACATGGCCTTTTTTGTCATTTCCATTCTCACTGGCAGCTCAGACTCTTTCAGAGAAGATCTATGTTGCTTTTCAGGATTCTCCAAGCCACACTTTTGTACAGTTCAGGATCCATGAGTCTTCTACTCTTAATGCTTCAGTGCACAGGAATAACATTTCTGTGGTCTTGTCTCATGTTTTTCTTTATGGCTGCATTGAAGATGCCAGTCTTAAGACTGTCCTGATACTCCTTCTTCAGTGACACTGTACATTCTGTTTAATACCTTTATCAAGGACCTGGATGAGTAGACTGAGGGCACCCTTAGTCACTCTCACAAGACACAGAGTTGCATGGGAGGTTGGCCTGCTTGAGGGCAGGAACGTTCTGCAGGTGGATCTGGAGAGGCTTACTGCTTATTTAAATTTTTAGACAGACACTGTGGTGCCTGGCACCTTAAATATGTTAAAATCGCACTCATATGGTCCTTTACTTAAAAAATAAATTACTAACACTTTCAAAACCATGAAAGCTAGGCTTGATGTTGCAAACCATTATAATTCTCCACTGATGTTAATAATCCTATCTTCATTACATTAGCTACTTAAACATATAAAGTTGAGTTTTTCAACCTGAGCTTCCATGTTTTGTAGGGATGCTTTTGTTCCACCAATGCATGCAGACAAATTTTGCTGATTTGAGTTGTAAGTAGCAAAACCAGCGAGGAGGCACTTCAGGTTATTTAGCTTCTGAACCAGCAGCATTTGTCCTTGGAATTGGCTGCTGGTGCAAAGCTACACCACAATCAGGTATAGAGGTCCTGTATCACACAGAACCAGCACTTTGTCACCCAGACAAGTTCTTTATAGTCTATTTCTTAATTCCATATCACAGGTTTGGAAATTCTTACTTGATTCTAACTTGGTAGCTCCCACCAAAGTCAACAAGGTCCTTCTTTGACAGCTTTAATACCAGATAGACCCCAAGCCTTCTTAATCAAAACCAATGAAAGTCAGACTTTTAATGCAAGCGAATGATTTAGGATTTGACACAATGTAAGTTTGAAGCATGTTATTTAACATTATGTTGCTACCTTAGAAATTGATGCAAAAAATAATCTTCCTGGGAGTTACTTTGGAGAGGTGAATGTGCCCATTTTGGCACTGAAACATGTATCTCAGTGGCCTCTACTAACAGCTTGAACTAGAGTTCAAGTTTCATTCCGAGGGAGTTGGAAAATGATACATTAGAAAACATCCTATTGGTGCTGTTCTTCACTCTGCATAAGGAAATAACATAGGAAACCCTTTTCCCACTTGGTTTCCTGTCATTTTTTTTAAACTTGTTAGTGTAATTCCACTTCCTCCTTCCAAACTGATTTATGTAATCAGTTCTTGATAAAACTGTGCTCTTGAAAAAGGTACTCCAGTTTGAATTTCAGTCTGAGAGACAGAGATTTTTCCTCTTCCTGTTATTTTTTAATTTAAACTTGAAAAGGCAAATTGCAAGTCCAACAAAGTGCATGGAGATTATATGGATCTGTGACCATGGCACAAACTTCAGGAATCAAAAACTGGTAGAAAGAGACATTTTTGGTTTATTCTGGTCTGGAATTCCTTTTCAGCTTCCTATAGTGCTGACACTCTCCTAGCACAGTCCTTCTAAAGTAAATCCTGATAGATGATCATACAGTGCTTCATTTTCTTAATCTACTGGTTTAAAACCAGACCATCAAAATACAAAATTCTCATAAAAAGCTCATAGTCTTAGTGCTTTTTTTTCCAGTTAATTCAACTTTTTAAAGTTACCCAAACAACGCTTTTGCTTTCCTTTGTTTTCAAGCATGAACCTTCTCTCAGTAATTTAGATGACATGATTTAAGCTGACATTAGTCACTTGGGATGACTTACAGAGAATTTATCCATTAAAAAAACCCATAAATGGAGTTAGGAGTGCTGTTTTATCACATGAGTACATTCACTTTTTTCTTGCCAGGCATAGGCAAAATACAAAGGAACATTTCAGAGGCCCTGGTCCCTTTTTTTTTTTTTTTCTTTCTTTTCAAATAGGCATATTTCTAAAATCCAGACTTGAAATTTGGCATGGCCACAGCTCTGTGCAAAAAGCATCCTTTCTGTTGCCCTTTAAACAAATAACTAATGTTCTTGCTTATTCCTTTCTTATTATTTTTTTTTCCTTCTCCTCTAACAAATTTGGATAGAAAAGCCAGGACCGCTAAATTCCTTTTTTTCTCTCCTCCAGTCCTTAGTGCTACTGTTACAACTGTAGCAATCACGATGATGTCTCAGTGTTGAGGTTTCTGAAATACAGGAGGTGGCACCATCCAGCTTGACAGGGGGACAGAGAAAAACAAAATCACGTTATTCCCTCCCTCCTGATTTTCAGCCTAACTATGAGAAAAGTGATACAAGATGGATTTTGATGGGCAAAACTGTGTGGAAATAATGAACAAAATGGTAACCACAATTGCCAGCACACATAGTGTCTGAGAAGCTTGGCTTTTGCCAGGACTTTTGCAAGAGTTTTATGGAGGGATTTGAAGAGGAAAAATAGGTACTTCTGTAGAAGCTTGTGTGGAGC